>NC_140592.1:742298389-742858444 GCF_964204655.1 Triturus cristatus
AGTGACTGCTGCAAGAGACCAGCCTTTCAACAAAATCTCGGAGACATTTAGAGCACCCCAAGGTGTTCCACAACAAAAACCTACCGAGGGCGACTCGCAGAAATCAACCTACCTCAAAAAACGTGCAAGAGTAGCAGGAACAACGGCGGCGCGCGGCTGTACCATACAGGGGCGCATGAGAGAAATTAAAGGCTGTAGATTACCCTCCCTGAGTGTTGAGGGGTGAATGCCCTGGTCCATGCACCCCCGTAAAGACAAAGGGCAGCAGGTAAAGTTTGCAAGGGGGGGTGGGGGGGGCGGAAGAAGAATAAAGGCAAACGGCGTGAGGCGAGATTTTAAAAAAATAGTCTGATATATCCCTATTGGAAGCTGGGGGCTCCAGCCCCCAGCAGAATAAAGAAAAGCGGTGTCCAAAAAGAGGGCTATGACCACACATGAGGTACCAAAAGATGGTTACAAAATCTAACAGCGCTTATTTCCAGGAATCGCCGCGCGAAAGGAGCCTCCGGGGGAGGGGACCTTTTTTTGGGGGGGGGTGTCTCACTCTGCCCCGACGGTTGTTCCTGATAGTGGGGCCCTGAGGTCAAAATGCGAGTGTCGCAGGCTCACCCTTTCCTGGAGAGTGCGCCCTCTCCTCCTTGGCGGTGTGAGACTTCACGTGTCTCTTTGTGCAGGTAGGGCTGGGGAGGGAAAGGCAGTCGCTGGTGGGAGAGCGCCGACTCACTCTGCCTCCTGAGCACACAATGAGGCTGGCGGTGTGGAGAGAGGCAGCCTGCTGCAGGGAGAGGGGCCGGACCCTGCCCCTCCTTCTCCCCTCCTCCTCCACCTTCCTCCTTCAACCAGAGCTGGTGAGCAGTCTCTCCCCTCCCCCTGCTCTCTCTCACCAGTCTCCTGCTGTGCCCTCCTATTCCCTCCCCGCGAGCCTCCTCACCAGTTTCCTGCTATGCCCTCCACTACCTCACCAGCCTCTGTACCTCCCTCCTCCCCAGCCCCTGGTGCCCTCCACTTCCTTGCGCTCTCTCTCCAGCCTGTGACCGTGCCCTCCTCTCCCTCATTCGACTCTGCGTGTCCTGCTGCCCTCTTCTACAGCCCCCTCTGCCCTCTTTCCCCTTGATCTCCCTCTCCAGCCTCGTGGGCGACGTGCACCCCCCTCCCCTGTGTTCTGCTGCTCTTCCTTACCAGCCTCCTGCTCCCACGTCGCCCCTCACGGGTCCCCCTCTGCCCCTCACCAGCCTCTCCCTAGCGCACTCTCTTCATGCCCTGTATGACCCCCCCCTCATATGCCCCCCTTCTTCCCTCAGCAGCAGCCCCGTGTGCCCCCTCTGCCCTCCCCCACCTGCCTCTTCATGTACCCTTTACCGTGGGGTTTAGCCATATGTCCTCCTCCTCCCTTTACCGGGTGCACTCTATTATTTTGCGCCCCCCCCGCTGCTTTTCCCCTCCTGCCCCCGCTGCTTTTCCACACCAGCCTCCTCACGTATTCTCCCCTGTCCTCCCTTGCACTCCCTCACCAACTCACTCCTGTACCTTTATCTTCTTGCCCTCCCTCGCAGCCACCTCGTTTGCCCCCTCCCTCGTTGCTCTTACGCAACAGCCTCCTCTACCCTCCCTTGCTCTCCCTCACAAGCCTCCCGCTGTACCTTTATCTCGCCCCCCCCTCCTCCTCCCCCCCCCGTTTGCTGATTACCCCTGCTGCCCCCTCGCGGTTCCTCTTCTGCGCTCTCGCGCTGTGTCAGTCCCTCACTAGCTCACTCCTGTAGCTCTAGTTTCCTGCTCTCCCTCAGAGCCTCCTCTCCACCCCCTCCCCTGCTGTTCTTTCACACCAGCCCCCTCGCGGCTCCTCTTCTGCCCTCTCGCGCTGTCAGTCCCTCACTAGCCTCACTCCTGTAGCTTTAGTTTCCTGCTCTCCCTCATAGAATTCTCTCCGCCCCCTCCCCTGCTGCTCTTTCACACCAGCCACCTCACGTGCTCTCCTCTGCCCTCCGTCTCAAGCTCACTCCTGTACCTTAATCTTCTTGCTGTCCCTCAGTGACACCTCGTTTGCACCCTCCCACGTTGCTCTTCCACACCTCCCACTCACGTGCCCTCCCTCGCCAGCCCCCTCTTGTGCGTTGGTCTCCGTTCCCTCCTTGTTTGCCCCTTTCTTCTCTCGCCAGCCTCCGCGTGCGTTTTCCTCTGCCCTCATGAGCTCTCCCTCACCTGCCTCCTCCCGTGCCCTCTGCCCCGCCCTTGCGCTCGAGCTGCTTGAAATGCCTCCTCTCTTTCCCCATGCTCTGTCACACGCCTTTGCCCCCCCCCGTGTCCTCTCTACCAGCCTCCTCCTTTTCCCAGCGCTCACTCCCCCCCTCCTGCGCCTCGCTAGCCTCCTCCTATGCAAACCACCCTTTCTCACCATCCTCTCCCATGTCGTACTCTTTCCTCCCACTGCTCTCCCTCACTAGCCGCTCCATTTACATTTACCTCGTCCACTGGTTTTCTTCAGTAGCCTTTTCCCGGATCCCTCCTTTTGCACAAACCCAGACCTCCCTGTATCTCCCCCCTCCCCAGCCGTCTACTTTAACCTTCACCCCGCCTCTTGTGCACTCTCCTCTTTGTGGCTCCCCCTAGCAGCCCACCCCCGTGCCCAGACACTGTCACTACTCTTCTTAATCTCTCCCTCACCAACTTCGTTAGGACCTCCAGCCCCCCTCCCCTCATTTCCCCCCATTTCCCCCCCCTCATTTGCCCCCTCCCCTCATTTGCCCCCTCCCCTCATTTGCCCCCCCTCATTTGCCCTCCCCCCTCATTTGCCCTCCCCCCCTCATTTGCCCTCCCCCCCTCATTTGCCCTCCCCCCTCATTTGCCCCCCCCCCTCATTTGCCCCCCCCCCATTTGCCTCCCCCCCCCCATTTGCCTCCGTCACGTTCGCCTTGGTAGAACCATCTATTCGCTAACCCCGCCCACCTCAACACGCCCTCACATTCACTCTATTACCAGGTGTTCATTTTCCTCGTTTTAGCAGCATCTGCCCTGGTCTCCTCCACCAGACCCTTGTGGCCCTCTTGACCCCTAGCCTCTGTGACACCTGTCTTGCCCTCCTCCACTCCATTTCCTCAGCCCTTCCTCTTTTGGACACTCTCGTTCAGGGATGGATTACGTCAAATATTTTCTGGCCCATGTTATTTTAATTGTTCCCCTTTTCTCTCCCTCCCTTCTGTCCCCTTCACCAATTTTGCTCCCCCCCTGACTTCTTAACATGAACCTGTATTTTGTTACATCTGTCTCTTTGCTCCTCTCACTTTTCTTCTCTCCTCGATTTTTACCTTTCCTCCCCTCTTTCAATAATGTCTCCATTGTCTCTTAACTCACTATTCCGACCCCTTACCGTCCCCACTTCCTTCCATCAACTCCCGTTGTACCTTCCCCTCTCACTCCTCCACATTTTGCACCATTCCCTCCTCAATATTTGCCGTTTTCGCGTCCTTCCTTGACCCCCCCCCACTCTTTTGCCTCCTCACTCAGCTTCTCAGCTCTTTTCTATATCTCTGTACCCTCCTCTCTTCTTTAGCTCTCTGTGGCGTTCCCTTCACCACCCACTCTGTTACCACCTCCTCTGTGTTTATCCCACTGTTTCTTTCTCGCTCTGTAGCCTTTTCTGCCTGTGTGCCCTGCTCTTTTCTCTGCCAACACCCTTTACGCCCCATCATGCTCCTCCTTTTTTACAGCCTACACCTGTCCGGTCTCCTCTTGTCGCACTCCCTCCTTTGCCTGCATTCTCTCTCCTTTCTCGCAAACTTTCTCCAGCAGTTTCACATCCATATTCACTCACTTCCACCTCTTTTTTCGGTTTGATTTCCCTTTACATCTTCAATTAATGCCCCCATACGCCTTCCCCTCACCCTCATTCCTCCTGCCCCCTCATGTTAACTCACTCTTTACTTCCGCCCACAAATTCCTACCTCGGCCCTGCCTTTCCTCCCTTGACCCATCTCGGCTTCCTCACAACCCCCTAAGTTCTCTCTCACCCCCACAGCCATAGATTCTTTCCTCGCCCACTTTACAACCCTCAACTTCCCCGAAACCGCGCGCACTACCCGTTTACGCCTCACCCTGAAAATGTATTCTCTCTTCCACATCTCCCCTCCCGTACTCATTTACCTACAAAACCCAATTCTTTGGGTCCTATCTTGCCTCCACAGCCCTCAGTGGGTCCCCATCTCACTTCCACGCCCCTCATAAGCTCCTTCCGTCGTTCATACATCCCTAATTCTTCGTCTCCTCCTTTACCACCTCACCACATCCTTTGTAGCCACGCCCATTCCTTCACTCACCTTCACCTCCCTTTACTCTCCATTCCTTGTTCCACCATTCACACCTCCTTCTTGCCCTCCTTCTTCCCCAGTTCTCTGCTACTGAGATCCACTCATCCCTTCCCCCCCATCATACTAACTCACTCCACGCCCACTCATTCCTTCACCCATTCTGTGTCCTTGGTGTTGTACGTGTAACACGTGCTCTGCGTTTACCTTGTATTGTGCGCTTTACTCTGTGTACTCCATTCTACTGGTACTTGATTTACGTGTACTCGGATGTTTGTATGTTTTTTCACCATTTTTGGAACACGCTAACACCACCTGAATGACTTCCATATCGACCTTGCTTGCTGCATGTGTACTATGTGCTGAATGGCAGTCGTGTGCGCATGCTTTGTGCTCCGCATGTTTTCTATGCAATATACTACCCTGTGTTTCGCGGCCTGCCTTGTTCTGTGGTTTCGGTGCTGTACATACCTTCCTCTTACCTGTGTTCTACATGTACCCTTTTACCCCGCGCTTTGCTTACACTAAGCTCTAAGTGTGTATTGCCACACCAGGGCCCTACAGTGAACTCTGTTGTGCTTATATTTTACAACACATTGCCATGTGGTCCATGTATGGTCTATATTCTGTGTTCTACGCTTACTCTGTGCTATACACATATGCACTCTGCCCAACTTACACCGTTTCTGGGTTTTACATGTATTTGCCGCTGACCGCGGCCCCCGCAGGGGGCCAATAGGCGGTCGGCGCCTTAGTGCCCCCGGGACACCGGGCACCCCTCCCATGGGAGGGGGCGGGGACGCCGACCGGAGCCCCCCTCCTCGGGCTGGCCGGAAGTGACGCGCAATGCGTGTCACTTCCTGGCCCTGGTGTGAGGGGGAGGCTATTTAGCCTTCCCCCACCCTTCCTGGCGACCTCTTTGTCGCCCACCTCGCCTTTGCCTGAGCCAAAACCGAGGAGCCTCATGGGAGGGTCCCGGAAGCCGCGTCAGCGCCCCACTAGTCCTGCGGGCGGTTGTGGGCCTGAACAACCGGGGGCTTGCTAAGCGACGCTCCGCCCCGAGAGGGGGGGCGTGAGTAGAAGTTACCAACGGCACGTGATCGTAGAAAGAATCACCTGGATGGCAGCAACGGCGGGCATCGCTCCCGCGCTGCCAGGCTCTTCAGGCGGGCAGGCGACCCAGTTGGTTGCCTGCCCTTGGATCGCCCGTGAGATAACCCACCCATTACATATTCTGGAATTATGTAATAAACCTGCAGCATTGTAACCCAACACCAACTGTCTTGTGTGTGTCATTTTGGGGTGACCTACGATGGGGGAAGGGGGGACAGCGGGGTGCCCCTGGGGGTACTATGTGCTCACCTCAGGTCACAGGTTCAAATCCCGACAGGTTCACTCAGCCTTTCAGCCTTTTTTGAGGTCGAGAAAAGGAGTATCATCTCTGTTATTCAGCCCCAAGATGCCCCTTTGCGGGTGAACGTGTGCTTTGCAAATACACGTTATGTTATGTTACTGTGATGAACTGCCTGTATTTGAGTCGTATTGCTTTACGTTTCCTTTGTGCTCTGTGTCCTCTGTGCGCTCTGCTCTTGGTTTATTTTTCTACCTTTATTCATTGTGTACTATCTGCACGTTAAGAACATAGCGTTGTAGTCATCGTGTACTTTACTCTTGGTTCCGAGTGTGCTCATGCATTCTGCTTTTTTTGTATTCTGCGCATGTGCGGTAGTTTACGCCCATTGTTATGCCCGCTATGTGTTCTTCGCTCTACCAATATTATCTGCTCCAGGTGTGCATCGTTCTGCATACTCTACGTGTACTCTCCACTGCGTGCACTCTGTATTTCTGTTCCTCGAGTACTCTGACGTTCACCTACGCCTATGCGCGATGTGCGTTTTAGCTCTAGCAGGAATCCATATCGGTTTCGTGTTGTTTACATGCATGGCTGCTGCTTTTCCTGGCCAAGCCCCCTTGACAGCGAGGGCACAGCAGAGCACGGACCCGGACTTGGAGCTATCTTGTTCCCTACGGGTCTGGGAGGGGGAACATTAGGGCATCGGCGGCCAAGTGCGGGCAGCCTTTATTTGTTTTTCACCTGCCCGATTACGTTACGTGTGGCCGTGTTTGGGAGTTTACTTGTGAGGCCTAGCTCATTGGGAAGCGGTTGAAGTTCGAGGCTTAATGAGATGCACGAAGCCCAGAGTCAGAGATAGCACGCTACAGGGACGCCATTTTGGGTGTCGGGTAAACATTAGGCAGAGGGCATGACTGGTTTCTCCAGTTGGGAATGCCAACACTCCTCCCTAGATTCTCGTCAGTAGGAAGACTCGTGATTATGCACTAGCTGCCCCTGCGGGGGACGGTCCCCAAAGTGAGACAGAAAGTAGTGCAAGCTAGTAATTTCAGAGACTGGCCCAGAGTCAGCGTTGCGCTACAGAGTTAACGCACAAGCTGAGTCATCAACATGTTTGGAATGCGAATCACTGAAAGTGCCTCTTCAGTCACCCGTGAGTTTAGGCACTCAATAAGTAATTATACATGCACTCATCCTATGCAGTTATGCACAGTGCATGAAATGGAAAAATAGAAGTGCAGGTACCCGTGTCAGAGTACCTGTTTGTTTCTGAGAAGTGCCGATACTCTCCAATTAAAAGTATTACATTTTTCTTGAAAAGTGCAGATACTCTCCCTCTCAAAATAAAAAAGTCCTGGTACACTGTACCAAACCATTTAAAGCACTGGTTATGCAACCATTCACACGCCCACTGGCTCCTTCTTGCATCCTCCTACTCAAACTCAACAAGTACAAGAAGATAAATGAAAATAATATGAGAAAAAAGTGCTCGTACTTCTGCATAAACTTGAAAGGCATATGATCGCAGTAAAAAAAATACAATTTAACATTGCAGAAGGTAGCCATCTTTTAATGCTATCCATTTCATATGCAATGCGCTACATCCATTACGGCCAATGTTTTTAAACCTAGTGGCCATTTTGCAACATTATTGTTTTAAAGTTCTCATCCGGCCACTACTTTTAGCAGCCACATGCTGGCCACCTTTGAGTGGTAAAACAATGACCCAGTCTGCACATTTGCATTCCAAAATGGCCTCCAAGTAAACATCACTCTGGGTGACCCTCATGGAAAGGTATTGTGCATTGTGTATCATTTTTACTGCTACAAGATGGCCGACAAAATGCTTCTTCACCTGACAGTCATTTTGGAACTGTAAAACATTGATGCACTATGGAGAATGCCATTCCAAAATGTCCCCACAGTAAAAAATGCAGTGTATTCTTGTGGTGTGGCAAACTGCAGGTGAAATGAGCAGCAAGCGAGTGATGGTAGCACTGTCTGAGGAAATACTGCAAACCTTCTATCCTGAGGCTTTGTCAGAGGAGGTTACCAACAACAAAATATTTACCTAGTACAGTAATCTGTGAGGTTCTGTGTAACAAAAATACCTGTCTACAGACCATTTCATAATATTATAATTATCCACCTGAAAACTGGCTATAACTGAATATGTTTAAAAGAGAGCGCAAGCACCTGAGCACCGGTTAGTAGCGGTAAAGTCCACAGAGCCTTAAAAGCCAACCAAAATGGGTTCAGAAAAGAGGGGTGATGGCAACATTTTGGGGGTGACTTTGTAGAGTCGACCAAGTCCAACACCAAAAGCCAGAGTATACTGATCAATACCTTGATGTGATTCCCTGCTTAGGCAATAGAAGATGGACAATGGGTGTATTCTGCAGTGGCGCTTGTCAGTGCTATGCCCCTGTGAACTCAGTTGTATCCCTCTGTCAACACTCTCCTGAGCCACTGGGCTGGCGCATGGGAATCCCTTCTCCTCACCTGTCTACCTCATCTGAGAAGCTCCTAACCATACGTTTCTCACAGATGCACCCCAGTAGGCAGACAGCACCACCATGGCCAACTGAGTTATATCGTCCATCCTGCCCCTTGGATCAGACTTCTGTTCCTAACCAAAGGAAAACTCTTGCCATGAAGACAGCAGCCAAAAGAGGCCACTGACAGCTGCCAGTGTTAAAAGCCAGGACTCGGATCATACACTGGCAGGTGGAGGCTCCAAGCATGGTCCTTGGGTGGGAGTCACTTTCAGGGTTAGGGCTGGTAAGGAGTCCCCTAACTGCTCCTACGGATTCTCTGAGGTTTCTCAGAGTGGGGGGCGGGCAACTGCCCTGGGTGATAGGCACTCTCCTTCCACTCTCCCTCCCACCAGTCAAGGGTGGTAGCCTGAGACTGGTTCTCCAGCTCAGAGTTTATACCCTGAATCTGAAAAGAAGACAGGGGGGTCTTACCACCCCCTACCCTTCCATTTGGGCTCCTGTGTCCTCAGTTTGGGAGTTGTATCCCCAGAAACCTGAGCTTTCAGGGCACCCTGGGCGTTCACCGCTTCTAGCTTTTCTAAAACAGATGGTGACTAATTTCCCAGAGCGCTTTCAGTGGGCATCAGGGGTCTAGTTATAACCCTCCTCAGGGCCACTTCCCCATCCCATTCTAGGGGTACCAGAGAAATATCATGAACAAAGTCCTGCTCCAGAGCCTGGCTAAGCCTACACACCTGTTCAGTGTACTGATCCAGGGAAAACAACCTTTCCACCACCATGGTCCGGTTGTCACCAGTATCCCTCAGAGTTGGGACGGGGATACCATTCACGATGGACATGGTGACTTCGAGCCTCAGGGATTACTGGTCTACCCTTTGAGTCTATCTCCCAACTAAGGCAGATCAGGGCATGTTCTACCCTTTGCTCCTGAGGACTACATACCCCTAATTATATTCCACAGCAGTTATTTAGGAAAGTCAATATCTCATACAGTGAGAAACGGATCCACAATACACTATGATACTTGGGCTTTCCACAACTAAATGGTAGACCTTGACAAGTCCAACCTGCAGAATCTACATTTAAATCAGCAGGTAACACCACCATCATCGATTATACTCTGATTCATGTGTCAAATTCTCTTTTTATGTTCAGACTTTCAAAGTATTAAAAGACCTGAGAGCTAGTGGCCATTTTGCAACATTATTGTTTTAAAGTTCTCATCCGGCCACTACTTTTAGCAGCCACATGCTGGCCACCTTTGAGTGGTAAAACAATGACCCAGTCTGCACATTTGCATTCCAAAATGGCCTCCAAGTAAACATCACTCTGGATGACCCTCATGGAAAGGTATTGTGCATTGTGTATCATTTTTACTGCTACAAGATGGCCGACAAAATGCTTCTTCACCTGACAGTCATTTTGGAACTGTAAAACATTGATGCACTATGGAGAATGCCATTCCAAAATGTCCCCACAGTAAAAAATGCAGTGTATTCTTGTGGTGTGGCAAACTGCAGGTGAAATGAGCAGCAAGCGAGTGATGGTAGCACTGTCTGAGGAAATACTGCAAAACTTCTATCCTGAGGCTTTGTCAGAGGAGGTTACCAACAACAAAATATTTACCTAGTACAGTAATCTGTGAGGTTCTGTGTAACAAAAATACCTGTCTACAGACCATTTCATAATATTATAATTATCCACCTGAAAACTGGCTATAACTGAATATGTTTAAAAGAGAGCGCAAGCACCTGAGCACCGGTTAGTAGCGGTAAAGTCCACAGAGCCTTAAAAGCCAACCAAAATGGGTTCAGAAAAGAGGGGTGATGGCAACATTTTGGGGGTGACTTTGTAGAGTCGACCAAGTCCAACACCAAAAGCCAGAGTATACTGATCAATACCTTGATGTGATTCCCTGCTTAGGCAATAGAAGATGGACAATGGGTGTATTCTGCAGTGGCGCTTGTCAGTGCTATGCCCCTGTGAACTCAGTTGTATCCCTCTGTCAACACTCTCCTGAGCCACTGGGCTGGCGCATGGGAATCCCTTCTCCTCACCTGTCTACCTCATCTGAGAAGCTCCTAACCATACGTTTCTCACAGATGCACCCCAGTAGGCAGACAGCACCACCATGGCCAACTGAGTTATATCGTCCATCCTGCCCCTTGGATCAGACTTCTGTTCCTAACCAAAGGAAAACTCTTGCCATGAAGACAGCAGCCAAAAGAGGCCACTGACAGCTGCCAGTGTTAAAAGCCAGGACTCGGATCATACACTGGCAGGTGGAGGCTCCAAGCATGGTCCTTGGGTGGGAGTCACTTTCAGGGTTAGGGCTGGTAAGGAGTCCCCTAACTGCTCCTACGGATTCTCTGAGGTTTCTCAGAGTGGGGGGCGGGCAACTGCCCTGGGTGATAGGCACTCTCCTTCCACTCTCCCTCCCACCAGTCAAGGGTGGTAGCCTGAGACTGGTTCTCCAGCTCAGAGTTTATACCCTGAATCTGAAAAGAAGACAGGGGGGTCTTACCACCCCCTACCCTTCCATTTGGGCTCCTGTGTCCTCAGTTTGGGAGTTGTATCCCCAGAAACCTGAGCTTTCAGGGCACCCTGGGCGTTCACCGCTTCTAGCTTTTCTAAAACAGATGGTGACTAATTTCCCAGAGCGCTTTCAGTGGGCATCAGGGGTCTAGTTATAACCCTCCTCAGGGCCACTTCCCCATCCCATTCTAGGGGTACCAGAGAAATATCATGAACAAAGTCCTGCTCCAGAGCCTGGCTAAGCCTACACACCTGTTCAGTGTACTGATCCAGGGAAAACAACCTTTCCACCACCATGGTCCGGTTGTCACCAGTATCCCTCAGAGTTGGGACGGGGATACCATTCACGATGGACATGGTGACTTCGAGCCTCAGGGATTACTGGTCTACCCTTTGAGTCTATCTCCCAACTAAGGCAGATCAGGGCATGTTCTACCCTTTGCTCCTGAGGACTACATACCCCTAATTATATTCCACAGCAGTTATTTAGGAAAGTCAATATCTCATACAGTGAGAAACGGATCCACAATACACTATGATACTTGGGCTTTCCACAACTAAATGGTAGACCTTGACAAGTCCAACCTGCAGAATCTACATTTAAATCAGCAGGTAACACCACCATCATCGATTATACTCTGATTCATGTGTCAAATTCTCTTTTTATGTTCAGACTTTCAAAGTATTAAAAGACCTGAGAGCGACCATGAACCTCAGTCTGTTTCTCTAGCCTTGGACATTAGTCTGTATAATACTGGAGACAACTTGAAGATAGTACTGAAAAAAGGCATAGAAGAATAATCTGGAACTATAATTTCTCAGTTCGTTTAACGAAAATTTGGGCCGAAAACTCAGTTCATGCAGCAATGAGAGAGATTCTCTTTACACCACTGCAAGGTGTAAACTGTTGTGCGAAATGGGATTTACAGTGGCCTACCATTTTTTCTTTTTTATCCTCAATGATCAAGTGTAAAAGAAGGGTTCGGATATGCAATCTCATTGACAGGCTGATTTTTAATGAAAAAAGGGCATTCAGGAAAAGACTATGACCTATCAAGAAGTTGAAGTGTAGCTCTAAATACATAAAAAGATTAAAACAAGAGTACAAAAAGAGGATTTGCCAAATAAGAGGAAAATTCTGTTGAGTACCAATATATTGGGAATTGAACCCAGGAATAATCACAAAATCTGGTCACTAATAGCATCGGGCCTACAGCAAGGTTTTTGCAACCCCAAGTATCCTATACCATGTCATAAGTGGGAATTTTTATTCAATCTCTTTATTGGAGTATTTCTGAAACATCGTGGACCTAATCTGGAGATAAGAATTTTCAGCCTTTTACTCTTTCTGTGAAAGATGTAGATTTACTTATAAGGAACAGCCGAGACTCTTGGGCTGTCGGCCCTTACGGTACACCGATATCTGTTGTTACATCAGACCCAAAAATGTGGAGCCATTTCCTGGCGCTGCTATTTAACCAAACCATCTTAAATGGCCAAGTTTCAGGGTCCTGGAAAGGTTTGTATATACAACCCATATATAAAAATGGGGCTGAACCTAGCAGTTATCGACTTATTGCTTTGCTGGCCGTTGATGGCAAGTTATTTGCTAAACACCTCCACTCCTTTTTAGTTGCTTAGGCTGAGGGAGGTTATAGTCTCTTGGTCAATAAAACAGGCTTTTTAGACCTACTTGTTCCAATACGGACAATTTATGTGTTTTAACTACTATTGTCCATCATACACTAAAATTAAAAAGAACTAACTTATTTGTCTGTTTTGTGGACTTTTCTACTGCTTTCAATAAGGTTTTAAATCCTAGACTTTGGCTAAAATGTTCTCAAAGTGAAATCGACAGTGCTCTCTTACAATTATTGACTGACCTCTGTACTGACACTTGGATGCAAGTAAAGGTAATCAGAGCGCAAGGTCTAACGCCAAAGATCAAAACCTAGAACGGTCTCAAACAACGCTGTATATTGACACCTTTTCTAATTGCACTTTACATCACTGACCTAACTCCAGTGCTCAGTTGTGATGGCGGGGATCCTCCTAAATTTGTCAAGAGGAAGATTTCACATTTATTCTGTGCTGATGATCTCGTTTTAATCTGGACAACCCAGATTGCCCTCCGAAACCTGCCAAAACCATTGGGAAAATATAGTGCAGAGAATGGTTTGCTAATTAATTATACTTAAACAAAAATAATGTCATTTAGAAACCCTGAGTCGTGATTTAATTGGCAATAGGAGAAAGCAATCAGTCAGGTCACAGTGTATACATATCTAGGTGTGACCTATGACCTTAAACTTACATGTTTGTTACATTTTGGAACAGATCAGGCCCATATTTAAAGCCACTGCTACAGCCATTACACGTTTTGGCATTTATATGGGGGGCTGATATGGGTCAGACTTTAAAAATGCTACAATGAAAATGTATCCAATCAATTTATATGGGTCAATTGTATTTTATAAACAAGTCAGGGAGGTTTTTAGCACCGTTTTTATTCGTATTTTAAATTACGGTGTTAAACCCCCTCAAGCAATGATTAGACTAGAATTGGGCCTCAGTCAGCTTACTATTTCAATTATATAAATATAGTTAGTTTCTTGATGATCAAAATTAATCACCGCACCTTTTAAAGTGTTTAACTAGAGAAGATTTTGAAATGCACCGAGGAGACCACATGATTACAAAGAATGGGGAGTTAAAATGTCCAACAGGAAATCACCAGTAAAAATCTTAGCAGCAATTCCTAAGGTGACCCAGAGATTAATCATTAAAAGGAAGACGAAAGCAATATCATATGAAAGCTATCTTCTCGATGTAACACAGTTAAAGCATTTTCATTATACATTTGCAACTTCTTTCATTAGTAAGAAGCAATCGTATTGAGACACCAACTTAAATGCATGGGCAAAAAAAGCCTTTTTATGTTTCAGGCTTCTACATTTTCCGCTTTGCAGTATGAGGGATCTTCGAACAGATCTAGGGAACTATAATAGACTATGTTACTTGTGTAATTTATTTCCTGAAAAAGTAGAACATATCCTTTTTCTATGCCCCTCAGTACTAGACTTGAGGAAACCTTTCTGAAACCACTATTTATTCAAGGAGGTATAAAGATACTCAAAAATGCTATGCAATTCTGGTTTAGTGGGGGTTCCAATAAATCTACTGAGTATCTAATCAAATTTCACTCATGGGTGGAGCTGCGCCTTAAGGCTCTGCTTAAATACACTGTTCTGAGTGTTGTGTGCATAGCATTGTTACTGGACATTTTAACAATGGTTAATGAATGATTGGTAATGCCATTTATACTTCTAGGATCAATTAAGTTGTATTATTTATAATATTGTTTTGAGTTTTAATATAAATGATACAATACAATCTTACCTACCTACTTACCCCTAAGACCATACTCACACCCCTGTAGACTTTCCATTAGTAGGTGGTTTCTTGGAACAGTCTCCCTGCTTGTGTCCTAACTAGGAACACTCACAGCAACAGGGTTGGAAATGGGCCGCCCTGGGTAAAGCCCACCAGAACCTCCCCCTGTTTCTCAGAAGGGACAAGGGAAACCTTTCTTCCCACCCTTCTCTGGGACCTTTCTGTGTCTCCTGGACGTTCCTATCACTCTGCTGGGGGAACCTGAACTACCGATCTTGGGGTCACTCCCCAGTACCGTCTTGTGGACCCAGGTGCTAAGCCAGTGGTTCGCCTCCTTATCAAGCTCCTATTGTCCATAAGCTTACTATCCACTAGGTGTTGATGCAGCTCTGTAAAAACAATTGGTGAACATGTGCAAAATATGCATCTCCTTATAATCACTTACATCACTGCTTTTCATCCCACGGTCCTGTGCCTTGCAAAAGTAATCTACAGAATCCATCCAGGGCTGTTGGGAAAACTTCTGACGTTCATGATCTTCTGCCTGTACTTCTCAGGTGTGATACAGTTATGTTTCATATGGATATCCCAATATAGGCTCAGGTAGTCACCTAACCTTTCACCTATATTCTCCCCTACCATTACACTACACAATGGTTCTTTGGACTGATCTTTTACCTAGTTACAGTATTGCTTACCGGACGTAGGGTTTTCCCTGGAAACTTGCCTCATCCATTATGCATGAGGATTCTTGGAAACTCAGCAGGACTTCCATCTCCTGCATAATAAGTATGTATAAGTGTCATTCCTTCCGTCATCCTAAGTCCGACATGATACAGCAAGGTAGAACCCGTGAGGGTAATACTTCGGGTATATAAACACCATATCTTGCTTGGGTAGGTAGAGGAGAAAAAGGACATCCATGCTTACACAATGACGCGAGCCGCTGAGTTTCCTGTACGCAGACACTCCAGCTCGCAGTGGTGTGACATCCCTCGCGGGGTGTCCATCCCAAGACCAAGACAGGGTCCCACAGTCTCTCACTTCAAGTAATGGGGTTGACTTTATCCTAGAGGGATTCTTGGCTTCACACCTACATACATACTAGGTACACTTAGGTACATCTAGTTAGGGTTGCATCGTAGGAGTACGCATTTTTACTGTCATGTATTTTTATACCCGCTTGTATTCATCGTTTTAGCTCTATGGCAGAAATCTGCTATCCTTTTACTCTGTTGGTGCTTATAATCATTTATATCTGTTTCTGTCTAATGGTTGTTTCAGCAACCCTATTTTACACTAGAATGACACTGGTTCAATAAATGCTTATTGAAAACGTCCCAACCGTTTATTCTGTGTATTTCTCTGAGACACAGTGAGCATGAGTGACTGAGCGAAAAGTATTGCACTGTTTCCACGATCCCTGATGGGACAGAGTTGTCATGTTCGATAGTTGTCAAAAACTATTCTCTCCTTGGTAAGAGGGGTTTCTAGTGTTACTGTGAGCTAGCTGGTATACAGACGAATATACTCGGTGGGGATGTCTGGAATCAGTCTGAACACCAATCTGTCTATGTTGTCTAAACATGCAGATCCTATATAGGAACTACACAACTAGATCAGATTTCTTCATAAGTCTGTCTAAGGACACAGGCTGCGGGCACCAGATAGTTAGGACCAGAAATTACCAACTTTCCAATAAAAGTGGCATTTTCAGAATTGTGACTTAAAATCTAACTTTGCCATTAAAGAAGATTTTATAAGACAATTTATTTGAGACCAAGCGTGACATTTCTATCTTTTCCCGATTAAGGGTAAATTCTTATTAAATGTAATCAGGTAACCCAATGCTATCCTATGGGAGAGATAGGCCGCACCATAGTGAAAAACACATTTAGATTGCCGTGGGCAGCCACCTTGGCTGTGTGGACGTGATCCATGGAGGCTCTGCTCAACACCCAGTGGATCAACATTCTTCTGCACCCATCGGCGGCCTGAGAACACTGCTATGTTGCATGTGCCACTGGCGGCACACGAGGGTGGCTTTGTTGCTGCGCTTAATCAGAGGGAATGCCTGAGGGAGCAAGGAGAAACCTACTCAGTGATACGTCCTGGTGGAAAATGGCGTGCACGACGAGTGTGCTGGGTCGGACCTGGGGCGGGGGACCAGTCCCCTTCCCACAGCTGTAGCAGCGGGGTGCTGTTGCCTTTTGTGATCCTGCACTGGACTCTGGCTCTTACCGAGGATGTCCTCTGGTCCTGTACACACCTATGGACCGAGTGACTCTTCAGGGCCATGGCGGCGTGATTGCAGTAAGGAGCCTATGCCTTTTGAGCTCCTGGGGGCATCTGCGACCTGAAGAGTAGGACCGCTGGGCGGTCGTCACCGGCCTGGTCTTCCTGTGGAGGAAAGTTCCAGTTTACCACCGAAGTGACTGTTATACTGTCTGAGCCGTGGAGCTCACTTCCTGACTCTAAGATGGAGCCCATGTGTCAGTGAGAGAGATATAAATTGTATACTTTATAGGCTACTGACCAGGGAGTGCTGCCTAGAGTGCCCTGTTGGATGGCCTTACTTCTACCGAATGGTGTGTCCCTGGGCTCGTCACTCTCACAAGTATTCAGACCCCTCATTTTGGCTTTTGGAGGCCTGATGAGTTTGTCTTCCATGCTGCTTCTGCCTGGTGGGTGTAGCCTGAGGAATGCTGTACAAAGGGAGTCGCTGACCAGGTGGATCCTCCCATGCTTCCAGAGGAGTGGTGCCTGGAAAAGCCACACTGGGAGACAGCCGAAGCACCTCAATAGCGGATAGCTACAGAATAATGAAGAATGTGCCCCTACCTTGATGAACCTCACTTAAATCTACACTCAACAAAGTGAGGGGCGTTCTATACTCTCAACTTCTCTACACTGTTGTACTAAACAGTTTCTATGTCGCGTAATAAGGTGCAGACAAACAGAGTGTTGAGCTATTTTGCCCCGAAGGAGGCTAAGGCGGAGAGTGCTGCACCCCCTTTGGAAGATAACATGGTGCTGACTAAGGAAGACCTTCTCTCGTCCCTACGGGACTTTAAGAAGGAGCTGAGCGAAGAACTCAAGGCAGATATTACCGCCTCTTTCGAGTCCTTTAAAGCAGAGGTTAACTCCTGACAGGTCTCCCTACAATCAGATGTGGACTCTGTGGGAACACACGCTCTGGATTTGGAGACGAAACTCCAGGACGAGGAACAACGACTGGACCCGTCGAATGATGGGACTGCTCTCCTCCAGTCCCAGCTGTAGTCTGCCCTCCTCAAGTTTGAGGATTTGGAAAATCGCTCCCGCCGGGATTATATACGAGTAAGCGGCCTGGAGGAGGGAAGCGAGGGGCTGATCTTGAGGCCTTTGTGGTGGGTCTTTTTTCAAATATATTGGGAGATGGCCACCTAGAAGTACAGTTGGGAGCATGTTCACAGAGTGGGCACTCAGGCCTTTGGAGAGGGGAAACGATCCAGGGACATTCTCACTAAATTTAGCTCTTTTAAGGTTAAAGAGTTGGTCCTTCAGCGGGCCAGGAAACATGACACCATTGAATTTCAAGGCGCTACCAAATCCTTGTTTCAGGATGTTGCCCGGCTACCCTGGCTCACAGATTGCAATTTCGTCCTATCACAGAGGCCTTGAAATCTAGTCACATCAAGGGTAGATGGACGTATCCTTTTAGAATTGCCTTTGAGTTTAACTATAAACAATGTCCCTTCACAGAACTTGCTGGTGCAGCTGCTCCGCTTTCGGGGGGGGGGGGGGAGGCTCTGCCAGACTGGGTTTCGCAGAGAGAACGTCTATGGTGGAGTCCAGTGAGCAACCCCATGATAAATCCTGGCATATTGAGAAGAAGGGGAGTAGGCCGCCTAATTGGCGATGAGGAGAAGGTGGTCCCTTTCTCACTAGCTCAAGTGACAACTAGACAAATACCTGGACCTTATGATTATTGTATTTGACATCAGCTATCTCTTATAAATAGGATCGGAAGTATATTATTGCCTCTCATAAATAGAAGAGGGTCTCTGCAGAGCATAGTGGGTTGCCTTGCTTGTTCTGGTTGTTTAGTCTGATCAGGCTGGTTTTCCCGACCACGCAGACAATAGCCACGTATACACACCACACGGGGTGGCAAGGCGGGTCTGCGTCCATTCCCTGCTCTTTATAGAGTAGATGCTCCACAAGTTGGTGGGAATCTGACATTTTAAGTTGATATGGTCCGATGATGCGATGATGATTTGTTTTTCTTGTTTTTTTGTATGGTGGGCGGTGCGCATATTGTTGTGGGGTGGGGGACATAAGGGGGCATCGGGACGCAACAATGAACGCCTTTTTGGATTCTTTGCTGGGTATTTTGAAAGGTCCGGGCCTCAAGGGGATCTCTATGATTACACTTTATAACACTTACATATTTGACATGGAATATTAAGGGCTTGAATTCCCCCAATAACAGGCACCAACTCTGGAAATGCTTGGAGATCACCAAATCGATGTTTTTGCCCTTTAGGAGACACATCTAAAATGGGTCAACGATCAGAGACTTTGGCACAAGCTCTAGTTGTAGATCATCAGTTACCACTAAACAGAATGGAGTGGCTTTATTGTATGGCTCCACAGTCCAATTTCAAATACAGGTCAGCAAAACGGATAGGGTGGGAAGGATTTTTATGGTCAAGGGACTTATTGGCTGTATTTGTACTGTTGCTACGATTTATGTACCTAACACCGGCCAGTTGGAATTCCGCCACTCCTTCCTTTCCTTGCTGGGCGGCTTTGCCGAGAGGGATAAAATATGAATGGGGAATTTTAACTTGATCTGGGACTCCACCCTAGACGCTCCGTTAGAGATCGTCCTCAGTTGGCATCAGACGCGGCACGGATTTCGTAGGTGGGATTTACCTAACGCGCTCACACACGACCTGCTCCTCCAGGATGAACTCTGGAAAACTATATGAGATTTTCTTTCCAATCTACGACCCCAAAGATACCTCCTACTCTACTACTTGGGACCCGTTCAAAGCGGTTATACGAGGGAAATGCATCTTGTTGATCTCCACACTTCAACAGCAAAAAGCTAAAGATTGGCTGGCATTGGGAAAAGAGCTTCTTCTGGCTGAGAAAGCTCATAAGGCTACCCCCTCTCTCAGCTTACAGAGGAAAGTTGTCTCTCTGAAGGGGAAGCTTCATGCGATTTATACTAATAGGGCAGAGAATATCCTTTTACGCCTGAAAACAATTGCTTATAAACGCAGTAACAAAATTGGTACCATTCTTGGGAAACAAGAGTTAAACAGGAAAAGGAATATATTTGGCAGATTAAGGATGAGGGGAATATTATCTCACCATTCTAAGGAAAGGAAAGCCCGAGTATTTCTGGAATTCTGTAAACAACTTTATAAAGTGGATTTATTGGACCCAAAGGACCAATCAACGTATCTAGACTCGCTTAACCTACCACGAGTGCCCCCGGAACTCACTGAGAAATTAAAACGCCCTATTGAGAGAGAAGAAGTACAAATTGCTATTGATTCCCTCAAGCTCCATAAAGCTCCTAACCCAGATGGATTTAATGCCCAATTCTACAGAACATTTAGCTCTCATCTTACTCCATATCTAACAGATCTTACAACTATATAGCAGATTCACACGCAGTGTCCCTATCGATGAGTGAAGCTTTAATGACAGTTATTGCCAAATTGGGGAAAACCCCTCAAGTATGTGCCTGTTATAGGCCAATAGCCCTACTTAACATTGACGCCAAATTATATACCAAAATAGTGTCTAATCGGATGGAGGAAATAATGCCCGAGCTGATCCACCCTGATCAGTCTGGGATTATTAGAGATCTCCAAACCCATGATAATCTACGATGGGTTATCCATTTGAAAGAAAATTTAATAAGAAACATGTCCCATTGGTCTCGTTGGCGCTGGATGCCGAGAAGGCCTTTGACTGTGTGGATTGATCACTTTTTATGAATATACTCTGGCATTTCGGCTTTGGGGACCGGTTTATAAACATGATAGAGGCTAATTATCATAACCCTCGATCTCAGGTACTAGTAAGTGGCACAGCTTCAGAGTTTTTTGAGTTGATGAGGGGGACAAGACAGGGGTGCTCCCTTTCCCCCGTACTTTTTGCCCTCTGTAGAGAGCCCCTAGCGGCACAAATAAGAAATAATCACATGATTCAGGGAATCCAGTTTAGTTCAGATGAACATAAAATATCACAGTTCGCGGACGATATTCTTTTGCCCATCACTTATCCCCGCACGTTTCTACAGGCAGAGCTCCAAGAGTTCAATGTGGTTTCTGGGTTTCGGGTTAACCTTTCGAAGTCCTTTCTCCTTAATCTTACAATTCCATCGACGGAGATGGAGGTGATGGCGACCACCTCTCCTTTTCACTGGGTTAAAAAAGAAATCACATAGCTAGGAATTAAGATTATGCCCAACACAACAGATTTATATAAAGCAAATTTCACCCCTTATTACAGCAACGAAAATCAGCCTTACCTGGATAGGTCATATCAACGCAATCAAAATGAGAGTCCTTCCCCGCATTCTTTATCTTTTCCAAGGACTGATGTGGGGGATTACTAGGGGACTGCGATAGAAGCCCCCCGACTCACCACAATGTTTTCCATCCCTTCCGAGTTCCGGTGACTCCAACAGGACCTGGAGGAAGAAAAGAACCACCGTCAAAACACTAAAGAAGGACTATCTTTCTTTCAAACTGGCGGAGAGAGAGGACAGCTAAAGAGAGAGCCAATCACCGTGACGGGAGGGAGGAGAAAAGGAAACCCTTTAGAAACAGGAAGCAGGTCAGAGAAGGAGGGAGGAGCGAAACAAGTAACCCGGTAGACGCTGAAGAGGAAAGGACTGGCAGAGAACCGCGGGATGACCCAGAGGATTCCGTAGAACCCTACTGGCCCGAGTCGAGAGGAGAAGGAGTTGAACTCAACGGGAGTCCAGACGAGTGGGGCGAGGAGTGGTGGTAACCCAAGGAGGACGTGAATGAGCCGCCACAATTCAGGAGAGTTGCAGCAGAGGCAGTACGTGACTCGGGGGGGTTGGAAGGGGAAAGTCAAGGGAGGTCGGGAGGGTGGTTGTGATGTGTTTCTTTCCCTTCATTACTGTTTCTTTTCCTTCCTTACTCGGCGGAGGTGTATAAAAGGGCCACCACCTGATAGAGCATTAGTGAGCTCGGGCTACCCCACTCAAACATAGACCTTCTGCCTATTCTATAAGCCGGCATGTGTTCATTGTTCACTATGGGTATGATAGAGATGTAGGAAACAAAGCAGTCCTACCAGCTGCACAACACTTAGAGCGTGGCGGCAATCACTTTTAAGCACCCCTAAGAAGGAATAAAAGTATTCTCCCTGACACTATAAAAAGAAAGAGCCCGATCACCTCTTGTTTTTTTTCTAAGGAACCAAGAAACACATCAGTGGCAGAGGACTCCGTATAGGAAACCTCTAGTCAGGAAGAGCCCTTGTATATTTTTCCTTTTTGGGACTTTTATTTTTCTTTTTCTTTTAATTTTTCTCTTTCTCACCTGTGTGTGGTGAAGGTGTCTGCCTTTACCCTTCGTGGGGAGGCATACATAGTTACTGTCTCTTTCTTCTTTTTTTATCTTCAAACCTCCCAGGGACGCTCTCTGGAAGAAGCAGAAGACCTGGAAGAGATTAGGAAGAAGGAGGACATTATAGAAGATTATTTTCTTTCGTCGAAAACCATCACCTCTGTTTGAATTGTGAATAAACTCCTGTAAAAATTACACCTATACAGCCTCCTCGCTTCTTTTTCTGCCCATCCTTCCCACAGTTGGTGTCAGAAGTGGGATTGGGGTAAATCGAGGCTGTTATGACCAAGATGGCAGAATGACAGGAAAAGCTTGAAAAGATAATGGAGAAATTCTTGGTGGTAGCTGAGGAAGACAGAGAGAAATTACAAAGGACCCTTACTGAGCAAAGCCAGACCCAAGAAACGATCATAGGAAATTTAGCAGAAGCTCTCTGTCAAACAAGAAGCCATACAACCTTGCCCTTTAGGGTGATGCAAAAGTTTGTTCCGGGGGAGGATGCAGACTTCTTTTTCTCAAATTTTGAAAGGATGGCAAGAGCTGCCACTTGGCCCGAGTAGAAATGGAAACAATACCTAGGCCCACTCCTTTCTGGTGATCTCCAGGCAGCCTATTAGGCGGCCAACCCCCTAGGGACTACCACATATATAGTAATTCAAATAAGTGTTGTAGAAAGAATGGGGGTAGACGAAGAAACGTATAGAATTAGGCTCAGACAAATCAAAGAAGGTCCTCAAGAGTCCCCAAGAGCCTTATATTATAGATGAAGAGACATGGCAGATAGATCGTTGAAGCCCTTGGCTTCTTCCATGGAAGAGATATTAGAAAAAATCTATCTAGAACAGTATCTCACATCATTGCCTCTCCCTATACAGCGGTGGGTTCGCCAGCACACACAGATTAGTCTGGAGCGGGCTGTGGAGATATCCAACGCCTTCAACCGGGCCCAACAGTTACAAAGAGGACAGGAAGAAGGGTAATGGAAACATTTGGGAGAACCCCATCCAAATCCCAGAAGTCTCTTCCCCCCCAGAAAGACAGAAACCATAACTCTAGTGGCAGGCCCAGTAAATGGGGAGCCTCGAAAAGCGCTAATATACGCGGGCTGTCTACAAAGCATCATGAGACCTCAAGCCGTCCCAGGAGCAGTACAACAAATGTCAGGAGTTGTCAACATACAGTGTGTACATGGAGATAGCAAAGCATATCCAATGACTGAAGTGTCTGTTCAACACCAACCCTCCACTCCACCAGTACCTTTACAGGTAGGGTTGATTCCAAGGAGTTGTTCACCTCTAGGACATATAAAACTTAAAAGTAAATGTCAATTTATTTTAAATACAATATACTCTGCTCTATTAGCTCTTTAGGGCCTACTCTATTGGTGATGTATATGTATTAAAAAGGGAGATTTAGGCCTGGCAAAAGGTTTATTGTGGTGGGTCGAATTGACAGTTTAAAACTGCACACAGGCTGCAATGGCAGTCCTGAGACATGTTTCAAAGGGCTACTACTTAAGTGGGTGGCACAATAAGTACTGCAGACCCACTAGTAGCATGCTGTCCTACTTTACTGGGGACTTATAAGTAAATTAAAGGTGCAGTTTGGGCGTAAGCCATTTTGACCATGTTTGACCAATTGTTCTTTTTGCATTTCACAGTAAATAAGGCAGGCCACTGCCTGTGCCATACGTTTCATAACATTATCACTGGTTAATAGTGGTAACGTGCACAGAGCCCCAAAAGACCACAAATACAGGTTTAGAAAACATGAGGGGTAAAGGCAGAACATTTGGGGGTGACCCTGCAGGGGGTCAAGTCAAACAGTGCCCTTGTGGTTTCATCTCTGATTGCCTAGAAATGGAGAGATTGATTGCCACCAACCATACATGGCTAGAAACAGAAAATGTTGAAAATAATGGTTCCGGGAAATAATTTTTATATGAGATGGAGGTCACAGCAGAAGCTTGATATGATGGGGCTATTTCCAAGACTGGGTGGATAATCTAAAAACCATTCCAGCTCATGAGTGCTGTCCAAATGTCTATGGAGTATTTGCTTTAGGTGTTTTTCATTTGGATATACTTACATTTTTTCTGTTTTGATTGTGTTACTCTGATTTGCTCTAATTACAAAAATAAAATCAGGCATTTAGTCTAAAAATTACAAATGTATACACAATTTGAGGTGCTAACACAATGTACAGCCTCTCTCAAGGGTGTCATCAAGGTTTATGACAGTGCACATATTTTACTCCCTTGATTGTCAGAGTTGGTAGCCAACACCAAAAACCTATGCCAGTCTGTGAGGTTCCACTTATACCTGTCTACAGCGTTTAACACAGTGTAAGACAACCCGCCTTTAAAATGAGTATTTGCTTTAATAACGTGGGTCCTGTGCTTGCCATGCCACTGGGGTCAAGCTTTCCTGGCTGATGAGGGGTGATACCCCAAAACCGGTCCTAGGGTGTTTGTTTCCGGCCCAGGGAGGATCAGGCCTCACAGTTTGTGCTGGACTGTTCCCATGGGAAGCAGGATCAAGACTGAATTGCATATGGCTGGGTCCAAACTGGAATGGCAAGGTGAACAAAAAACAATAGATTGAGGCCCAGATCTCTGTAATGGGATAAATGTTTGACATTGTTCAGCATTCTGTCCATCAATTGTTCTTTTTGCATTTCACAGTAAATAAGGCAGGTTACTACCTGTGCCATACGTTTCATAATAATCAGGTCTATATCATCTGATGTAATTCTTCAGTCAAGCCTATAGCTTTTATCATTGGCTTGTCACTATAACCAACACATACCTACTACATTCCCGATAAACTGGCAACCATCAGACATACAGTCATGACATTACAAATATGTACATATTTATAGTTGGTAAACCAATGTACAGCCCCTCCCAACAGGCTAACAAACATATCATATAGCATATCGCCAACGCCAAGGATTTGTCAGAGGGCATAGCTAATACCAAAACGCTTTCTTACTGTGGTAATTCGTGAGATTCCATTAACAATATAAAATCTTTTACTCAGTGTAATAACAATCTACCCTTGAACGCCTATTAACTTTATCAAATGCTTTTGATAATAAATAAGTCAGGCCTGTACACAGATCAGACCTATGCCATCAGGCAAAATGTTTCCCAAAGGTCCGTTAGGCCTTGACCAATGTTTTGTCACCATAACCAACTCAGTCCAGCTGTATTAAGCAAAAGATGTCCCCAAGCAACAGTTACAAATATGTACAAAATTTCAGCTGGCGACACAATGTACAACCCGTTCTAAGAGGGTCAGACAATGCAAATCTTCTGCCAATAGAGTCTGCCAGAGAGCGCAACGAACAATAAAAAACATTGCCTACTGTGTTGATCTGGGAGACTCCATGTAACAAAATACCTTGTTACATCTTTAACACAACATAATAACAGTTCACCCTTACATGGCTATAGGCTTAACATATGCTTTTTGCAGTAAATCCCCTTGACCTACTGCCTTTGTCCTGACGTTTCATAATAAACCGATTAGCCATATTCCTTTGATCTTTAGCTTGTTATCATAATCAACTCAGTCCTACTGTATTAAGTGCAAGCTTTCCCACAAGACAAAAAGTCCAGCACAAGCACTCTTTTTTCAGCAGAGGCACATAAATTCTGCTGAATCAAATACTGTAGTCAAGGAATTAATATGTGGGTGCTGCTTAAAGCTTGTCTACTGATCACATAAAGCCACAACAGTTGTGCTATCAAACCAGACATAAAAACGTTATTTTTTAACATTAATTTCATTTTAGTATACTACAGTGTAGCATTTCATTGAGTGACATTAAAAGTAATAGTTTCCTTACATGAATTTTGACACATTCAAGAATTTCCCCATTACTTAAGCATGCTGAGTCAAGGAAAATGTGTAATTGTGATATACACAATCTAGATGTACTATGCTGTTATTACTTTGAACAACATTATTGTCTTATAAACTATTTACAATTGAGATTTGGCTACAAAAACATCTTTAACTCAATAATGTGCTCTTACTGGTTTGTCAAGGAAAGTGAGGCACAGTGAAGTAATGTGATTTTTAGCTAGGATCATACAATTTGGTCATGTAGAGTAGCTGGCACTTGAGCTCAGTTTGCCTAGTAATACATTATCCAAGTCAGCCACTGGATAGATGTTTTTTATTTTATCAAGTTTAACACGAAAGGGCAATGCTTTCTGTTCAGTTCTTTAATTACATGAGTTAGTACACCCAATATTCAATGAATACATGCTTCACATGTTAACCAATCCCAAACCATATGAATTAAGTCTTTCTAGAACACACGTTGACCAATCCACAAGGTCTCGCCTATAAAAACCTTTAGCTGACATTGCTAATTTTGTTGTTAGTGCTGAAGAGCATCAACAAAAAAGGAAGAAAATGGTTTTGCCAATGCTGAACAGCAAAAAATCTGAAATGGCCCTCATCAGCATGATGCCTGATGCACATGCATGAGTTGCTAAGCATGCACATGTTTGTGGCATGATGCTGTGACTGCCTTTTTGTAACCTTATGGTCAGCCTCAGCCTGATGACTGACACATGTTCATTTGCCACCACACATGCACACCTATGTGTTGTGGTGGAGAGGCGTGCATTTTTTTACTTTTAATTTACCATTCCAAGATGGCAGACACGCATATTGCTATGTTAAATTAAAAAAATATATATAGAGAGAGACAAAAACACCTTTTAGTTAAAGGAGCACCCCCACTGGCAAATCAAAGTTGCAGGGCCCGTCCCCCAAACAAATGGGGATGGGAAGGGAAGCAGAAATGCGTACTATTTAACCAGTGGTTAACAGCCTAAGAGCTACAGGTAAAAACAAATAAGAAAAAAGGCTGTGCCAGATTGGTAAGAAAAGGAGAAGCAATCGACAAGCCGGAGGTAGGGAACCAATATGGAGAGTGTGTGTTGGTTGGCATGTGAGGGAGAAACAGTACAACGGTTAGAATGCAAAAACAGGCATGCACTTTTATGGAATGCGCAAAGAAAAAAAGTAGTTACCTGAATTGTAGGCGGTGGAAGGATATAGCTCATCCTGGTCTTAGGTTGAATGGACTGGAATGCTACTCTGAGTGTGTGCTAGTGGTTTAGATTAGATTATTTGCAAATGTCTCTTTCATCACCCTTTGTGTGTTGTGTTTGATGACACTAAGTGGCAAAAGATGTGACCAGGCGTTTGTCGCCTGCTCGCTGTGCCGCATGATCCAAACTGTATTTCAGTGACAAAGGCTAATAAGCCCCAAATTGGTCCAGAAATGCTTAAGGCAGACCTCTCTCTGGCACAGTGGACAAAATCCTTTTGATTGGAAAGTTACCCAGATTGAGTGTCAGTGGTTTAGATTATTCACCAGCATTCCTTTTAATTTATTTTTTACGTTTTACATTTTTTAAAATCTGGTGGTATCAAAATACATATAAATAGTACCAATCAAGTGATTCAATAAATATACATAAAATGCATTACACATTTTCTTAATTCAAACATCCCTATTCATTCAATTTGTTTATTAAATAATTGCATTAAAGCCTTCAAAACGATAGCAATCATCAGAAAACCAACTATTGATCAAAATCAAAATAGATCAGCATAGCATTAATACTTTTAAGCTTCAAAAATACAGCAACATTCTAGACAATTCTAACTGAGTGATGTCTAGGCATGTATAAACGCTCAATCTTTCTGAACCATATCATGTTTAACTGCTATTGTGCCATTAAGGGTATATTGGTCGATTTCCAACCTTGACATATCAAGGATTAAGCTTTGGAAATGGCAACAAAAATAAATTGCTGGTCTGAATGCATCAGAAGAATGTTGTGACCAGAATACCCAAATAAAACTATGGATGGGTCAGTCACTATGTTCTTACATAACCTATGGCTAATAAATTTAAATATTTCACTCTATAAGTTTGTTAATGCTAAACAAGTAAAAATAAATATGCTGCCAGTTGCATAAAGAATCTGATTGGCATGTAAAACATTGTGAGGACACCAACAGGAAAATGGCCTGTAAAAATTGAGGTAGTATAGTGAAGCGTCCAAAAGAAATTGTTTTAAAATTAGCTTCCCGCAGCAATTTATAACTCAATACAAAAATATGTTGCAATTGTAGAACGGTTGTGCTCCAGTTGGTAACTTGTTTAATCTTATCTAAAATGTTGGGTATAACAGACAGATCAAGATTCTGACGAAGTTAATTTCTAAGAGTAATTTAATTATTAGTTAAGTCATGTTGTTTATATGGGAACAGTAGGTCTTAAGAGAGCAGCTAATCTGGGCAAAGCAAAACCATAAATGAGACTTCGGGTCTGCAAATTTGAGATTTGTCTGTTCCCAGGCTTTCCTGGTATGTCTTAACCTGAAATTGGCTATTATATTGAAGCCAAATTAATTCCAGAAACTGGATTGTAGATCTGGGTAGACTTAAACCAAGATAAGCATAATCTAGCAAAGACATGAAAGGTTGGAAATCTGGAATCTTGTATTCATGGTAAATTTGATTTAATCTAAATTTGTTCATGTGTAGTGTGTTACATGTTGTTCTTTTTGGAAATCAAGCTGATTGAAAAAAGGCAGACTGTTCGGTCTCAGCTTCCTTCATCATAATATTAAGAAAAACTTTGTTGTAGAAAATAACATCATTAGTGGTGTAGAAGATAATCCAAGAATGAAGCATGATAGTACAGTCGAAAGAGCGGAAGTGGTAAACCCCGTTGTTCCTTGGTTAATGGCTGCTTTCAGTGGTTATTAGGTTCTCTAGTTTTAGGTCTCGTCCAGGCAGCGCTTGCGATGTCTCCTCGAGACATGCTGTATTCAGGTATAGACTTCAAGCTCTGCCCATTTTCCGCCCATATTTTCAGTTGGCTCCTGTTAATGTCTTTTCTAAAAGGTTGCTTTTGATTCGTCAAAAGACTTAGTAGTCCCTCCGTAGTACCGCCTTGTCTTCTTTTGTAACCTCCCATGAGGCCCTTTTACATGTGTTGTTACTCCAGATGTTTTAATTACAGACAGTGAGCACTATTTTTTTCTTAAAGGACTTTCTCCTTCCAGCTGTTGGCGGCAGGACATGCTCTCCTGCAACCCTTTTTTTTTTAAGCCAGCCTTGTCTGACTGCTTCCAGATGCTCAGAAGAAGCGGCATGCAACGCAAGGGGCCATCGGGTAGGTAAAACATTTTCCTTTTAATGGAGCCCTCACGCCATTCTCTTGTTGTGCACTCGGCACCCAATCATTTTTTTGTTGCTTAAATTACCTGCAGACCTCTGCAAATTCCCTCTTTTAGATTAACAACACAGTTAACAATGGCGCCCGCAGCCCCCTCCCGCCCCTAGGTGCCGCGCTTTAGGTTTCAGCACGTTGCCCGCTTTTATATTAACACGGGTACAAACAATCAACAATGGTGCCTGCAGCCCCTTGCCGCCCCCGGGTGCAGCGCTTTAGCTTTTCAGCGCGGCGCCCGCTTTTACATTAACACGGGCGCACACAGTCTACAATGGCGCTCGCCACCCACAGCTCCCTCCCAAATCGGGTGCCATGCTTTAGATTTCAGGACAGCACCCACTTTTACATTGACATGGGCACACACAGTCCACAATGGCACCCGCAGCCCACTTCCACCTCCGCACGTCGCGCTTTAATTGAAGGGAATTTTAAAACTTTAAAGATCATATGGTAGCGTTCAAACTGTCGTCTTTCATGTGTGAACTGGTAAACAACTGCTGGCGTTTAGTCTCGTAGTGCATTCCGTGAATGTATCTGTAGTGCAGCAGCCATAATTTATTGTACCAAACAATTTTTATTAACATAAAATAAAGCCCCACGACTTATCAGTTGTTTGCCCACTCTCCTCCCTCCGGCTGCGCTCCATGCGGATCAGCAGACCCGCCTCTAACACCAGCTCCTCCACCCCGGCCTCTTTTTTGGAGAGTCAAGGCTCCTCTGTCGAAATCTACCATTAATTTACCTGGAATGGTTGTTTAGCGCTCGGGAAGCTACATATATCTATTTATTTGCATTGTAACTTTGCTCCCTCACAGCAG
Organism: Triturus cristatus; assembly: GCF_964204655.1. Taxonomy (NCBI): domain Eukaryota; kingdom Metazoa; phylum Chordata; class Amphibia; order Caudata; family Salamandridae; genus Triturus; species Triturus cristatus. Next base: position 742,328,168 of record NC_140592.1, read on the forward strand.
CATACAACTCAAAGCCCTGGTATATAAAATCCATCCTTGTACTGTACTACCACTGTCCAAGCACTCATACTGCCCTCCCTCTATCCCTGGGTCGTTTTTTTAAAAACTATGTAAATTAATTACAAACATGGAACTACTCTGCGTAGCGACAATATACACAAGGAAGCGCACTGCCTTACTAACCAGCAAAGCCCAGAACAGTGTATCTTCTACAGCAAGGCACTGCAGGGTTATGCAAGTTTTTGTGGCTTTTGCAGGTTTGGGATTGTGTTCACTTCTATGACGGAGTCCATTCCCACTTTGTAACACCCACTTTGCACCAAGGAATTGGAAATATGTGACACACTGCCATTCAGTGCTGCGCTCGCAAAGGCTTTTATCTAAAATAAATAAAAGTGCATAAAAGTGGATTGATGTTATCATATACATCGCTTTGCGTCACCAAATGTGAGCAGTTTATACTTATAGTCGTTGCTTACGAGAAGCAAGGATGGCAGTAACTGCGTCTCTTTTATTGCCAGCCTTGCTTCCGTAAGCAAGGGCTATAAGTACAAAGTGAGTGTTAACGCACCGCTTGCAGGTTTTCAAAAACACATAAATGAAAGGCATTGTAACTTACAATGCCAATAGCTCAAACTCTCGCAAATATGAGACCTATTGCATTGCAAATGCTTGTGCACTTTTGCAACCTCCTATGAGTTTCCCACCTTACGTGTGGTGTTACTCATCATGTTATTTATAAGTGTCTGAGCACTTTTTTTTTCGTTTAAAGCTTGCTCCCCCTCGTTGGCTACAGCTGCTTGGACATCGCGCATTATTGAACGCTTTATATTTACAAAACAGACATGCCGCAACATTGCGCTTTATTTTAAAATATGGTGGCAGCACCTCTTGTGTGGCCGCTTTATAATTACAGAAAGCTCTCGCCACATGCCGCTACTTTGCTCTTTAACTTTAAATATGCTATTTTTATTTACAATGCGTCACACCGTGCTTCAGACTTAACATGGCAGCCACGCGCCTTACTTTTATGCTGCGCGGTTCACCTAAATCTGCTTTTAAAACATTCATATTTTTTTTCCAACAGCGCCCCATGCCGCGCTTTTACTTTAGCAGTAGTGCCCATGCGCCTATTGTCAGTAGCTCACCGTCCCTTTTAGATGCATGCTGTCCTCCCGGCCTGCTCCTCCAATTGGCCACTGCCAGCGCCTTTAAATCCTGAATTGTGTCCTGCTGCAAAGACCACCCACAGCACATACCGCATTGGCTTTTCAGCATTTTCAACACATAGATCTTTAACTTTCACAAATAAGACACCTATTGCATTATAAATGCTTGTATTGTTAGTCACCGATCCAACACAGATTGATAACCAAAATGAAATAAGCATTTGCAATGCAATAGGTCTTGCATTAGTGAAACTTCAACATGGTGGGCGCCTTCCTTTACATTCTATTTATTAACTTTTATAGCGTTGACAGCACGCCACGCTTTAGCTTTAAACATATAAAGTTAAAGTTCGTCAAATTGCAAAGGCTACAAAAATGCTCACTCTTGTGCTTGTGTAAGTCTTTCCCCCTGCACTTTCTGTTGTTCTGTCAAACATCTGCTTCGCCCTGATTCCTCTCTCTTGCGCTTGTCCATATGCTCCATCCACTGCTTCCACCACCTGCGCCGTATGTGTTGCTTTCTCTATCACCTTGTTGCTTCCACATTCTCTCCACCTTCTCCCTTTGTAGCTTCTGCGTTCTCTTGCCCTCCATCATGGTGCTCCCATCACGAAGAAAAAACACTTTTGCATTTTTTCTTTTCTTTTTAGTCACTGATCCAACACGGATCGATAAACAAAATGAAACACGCATTTACAATGCAATAGGTCTTACATTAGTGAAACTTTGAGCTATTGCAAATGCTAATGTTTGTTTTTTTGTTTTGTTTTTTACGCCACTGCGTAATTCTATTTTAATATTAGGTCTCAATGAAAGGGTGCAGTACTACAGGCTGTTATTAGGTGTCTCTGTGGAGTTGTAAATTACTGCACCCTTAATGCAAATATAAACATATAAATTACAGCTGAGCATACATTTCCATTTGTTTTTATTAGAAGTGAAATTGTTGTTAGCTTGTGTTTTAAAATGCACCATTGTTGTTTATTTAGCTTTATTTCACAAACAAAAATAAACAGCAATTTAGCATTTTCAAAATGCAAACTAACAAAATCTAACTTCCAATAAAAACAAATGAAAACGCATGCTCACCAGCAATCTTACTCTTTATAATTCCATTAAGGGTGCAATGCCTTATGTGGCTAATAGAGGTCCCGTTACAACCCCATATGGACACCTAGTAATAGCCTCTGTTCCTGCACCCCGTCCTTCATTCGTGGAATCTAATTTACCATTACTTATGCTACTACTGGGATAGTTTTACACACAAAAACAATAAACAAACATTAGCATTTGTAACGCCATTAGCTCAAATTTTCATTAATGCAAGACCTATTGCATTGCAAAGGCTTGTTTAAAATGGTTATAAATTGATTTGGAAATTTAAATGTGGTAGGAATCTAAAATAAAGCTGTCCAGTTGAGTAGCTTCAACATCTTGTCGGCACCGATAATTATAATTGAAGCTTTGATGCTGTTGGCTGCAAAAGTAATCAATCTCCTCTACTAAATAATTTGTAATTGATCTCAATGCAGGATGTCTTTCTGATCAGAATGGATTGTTCGCTGAGCAATAGACATAATGCTTCTCAGTAAGATTTTTGTAAAGAGTTTTTAGTCAGAATTTAAAACACTTATAGGTCTATAAGACTTGGAATTGTTAAATGGGTTACTCTTTTTGACAAAACGGACCATAATCTCTCTAGAGAAAGAGGTAGAATTAGGAGTTCCTAATATAATCTGATTAAAAAGAACAGTTAAAAAGCCTAAAAGGTTGGGAAAAAAACTCTTTATACACCTCGATAGGGATGCCATTGCTATCGCGAGCCTTAGAATTTGCTTTTGTGGCTAGGATCTTCTCAACTTCTTCCAGTATATATTCGGAGTGACTAGACTCAGTCGATGTTCATGCGAGAACATTGGAATAGAACTAGGAGCCAAGAAATCTGCTATTGTATCATGTGCTACTAAGTCTGCAGTATGATACAGCTTTGTATAATGTTTGAAAACTAATGCTCGAATATCCTCTTCATGAAAAACAGTTCATTCTGTACCAGGGCTTATTTCTTCCTGAAATCTGTTTTTGTTTGATTTTACCTTAGTCAACCATAGAAGGAGTGTGTTGGTCAGGGTGTGAGGGCGATCAGCACAAGAGGTATAAAGCAGAAAAAAAGCTTGCATGTCTAGGCAATGCTCTAAGAAAAGTAAAAAGGAGTTCCCTCAATGTAGGCAGTGAAAGGGTACAGCTCATCCAATCAGACCCCACTCATCCTCGTTTTGGATGGATGGATGGATTGGAAAGCTACCTAGAATGCTTGCCAGTATTTTAGAAATATTTACAAAGTTTTCTTCCGTCCCCATTGTGTGTTTGATGTATTGCTCTAAGTGACCAAGAGTATGACCAGTCATGAGCTTCTTGCTGGCTGTGATTCTTGATCCAAGCTGTACTTCACTGACAAGGCCTAACAATGCCCAAATTGATTCAGGACTGCTTGCATTCCCTTTTGGATGGTGCCCAGTCTGGCAGTTCAAAATGGACTATTCCCATGATGAACAAGGTAACTCCTGATTTGCTGAAATCAGGCCTCTGTCTAGCACAGTGGACACAAAATATTTAGTTGGAAAGTTACCCAGATGTATTGCCCGTAGTTTAAACTATTTACCAGCATTCCTTTCATCATCCTTTGTGTATTGGGAGGATTGGCTGCTGGTCCTGTTTCTCCCACTAAAATCTTTCCGCTGGTCCTACATTGGTCAGTGGACTGACACAGCGCGTCAGCTAGCGAAGTGTGTCATCAATAGGCCAAATGGAGAAGGTGAGGGCCAGGACCCCTGGACGTTAAACGCTGAATTTCAGGTAGGAAGCTCATCATTGTTCAACACAAGGTATTTATTAGTCCCAAGGGCGGTCTGTCGGGTAAAATCAGACATCCACTGAATAGCCTGTTGAAGGAACTGGAGAACACTAAAATGTTATCTCCCATACCATTATCTTTGATCTTGGTGGAAAAACACTCCTTTTAAAGAAATGAAAATCAAGATGGATTAAACTGATTAAAATCTGCCTGACAAGAAGAGGACTTTAATATTAATGTAAAAGTAAATTTGGAGGCTATTCGTCAATTTAGGAAGCTACGACTTCCATCCCCTCTATTTCCCATCATTCGACCACCTTCCAGTGCAGATAATATGGTGGATGCTATGAATCAGATTGATTTGACATGGTCTGCTGATAAGGCAGGAAGATCTAGAATTGACATTTTCAAGGACTCTATGTCACAATCTATGTCTGGAGGAGCATGAAGATTAGGGGAATTAATGGATGCTGATATGAATTTACCACAATCCTAAATTATATACTGTTGATGCAGAGAATCCTCAAGAGGAGTCTCGAGTCAATAATACCATTTGTCAATCACCAACGCAATCCAAATGTATTGTTAATCAATATTTGAGGATGATTAAATGCAGTGAATACATTTTTAACAAATGGGAGTCAGATAGAGAAGGAAACCAGGTGCTCGATTCAACTGCAGCTACAGGCGGAATAGAGGTGACAGGGACGTTGGTCAGGTTGAAAACTATGTTATTTACTTCAAGCCACCCCTATGGAGTTATTAAATATCTTGTTATGGGCAGACCAAAAATGCCAGCTATATTTGCTAGTTTATTTGCACAAAATCTGTATTAAAAAGAGAGTGCGCCAATAGATCACATAGACTAGCAACTGTGCTTTTGAAGAGGGCTCTAATAAACAATGAGTTGAGTATGTGCACTTCGAGAGGTAATAAAATAGAGAAATGCATAATAAATTCTTCATATGCTGGCAATAAAGGTAAAGAAAATACAGAAATACCAGACATTGGTACGTAAAGACAATCTCAAATAAACATAATGAAATGTAGATAGCAATGTTTCTGTTTAGCTACACTGAGGAATGACAAAAAAACATGAATCAATTTCAACACATCCCACTACTAAAACAAGTAATTTCTGCCAATATAAAGTTAGTGGGTTTTATTAAATTCAGAAGAGAGATTACTAGGGTAACTTTATACTGTTAGTTAAATGCAATGGGAATTTTGCAAGCTGCTGACAAAGCTTGGCTTGACGGCTTAAGACTTGTGGTACAAGATGAATTTCCTCTTAACAAGCTTACAAAAGTCGAATGGAGCAAGGAGTGTTCAGAATTTTAAACATGGAGACAAATGGGCAACTAACTGGCTTTTTTTTTTTTTGAAAACTTTTTATTGATTTTCGAGATTTCACGGTACAAAGACATTATAGTATACATTTGTAGCAGCCTTATTCTGTACATATCACACCCTACTTCGTGTGTGGTATAATTCCATCGCTGTATAGTTACATTCTTCAGTATCCTAGGATAAGTGTTACAAGGCCTGCCGGGGTATCCGCCGGCAACTAACTGGCTTTGATCCGAAAAAATCGATCCATGTAAAATATATAAGCTTGGCAAAATCAGAGAATTATGAGGTTTGTGAGGAATATAGAACTGAGGAATGAAAAGGGGAAGCATTTTTTCAAGCCGGCTCAAATCTTGCTAGCCCCATGGAATGCATTTAATCCAAATCAAAAGGCAAACTTGCAAGAATTTTGTAAGTTTCCAAACCAACGTAATATTCTTCTTCTCTAGGAGACTTGGTTGCTAGAGTAATAGTACCAGTGCAGCTTTACTTCTTTCAGGAACCCAGCATTGAATGTAAATGCCGGTACACCATCTGAGGGTTTGATGAATTTTGTTTCTAACTAATTAAATTGTAAGGCTACTAGACTAATGCATGCTTGCCTTGAATCCTGATATTTTGTAATTTACAATACAATAGTCCTAATGAATGTTTACCAAAATAGTAAGAAAGTAGCTTGGAATGAGATCTAAATATTTTGAGAAGAAAGGATTTGCTAAACCTTGACCTTATATCAAAATACTCATTGGATGCTTTGCGGGGATTTAAATTTAAGGCCAGCTCTTCAAGAGTTAGAGGAAGTGTTGGGAGACATAATGGAAATATATATTATACCTCAGGAAACCTATCTGTAAGGAGTTGTCTGCGGGCCCAGAAGATGGTAGAACTTTTAAGTAAATGCCATTTGATCAAATTAAGTAGTGGTTTTTATAGAGGATCAACCAGCAGGAAAGATTTATTATATATGAAAAAGGAACATTCCCACTGACTATTTATTACTATGCCTGGAACTTGTTCCTCTTTGTAGGAGTTTTAACTTAAAAAAGCGCAATAGGGGTAGTAATATATCAATTCCTGTGGTAGTAGAGGGGAGTATACACTCAAAGTATGCACCCCTAAAGTAGTGATTGACTATCCTTAACGACTGTAGACAAGACATACTGATAAAGCATGGCTTAAGCTTGCTAACTTTCAAAATGCAATTTGTAATCATAATTAAGGCACTGCAATTGACCCACTAAATTAGTATACACAGCTAATTTGTTGTATAGATAAGTGCTTTCAAAATAAATCAAATGGCTTTATCTTAAGATAATTGTCCGGAAGTAACTCACACCTTCAAATTATTCGGTAGATAAAGAGTGTAAAACACTTAAACATGCTAGCATTATGGCAGCATGGGCGTTGAGACGGGATAAATATTAGTGAACTATTTTAAATCTTAAGAAAACAGATAAACTTTATCAAAGGACCTTAAAGGAAAAGAGGAATATTTTTTATTATGACAGTGGTGAAGAAATGTAGAAAATAAATCATGGAGGTATCCTAGTATGCTTATTATCATAATCTAAAGGCACTGTCATATTTAATCAGTTTATGGGAGTCACTACGGAGGTCTCTTTAATCATGATTCATGAGAGACCGTGAACAGAGTCCTTGCCTGCCAAGTAATTACATCTTCTCTGAAGACAGGTTTGTAAACCGCTTGCAGATTTACTCCTCAATGTTAGGAAAGAGCAAATACTGTTCCATTTACAAGGCTCCTTTTGTTAGCCAGGCTGGTGGGACCCTCGAAGGTATCTGCTGTCGCAAACCAAAAGGCACTTCAACTTCAGTTTACCTTCTTAATTCAGATAGGTCGATATCTTGCTCTGTGCACAAGCATTTATGACAATGGGAATGTTATGATCCCCAAAAGATTATCAGCCTCTTCACTTGTTAATGCCTCACTTTCACTCTTGTAGCTCAATGTTTCCAAGACTTTAAAGTTTTAGAACATCCCATAACTTAACCTTCTATGTAGGATGAGACAAACATCCAACAACTATTCATGGAATTCCTGAAATGTTGCTACCTGTAAAGAATACACCAATTGCCTCCCCTTCTGATGCCTTTATACCTCCAAGTCCTCAAGTTTCATTACCCTCAAAAATGTCTGAAACACACTCACAAACACAATTAATTAAATCTTATCAGATAGCAAACCACTGCAACACCTCTGAGGAATTTGATCAAGCTCCAATTCCTAAGAATATGGCAAAAACACAAACTAACCTGCACTAACGTAAGGTACAGCAATCCAATGAAAAGGATAATTTGTCTGGTAAATCCATACCATTTATTACCAAACATAGAACTACAAAAGACTCACTCAAGGGTCGCAAACTCTTGAGATAAGCCAATAACCATAAAGTAACCCATACTAGAAACCCAGAGGAAGATTCACAAATGGCATTCAGGATGAATAAAAAATAATTAAAACGTGCCATTCATAAGTGTATATGTGTAATAACACAGAAATGCTAGACTACATCATCAAATTAAATTAAGATCTTGTGATGCTATTGGAAACATGGTGCATTGACACCTCTTTACCTCATAGAAATGTACTTGTTCACTTTCAACATGCGATAAGCTTGGACAAAATTATCTGAAGGACAGAAGTCACCTTAATTCGTAAGATCCTGCTGAAATATATAAAAATAAGTACTCCTGCGTTCAATTCTTTCTAATTTCTACAAGCACATAAGACTCCACATTGACAGTAACCCACCTAGTGACATAGCAAAATTACTCACAAATAATTCATTCTCTTTCTGGGTGACTTTAACATCATCTGGTACACTCAGACAGCCCTGACCACCACAACATTAACTTCTTCCTAAGCAGTCATGACCTTCAACACTGCAACAGAAACCCCACTCACATTAAAGGGGACATCCTCAACCATCTTATTGACATGCCAAGCTCTCTGATTGTTGATGACCTATTTAGGGCTAATGGGACAAATCACATTGTGATCTTCTTTCCCTTCCAGTTTATGCAGGTCAGTCCTGCTACCCAACCAACTGAAAGAAAACGACTTGCACCGGTGAACTACAAAGTCTTAACTACCAGAGTCTCCATGAGCGAATAAAACCTAACAGAGACTCATAACATCCAAAAACAATGAAGTGCATGTAATTGATGAACTTAATAATAAATTTAAACAATTTTGCCATGTCTGGAGCTCTCAACTGACTGTAAGTATAAGAAATTACTACTGCGCTTCCAAAAAGTCCTTCACTTTTATGTCCTTCTCATGCCAAGTACCAAAGTTACAGAAATCTTTACCCATATACACCAGACTAGCTAACTCTGTTAACCTGTTTAAGTGCACTCGGAAATTCCACTTTCTTAAAAACTACTTCAATCAACCTTCTAAAGCTCATACTCCTCCAGCGTTACTTGAGAAATTCTAATTATTAAATCTGTTTCTGAAACCAAATTTGATCAGTTAGATAACTGATATTATTCGGTTGTTTGAAAGAAGCTTAACTTGGAAAAAAGTCTATCTCTAGGAATGTCATTTGATAAAGTGGTGCAAGGACAGTCGTTGGAAAATGTATTGTTTTGAGCCTTTTTTAAACACTGCATATTTTTACCTGTAACTGTAGAGCATGTCCTAATGTATCTGCACCATTCCCAAGCATTTTGTAATGCTATTCTATGCCTGTAATTCTTGCGAGGTTCTCTGATGCTCCTGGGGCCTCTTTGACACCATTAGAAAAACTCAAAAATAAAATAAATAAACAAAATCTAGTACCTTGATCATAAAGACTGATGCTTCCTCAAAGTTGGTCCTGGGCAGCATGAATTTTTGGCGATAGCCTCCATTGAAGTCACTTGTTAAGTCAGGTCAGTCGATGTAGCGATGAAGCAAATCGCACAACTGATAATCCGTTTTTCTAGCTTGCCCAGTGAAATTGACAATCCGTGTTGAGCAGCTCTGTGTTTTTTGTAACATTCAATTGGTGCACCTAAAGTGTCTTGTCCAATCATAGTGGAGGGTGGTTTCTTTCCTTTCAAGTTTAAGGGAGATTGAGACTTGGTGAAAGTAGATTCTAGTGCCAAGCACAGACCTTTTTAGCTGTACTGCTGAGAAAACTGTGATACCTACCTTTCTTCCACAATGTGTGTGCTGTGAGTGCTGCGTTCTACACATATGCTGTGCTGTGGGAGGGAATATGCCGGATGTGTGATGTCCTACAAGGGACACAATGAGTGCCTGCAGTAAATGGTTATTTACTTTCACGTTGTCTTTTACCGCCTTGCGAATGTGACTACCTACATTTTGACTGCTCCTTCACCCCAACACCCCACACAACATCCTTTATATCTGAAGGAGTGGGGGGGTACACGGACATCATTTGCAAGCGAACATTTGCCAATGTACCACTCCACTTAAACTCCGTGTTTCCTGACAACAAGTGGACCATGGCCAAATGAGTTTAGATTCAATAAGGTCAATACACATAGTTTGACCCTATACACTCAATCAGTCAATCAAGCGGTACTTATAAGGTGCAGCTAAACACCTGTGTGGGTATCTAGGTGCTGTGCTGCGGGTATCAGTCAAAGAGCCAGGTCCTGAGTCCCTTACCCTCTGGTCTCTTCAAGGATTGTAGGAGCTACTATTTTTTTTATTGAGCAATGAGCTGTTTATTACCATAAGCCAAGTTAAATCCAATCTTTAAAGTAAATCATTGTTTAATTAGGAGATAAATACAGATTGTTCTGAAAAGAAAAAGAGTAGAGAGAGAAGAAAGTAACATGCTATTTGTTGGTAACAGTCCTCAATATAAGTGAGTGAGGTTAATTGACATAAAGTTGTGTCGCAATATGATTACTATCGAGGTTCTGTGACAGAAGAACAGTGTAAATGATTATTGGTGTCTGCTCCTCTCAGGTATTCTGTTCAAATGCTTTTAGGAATTGTATTAGATTTCCCCCAGACCTGTTTGGAACGTTGTTGTTGTTTATTACTAGAATACTGTATGTCTTCATAATAACTAAGTTCTAACACGTGTAGTATCTAGAAATTGATGTCAGGTTAATAAGGGTCTCGCCATTGAGTGCAATTTGTGTAAATGTGTCATTAGAACAGTTAACAATGTGGTCATGTTGCTAATTGTGGGATGCTCCCATCATTATCAGTGTTGGATCGAATTTCATAGTGAAACCAACAATTACTGCAATTTTGCTCAAGACTATTTCCCAGTATATGTTTAAAAGCGAGCAGGCAGCAGGCATGTGTACCCTGTTTGCAGCCTAGGTCTTGCATCAAGAACATTGTCCAGCTAAATCTGAATTTTGATACACTTAAGATGTTTGGCAGGAGTGACCTAACAGTCCCATTTGGTTTATGCTGAAGTTTTTTTTTTTTTGTGAAGAAGTCGTGGGTCTGTACATATTTAAAAAAAATGTGTTACATGTGACTCCAAATTTTCTCCTACGGTTCTGGAACCGCTAAAAAAAACCTTGGCCGTATTGCTGGTGGAAGTATTGCAGATGTGTTTTTAGAGGAGTTGAACCACAGCCATTTTGAAGATCTGGATAAATTTGGGTTACTCCAGATTGGCATGTGGCACAGAAAGGGCAGAATTCTGTTTCATTGGTTCAGTTCATGTCATTCATGGCAGAGATCCGTAAGACCCTTAAACCTGGCATGCTTTATGTGGCAATGATAAACGGAGGCGGAACGACACATCCCCCACCTTCGCTCTCTCGCCCTTACTCTTTGCTGACACACATTCTCACATTCTCTTCCCAAGCATTCCATCTCAACATTCACTCAAGTGCAAGAGTCCGACACAACACAGCTTCCCATTTTATTATAACAAAAAGAATTAAACAACAATGAAAAAGCAATACCAAAACATAATTATATAACAGTGAAATATAATAATACAATGTTTACTGTAATATAAGCAAGAACAAGGAGAATAACAAACTTATAGATTAAAACATGACAAAATAACTGAATTTCCTATAAGCAAGAACAAAGAGAATAACACATTTATAGATTTTGACATGCCATAATCATCGAATTTCCTAGGCATCATTTCAGATCTCATTTAATGTTTTTCTACAGGAAGACTCCCACCTTTTGACGTCGCTTGCATACCTGCCTTTCATCATTTCTGGTAATTGTTCTTTCGTCCATCAGCTGAGTTGTACCCAAGTCAGAAAAGTGAGCGCCAGACAAATTTTCCTTATCCAAGGTGTAGGAGAGTAGGGTCTGCAATCCTATGATCACCCAGATTTTTTGCTTTTGCTTCATTGGTTTACGACTTTCCCTGGCTGTGGGCCTGCCAATCAGACCCACAGCCTAGCTGTTAACACACATGTACATTAGGTGCATCCACTAATTGGAACTGGGCCGCCTTATCAGTCCCTGTTTCAGCATACCACAGGTATCCAGGGCATCGGTGTACCCAGGGCCTACCAGGGGCTGCAGCATGTATTATGCCACCCCTGGATGGCCGCCCAAATTTGACACAACTGGCTGCACGACAGCTGGGGCAAGGTGGTGTAATCACTCGTTGCTGTAGGTGTAGTATTCCTATACCTAACCCTAAAATGGACACATGGATTCCTATCAGTCACTCCTATGGCAGGCCTTATCAATCCTGAAGGCAGAGTGCTGAGGATCATGTGGGACGGTGCTCTGGCGCGAGCTGAGCCCGTCGACGGCTTGCGGAACCAAGTCCTAAATAGCCGTTCCATGGTGACGCGGGCCAACTACCTTAAAATGCATTATAATCCTTGCGGTTATTTGCTAACTTTGGCATCGCATCACCTACACATGTCGAGTAAGGTGTCATACGAATTGGAATACGAACCCCTCGCCAATTCTGGCGACGTTGTTAGCATTCCCCCCTTTTAGAGGGGCACGACATGGAAGTAACCTTGAACCCCGGTTAAAGTTGACTCAAGCCTCAGCATCACAAAATAGATGCTGCCACCAGACACAAATCTGACCTCCTGCTGCTGGGAGACCTTCCAGCGAAGGGAGCTTGGACAAAGGGTTTCCTGTCGAGGGCGGTGTTAGCACCTTCCCAGACAGGGTTTGTGTATCCCAGGTAGGCAGGGCTGAAAGGAAGGTGATTGCAAGTGGCACCCCGGTGCTCACTGTGCATAGCCCGGCTCAAACCAGTTTCGGGGGCACACCAGCCCCTGAGCTGGGGCGAAGCCGGACAAAGGATAGGGGTGTAACCACCCCCCTCCTGGCCCCACCCATAGGTAGGACCTAGTCACAGGCCAGCCCCTTTTTCCTAGAATAAAGGTGGGAGCGGGTCCCCTTCCCAAATTGGATAATTCTGAATCTTGAACTACTTTCCACAAAAGGAACTCTTGACTTTTCTGAAGACTCTCCCTTGTGGCTAAGGAGTAGCCACCCTGCACCAGCAGGCACCAACTAAGCGCTTGTGGTTTGCTGTACGTCACTCCCACGGATCAAGACTGCCCAGCTCGACGAGACCCGGGTTCCCTGCCATCTCTGACCTCTACCTACATCGTCAGCCCAGCTGAGATTCGTAGGTGTGACGAGACCTGCGGGACCGGCCATCTTCAGAACCTGCACGACGCTTATCTAACACGCCCACCGAGGGACCCTCGAGTGAGTGTACCTAGGGTTTGAGAAGCCCTAACCCTGAGTGGCTCCAGCACCGAAGTCCGCCTCCCCAGCATCCACGAGATCTGCGTGGGGGCCCTTCTGCTCCTTGCTGTTCACCGCGTTGTCCGACCACTCGCCGACCGGCTTGTGGCCCTCTTCACGACGCACCACGATAGTTTGTTTTTCATCACTGGTCTGGTTGCTCCAGACTGGCCCTTTCTCCCCTTCAACAGAGAAGTACCCCGGACCCTCCTGGTCCACTCCAGACGCCATCTTGACTCCCCCGCGTGGGTTTGCCACTGCCAAGACCTGCTGCCCCACTCCTGGGCCCAGCATCATCGACAGCAGACACCTTCGTGGGACAGCTCGCCCTCCATCCTGGTCGCCGCCGCGCCCCCTGGTCCGAGGAACAGCCGAGTCCGACGTCATCCACTCACCTGGTCGAGGTGACTTCAGCCGGTACCTTCCTGGTACCCACACGATCGCTGGCTAGCGGTTGAGAACTGAGTCCCCTCTGCTTTCAGGTTTCCTTCAACACCGATCCAGGCTTGGATCTCGCTGAAACATCGACACTGGTCGCCTGCCAGCAACTTCTTCTTTCAGGCTCCCGAGACTACAACGAGGACTCCCGACATCTTGCCGAACCTCACGCAGCCGCAGCCTCTGGGCTAGGTAACTCGAGCATTTCGGTGCTCCATCGCAGGTTCGCTCTACAAGTGTCCAGTTCCTTTTTCGTTTAGTCCCACTGATCGGATCACTCCGGAATCAGTAACTCCAGACTCTAACCACTCGCATTTCACTGTTAGCGTAGATGGTTTCTCGTGCCCTTCGGGCATTTGTGTAAATTGTGCAACTGAAGTATTTTCTAAGAGTTTTGTAGTGTGCTTAGCTCCCTGACTCATAAAGAGCCAGGATAGTCTTGTTATACATAAATATCTTTTATTTTCATAACAACTTGTGTGGTATCCTTTCACTTGACGTTCAAGGGGTATATGTGATGGTAAACAGCTGGCTTAACACGCCCTCTAGAGTTTAGCCTAAAGACTGCTCGTATCCACGCTACTAGGATAGCTGGTCTAAAAGGTTGACTTACAACCAATCATCAATAAGGGTCGTTTGGAATGATACACAGTGATCACTAGAATAGTGAGCACTACATATCAGGCCAACTTCTCACACAAGGAACCATAGGCAAGTGGTCACTTGCCACACACTGAAACTCTTCCCAGACCCAGACAACACCACTTTCTATCTTTAGAGCATCATTCAACACTTCAGTCATAAAAATTGGTTTAGACCTTTCACCTAATTGTCCAGCTCTCTTCCAAGGTAGGTTAATACGAACCTATTGACCAATTATAAACTCTTTAGAAGTAGATTTGCCTCTACGTTGATTAATAGTACTTTCCATTTTCTTCTTATACTCACTCCTTTGCGTCGGAAAATATCATGGATATCCTTATTCAGAGAAGTAGGAACAGAACACATCCTCTTGACCACTGTGGAACCAATAATAAAATAGGCTTAGATCCTCACAACATCTCAAAGAGCGAAAATCCAGTCACAGAATTGGGCATAATTCTGTAAGAAAATAAGTTGGCTTGTAAACCCTTCCTCCAATTCAGATCACTATCAAATACCGACTGTATAGATTCTTTAGTTATATGATTAAAATGTTAGACTTACCATTGGCTTTGTGAATCCCTATGGGTATTTGCTTTCCATAGATTCCCCATCTTTTTAAATACATCAAAAACGTGGTACAAGCAAATTGAGGACCATGGTACTAAAATTTCAGGAAGTTCCTCATGACAAAAAACATCTTCCAAGAAACTAATTACTACATCTAATGTGACATCCACAATTCTCACTTCTGGCCTCATATAGTAATCAATACGTACAATACCATAACTATTTCTACCATTGGGTACATTAAAAAGACCAGCAATACCTGTTCCCACTTACCTCCACTGCCCATCAGGTAACGCTACAGGTATTGCCCTTGCCACAGCAGGCTTTGCTACTTTATCACTCCTGTAACACAACTCACATTTAAGTACTGTGGCATTCACCATATCATCCAAACTAGACCACCATAAATACTCTCTAATCTTTCTTTTGGTAGCTGACATACCTATGTGTCCTAAATGACTCAAAGCAATTATTCTTTGTCCAACCTTAAAAGGCAAGGCATACAACAGAGCTCAACCCAATGTACCCACCAGGATCTGGGTCTATATATTTATAAAGCACTGTTCCCATCTGACTTTTTTTATATGTAGACCAGTATGTCTGTATCAGTAGTATTTTGAATCAATCCAACCATTCAATGACTGTATTTAATACAAATTGTTTTATTAATTACGGTCATTGAATGGTTGAACTGATTCAGGATACCACTGGTCTTCGTATAAAAGAGTCCACCGGGACCAGTGCTTCGTAGCAATAAAAGGAAGTATTACTTTATCCCCTCTCATAAGAACATCATCGCTCCAAGCCCATGCTCCCTGAATTGCAGGAAAAGACTTGATTTCACCAAATCTTTTTTAACTTCAGACCATCTATTTTCCAAGTTATGTTTGTCCACTCTGAGCAATCTTTAGTCAAATCATCCCACTCTCTCTCATTGCACACCTTTTCCGATCCCATGTCAAAGATGGAAACATCACTAGTATCAAACATTACTTCCTTCTCATCCTCAAAGTCTGTAGATTAAAAAACAAGTAACGGTAAAGGAGAAATATAATCAGCTTGGACATTCATCTACCCAGAGACATGTAATATTTCACATTGATGACACTGACGTTTCGCAGCTAACCTTGCTGCCATAATCCTAGCACTCACTTCTGCAAGCATATTCACACGAGGCTTCTGATCTGTTCTTAATGTGAATTGGTCACCCCTAAAAACATCTTAAAATGTTCTGTTCTGCTGACCAAGTACAAGCTAACAGTCCTTTTTCTTTCACTAGATAATTTATTTCTCGAATCACATAAAGTTCTTGAACCATACACTACTGCCCATTCTGTGCGTCGATTTGATTGTTGCAAAATTGCTTCCACACCATAATTACTGGCATCTACTGACGTGCATGAAGATCACCCCATGGAAATTCGAAAGTTTTAAAAACAATTTTGGCATTGGTTCTACTTTAGATGAATAATTTCCACAAACTTCACATAAAAACTCTGTTAAACCTAAAAAAACGATACTAATTGGTCTTTAGTTTTCGGAACATGAGCTTCCAGAACGTCCTCTACATGAGAATGCTTGGTTTTAATCCCATTTCTTGTTATTGTATGACCCAAGTACTGAACACTATCACACCTCAATCGATACTTCTTCAAGTTGATAGCTAAACCTTTGTCAGATAATGCTTGTAAAACCTTTCATAATCTCATGTCATGGCGGTAATTGTCCTTGTCAAATACTAAAAATCCCCCTGAAAATCTATTGTCCCTTCTAAACCATCAAAGTTTTCTTCATGATACATTGGAACATTGAGGCTGCACTTGAACTGATACATTACTTCAGCTGTTATAAATGCAATTACATGTTTTGAAATGTCCTCCAAAACAATTTGATGTTAGGCACTAGCAAGAGCAAGAGTTGAAAACATCTTTACTGCTTCTTCTAGAATTGAGATTGATTTGTGCACATTAGGTAAAGGATGATGATCAATCTACATGTCACTATTGAAACAGTGGCGATCTACACAGATTCTCAATTCACCATACCATTTGAACGAAATTACAATCAGAGCCACTCAAGGTGTGGACTCAATTGGTTTAATAACATACCTAGCAGCCAAATCTTCTAGAATGCCGTTTAACTCTTCCTTGTAATATTGGAACATTCCTCACTCAGTGCCTCACAGGAACAGCTCACTTCTCCAGAATAATTCTATGTTCAAATCCTTAATACCAGCCCAAATCATCTTTAAACCCATCCTTGAAATCTGTTTTCATTGTCTGGATGAACAGCCGCACATCATTTAGTACTTTCAAATGTTTTTTTTTTTTTTTTGCAGAGTTTTATATAGCGCGAACTTGACCCGAATTCAATCAGGTATCAGAGCGCTTTATATAGCACCAGTTACGTTACATGAGGACACACATTAATTTTTTGTTAGGCACAGGGAGATTAAGTGATTTGCCCAGAATCACAGGTTGTTTAGCGTCATTACCGAATCTCGAACCCAATTTCCCAGGTCCGAGGTCGAGCGCCCTAGCCGTTAGGCCAACTCCTCTCCCCAATTGATTGCGTAAACAGGATTAGCTTTGGAATTGAGTTTAATCCCCATCTCGTCTTCTTGTGACCATCCTAAACGTGCATCCTCTTTAGCAACATTGTATACTTTACGCCTGGTTCTGCTTTTTTTTTAAATTTAGGGTGGCCCAAAAATACCCTAGAATATTCACTTTGTGCCCTGTGTAACTACCTGGTTGAATATCCGTTGTCAGAAACTCCTTCTCACTCCAAAGATGTTGAAACAAATCCTGACTTACTGCTGTGAACAATGTACAAGAATCGACCATAATCTCAACCTCCTGTTCGTCAATTAAGATGTGACATTTGGGTAGTCCTTTTACTGTCTTCTCTACTCCTATGCTTAAAACCACATTAAGGTGAAAATCCTTCTCAAAATCATCAGTTTTGTCAAAACTCTTGTTGACTTTTACTCATTTACACACCCTACTGAAATTATGCTTGTTTTTTTTACATCGATTGCAGAATCTTTCAAGCGCAGTGCATTATTTATAGTTCCCTACATGGGTACTGCTTCCACACCTATAACAAAGTATATGTTCATTCCTCACTGTTATTAAAACTCGCACCAGATTTTGTTTTGTTTTTCTCGCAACATTTTCTTCCCTATGACGTGTCTCACATGTGAATGTTGATTTCTTATCTCATCCACACATTTTTATGTTTAATACTTTCAGCTAACTGAACTGCAACTTCTAAGGTTAAATTAGGAGTATCCCACAGCCTTTCTTGAATTTTCATTGTTATTCGTCTTCAATAACACTTGATTTCTTAACACATGGTCATAGTTTATTGTTTCAAAATGGCATGTCACTACCAAAGACCTCAGCACAGCTACATACTCCTCTATATTTTCACCTATTTCTTGTTTCCTTGAAGAAAATATTTATCTTTCCATAACTGTATTAGTCTGTTTCCCCTATCTCACTTCCAGTATTTTTACAGACTATTCAAAATCATTTAAACTGCCATCATTCTGTATTTGTGTTAATTAATTTATCTTGTCTTAGTCATTCTCCTTCTAGAGTATTTTTGAGAAGAGATAGTTTCCTTTGATGATGGCAATTGTCACATTCCAATGCTTGAATGTAAGCTAAAAACATATCTAGACACACATTCCATCTTATGACAAGTTCTCCAGGTGTTGGTAGAAAAAATGGTTGAATTGGTATACCTGCCGGGAAACAACTGTTACAACGCATGATTTTACCCCGCATGCCATTACAACGAAATGGCTTGCTGTAGGTGGTATAAGGTGTTGGATTTAACTCCAACACCTTCCCTACTGTTGCATGGGCTGGAGTTGGAATAGTAAATTATACTATTCCAAACTCCAGCGCACCTCCGACTGCAAGTCGTTGTAAAATCTTGCGTTGTAACGGCATACGGGGTAAAAGCATACGTTGTAACGCCATAAAACCATACCTACTGCAATGAAATAAAACTACCAAAAATAGAAAAATTATAATAGAAAAAGAAATAAAGTGGTCACCGTAGTCTCTGTGGTAGAACAACAAATTAAAATAAATAAAGTAGCCACCGTGTTCTATGTAGTAGACCAATAATCTAAAATAAATAAAGTAGTCACCATGGTCTGTATAAACAAGGATTGCAAAAGATAGCCATTTAAATTGTGCAGCATATATATTACAAATATGGTGCACAATACTGTGCACTTCCATCAAGAACACTGTTAAATGACCAAGACGCGTTAGAAAATTCAGTTCTGGACGGGCGCTGGGTCAGACGCATAGATTACTAGGCAACCCAATCCTGGTAATACAATGGACTTGCACGCCGAAAGAAAGGTACACGTTGTTGTTGGTGGGAAATTTTAAGGTGATGCATCAGAGATGCTTAGGAACATGCAGCTTGTGAATGCTCTGCAAACAATCTTTGGCTGCATTTCTGCTCATGCTTCGCTTGTGCCTTGTAACTGCTTGTGACTTGCAGTTTTCCCTCTAAGTTGTTCTTCCACGTATCTTGGAATAAACTGACCGTCTGAAGATCATGCTAAGGAGATACTGCCGACTGGATGTTGTTAATTTCAGGTTGCGGCTGCATCACCAGGTTTCATCTATCGTGCTCGTCATTTCCCACTCGATGCCAGTGTGGGAATGATAAGCGGAGGCGTTAACAACGTTGAAAATTACTTTATTATAAATGGTAAGTACAGAATCTGAAAGTCCCACAGGCCGCTCCTACACACATCCACCACTTTCGCTCTCTCGCCCATTACTCTTGCATGACAGGCATTCTCACATACTCTCCCAAGCATTCCACCCAAACATTCATTCAAGTGCGAGCGGCCAGCACAACACTTGGGGCAGAATCAAGGGTTCACATATTTAAAAAGATAAAATTGGGGAAAGCGAGGTTTAAAATGTATGTTCATAAAGGAGAATTTACATGAGGTATTGATTTGGCTAGTTGCTTGGCTGAGGCAGCTCACTAATATACCTGGAAGTTTGGGAGTGCCTAGCCCCATTTCCCCATCAGTAAGTGGGTAGAATGTGCCGTGTTTTTTATGCACTCAAAGGATGGAATGGTTGCATCAATCTACTTAAAGAAAGACTGCAGACGATATATTGGGAGGATGCATAAGAAATAAAGTAATTTTGTGAGATATGCCATTTTTATAAGATTTATGAATACAATCAGTATTAAGGAAGATTTCCCTATTTTGTAAGAAAGCGGATCATATCTTTGATTAAAGGTTGATAATTTAGGGGCTTGTGCTTACAAATCTTAACATTCGCCAGATCCCTAAATTTGTGAGTTGAGATATGATAAACTAGCTTGAAATACATCTCCATGGAGAATAGGAAGAATCTGAGTCTTTTCTTTGCTAAGGTTATATCCTGAACCTGATATTCAAATGTTGGGAGAGCTTGTGAAAAGTCTGCAGTGGTAAGTAGAACACCAACAGTGTAAGCCAAACTTTTGGGAGTCCCCTTGGATGCTAACAATGTGGGTTAGTTGGTGGCTTTTTGTGGCGAAAGTATGCAAAGAAAAGGAGGCAAGGGACAACCCTGTCACGTGCCCCGAGAAATGTCGAAAGGAGCTAAAGATTAGCCACTGGTTATAATTATTAATCAGGGAGAGTAACAAAAAGCCAGGATCCCTCTGATGAACTGCACGAGGAAGTCCACTTGTCTCATTGTGGCCCACACGAGTAATTGCTCGACATGCTCAAGCTTTTACCGCATCTAAGGCAGTCAGTTGCCACTGGTAGTTGAGATGTTTGAGCCCAATAGATGGGACATACTACCAAGTTGGTGTGGTCTTTAGAGTCTCTGCCTGTGATAAATCCATGTTGCCAGGTGCAACTAGGGTTGCCATAACCTTATTTAATCAGCTGGCTAATAATCTGACTAATGGTTGCTGTCTGCATTGAGTAATGATATTGGCCTACAGGATTCCAGTGCCAGATTGGGTTTACCTTTTTTCCGAAAGACTGTGATTGGAGCTAATTGCCAAATGGTAGGATTGTGGTACCCTTCTATGATATCTTGAATCAGATGGTGTGCCACAGGCAATAGAGTAATTTTGAAGGCTGCATAGAATTTACTATGTAAACCCCTCGTACCAACAGTCTTAGTGGAGCAGGCATGTGATATGACTTCTGATAACTCATCTAGCGTTAACAGTGCAATTTTCTCTTTGATTTGTTCAGAGCATAGTGATGGTAAAGTAAGTGAATCAAAGTATTGCGGTATCTGAGGTAGGCTTAAAACTACTTCATCATTTGTAGAGTATAATGCAGATAATATTGGGTGAACACCTGTGTGATCTCAGAATAAGATGTGTGTTGGTGACCAGTTCTATCTACAACATCAAACACGTTGGCAGGTGTGATTTTCTCAAGTTAGCATAGCTACTGCTGAGCCGATCTTTCAGCTGAGCTTATGGAATGTTAATGATTGAGATTGTTGTGTAATTTGTTCCACTTTGATAGCTGTAATTGTATTCAGTATAGAGTTAAGAGAAGACCAGACATTGGTATTATGTCGGTCTCTATTCTGGGTAAAAACAGCATGTCGCCGTTCTATTTCCCTTAGTAGTGTTGGTAATTGTTCTTTCTGACAGGTTTTCAATTGCAGGAAAGCAAACTGCAGAATACATCTGCAAACTATCTTTTAGGATTTCCTATACAATGGGAATAGAAGCTGAATAGAAATTGATTTCTAGAAATACCTTAATTGTCTTTTCCAGATAGATGATATCAAGAGGATCTTTTAATAGTGATTATTGAAAGGTCTAGGGGAGTAAGGGTCCTGGGGTCCGGGGGTATTTAAGTGTAGAGTAAGGAGAGCATGATCTGATACCAGAAATTGGATGGTAGTGATCCATTGACATTTCTTCAAATTGACTGCTCATTAAAAGTAATCTTGTCATAAGCCACCTACCTGGATCCCAGATGATTCCAATGGGATGGCGATGCTAGTTCCCTAGTCCTCCTGAGACCTGCCTATGGTTTACAGGAGCAGACACTGCTCCGGTGGCAAATCCCATGGGGGAGGGGGTTGGGATGGAGAGAGCGTGTAGAGTCAAAGATGCTGTGGTTCGTCTACTCAACAACAACACTGCAGCAGGCATTCACACCAGTCTGATGAATGGTACCAGCAGATTTGGTACCTATAAACAAACAAATAATAAGGCTTTAGTCTTGTATTAACTCTATCTCTTAACCCCTTCCCCGCTCATGACGGAACCACTCCGCCATGAGCCACGGTTGCGCTGTGCTCATGACGGAGTGGTTCCGTCATGCTCCGCCCACGCGGCGCTAATTCCCCGCCTGTGCGGGCGATTAGCGCAGTGGGCGGAGACGTGACGGAACCACTCCGTCATAAGCACAGCTCAACCGTGGCTCGTGACGGAGCGGTTCCGTCACGAGCACAGCGCCACCGCGCTGCCCCCAAACCCTCCCCCAGCGCCGCGGCGGAATTCCTGCCGCGGCGAAGGGGTTAAGGTATCACCTCACAAAAGCTTTTCAAATTTTAACCAACCTTTAGTTTTGTTGTTGATTTGTTTTAATTTAGATTGTCCGTAGAGGATCCTTTATCAAAATTTTCAAAACTTTAGTGAGTATGATTTCAGCATCAAACCCACAGGCAAATTTGGATGGGGTTTGCTTCACCCAAGTCCTCCATAGCAGAACCCTGGCAACAGTATGTACAAGTTGAACAAAAACATTGATTACCTTTTTTTACAGCACGATGTTGCAACTGAGCTCAGCACGTAGAAAAATCAAGTCTGTTAATGCGTCTCTCCTTTTCTTCTTTTTTTTTCCATCCAGGTGCAAGACTAATACGAGACGAGACGTTCTTTGCAGTGAGATCGAAGTGTGAGAATCAAGGGAGCTGGCAAGACAGAGTCCTGGAAGCCAGGAGAACGGTAAGTGGCAGGCAAAGAGGCTAAGTGAAGGGGAGGAGTGTGGTCAGTCTTTAAATATGACTGCTATAAAACTTTCATAAAGGTCACATTCTAATTGTTTTTAACAAAGAACAGGTGCAGATAATTAACTTGAGGCTACCTTCTAGACGCTGCTTTAGAATGTTCACAAAGGTCACGTTCTAATTGCTTATAGCAAGGAACAGGTGCAGATGACTAATTTGATGAGGCTGTCTTCTAGAAGGTGTTTTAGAATGTTCACAAAGGTCGCGTTCCAATTGCTTATAGCAAGGAATAGATGCAGATGACTAATTTGATGAGGCTGTCTTCTAGAAGGTGTTTTAGAATGTTCACAAAGGTGGCATTCTAATTGCTTATAGCAAGGAACAGGTGCAGGGGATTCATTTGAAGAGGGCTGTCTTTCAGAAGGTTCACGTTGATATAATCTATGCCGAATGCTTGATGCTTATTCTGGTAGATTTTCTGGATGTTTCCTTGGCGGCTGAAACTTGACCTTGCATATGCATGGTAAAACATTTGTAAACCCACCCACCCCTCTTTTAGAATGAAAAAAAAATCAGAGGGGAACGCTGGGTGGTAGGAAATTTCTGCTGGCACGGTGATCCCATGCAAAAAGAACAATTGATCCCAGACAGAAATATAAGGAAAATATGAATTTATAGCTCAATTTGGGCTTTACAGGGGATTCTGGGTAAGAAAACAATAGGGGACTCATGTAAGCCTCACACCCTTGGACTTACCCAGGTGTCTAGTGTTCAGAAATGTCTGGGTTTGGTAGATTTCCCTAGATGGCCGCAGAGCCCGGAACCAAAAACACAGGTTCCCTCTCTTGCAAAACCAGGTTGTTGTTTTGTGATAGATAATTTTGATGTCTCCAAAATATGTTTTGGGCTATTCCCTGCCCCAGGCACTTCGCCCATCCACACAAGCAAGGTAGTATTTTTATCAGGAGGCCTGGGATAATGCTTGGTGGAAGGAAATTTGAGTGGGCCCGGTGATCCCACAACTTTCCCACACAGAAATATGAGGAAAATGTGATTTCTTTAGCATAATGTGAGATTTGCATGGGATACTCTGTAAGAAAACGTTCGGGCATCCATGCAAGCCACACCTCCCTAAACTCCCCCGGGTGTCTAGTTTTCAGAAATAGCTGGGTTTAGTAGGTTATCCTACAAGGCCACTGAGCCCGGGAACAGAAACGCACGTGACCCCCTTGCAAAACCAGGTCTTTTTGTAATCACTAATTTTGAGGCCTCCACAATATGTTTTAGGCCCTTCCCTGTCGCAAGCAGTTCGCCCACCCACACAAGCAATATAGCATTTTATTGGGAGACCTGGGAGAATGCTAGGTGGTGGAAAATTTGTGAGGGCCCAGTGATTCCACAACTTTCCCACACAGAAATCTGAGGAAAACATTACTTTTTTATAGCTAAAATTGAGGTTTGCAGGGGACTTGGGGTAGAAAATCTTTGGGGGATCCACGCAAGCCACACCTCTCTGGACTCCCCCAAATGTCTAGTTTTCAGAAATGTCTGGGTTTGGTTGGTTTCCCTAGATGGCCACTGAGGCCGGAACCAAAAAGGCAAGTTGTTTTGTGATAGTTTTGGGGCACCTGTGTTTTTGGGCCCGGCTCGGCGGTCATCTGGGGAAACCCTCTAAGCCCAGACATTTCTGAAAACTAGACACCCGGGGGAGTCCAGGGATGTGTGGCTTGCGTGGATCTCCCAAAGTTTTCTTCACATTTCTGTGTGGCAAGCTTATGAGATTACAGCGCTAGCACACATTTCCCTCCACCCAGTGGTCCCCTCTGTCTCCTGATAAAAGTGATACCTCACTTGTGTGGGGGCAGATTGGGAGCAACTGCCCCTATCAGAAAGACTGAATTTGACCAAATGTATACAGGGGAGCAAATGCCCTTGCCCAAGGGGCCGCAGCTCCCTCCCTGGTGTCTAGTGGGTGGGCCCCTGCTTGGGGATTGCCCTACTGCAGTGATCCCCAAGCAGGAATCCACTAGTGAAGGGTACCAATGGAAAGGGGAGATTCCCCCCTTTCCAATGATACATCTCCTGTTTGCCTAAGTGCTTGAGGGGCTGAGATTGGCCCAGGAGCACTTAGGGAGTGAAAGTGAAATGAGCCAATCTGCTCATTTCACTTTCAGTGTAATGACGTAGGCGTGCCATTCACGCCAATCGTCACTACACTGAAAAAAAGACTACCTCAGGCAGCTAGGGAAGCTCTTCCCCAGCTCCAGAGGCTGAGAGAAAAAAAAGAAATCCCTCTACTGTTTACAGCAGATTTCTTACTGCTGTGCCCGGGACGTAATGGTTACGTCCTTGGCAAAGCAGCACCACAGCCAAGGATGTAACCATTACGTCCTTGGCATGGATGGGGTTAACTCTATCTCTTAAGGTATCACCTCATGAAAGCCTTTCAAATCTCAACCAACCTTTAGTTTTTTTTTTTTTTTTAAACCAATTTTATTAAGCATTTTTATTTGTCAACATACCTTGTGGCAGCATGGTAGCCTCCATTAGCGCATTTTGAGCTGGGACACTCCTATATAACAAGTGTCAGTTCAACTTCTAGTCTGCAATGTAGCACAACGGAACAGCGTAATAACGTATGTTTTCCAGTGACTTCTGCAGCTGGTGGGTAATCTTATTGTCCCGTACTGTCTGGCTCAGTGTATAGCAAAGTCCTCAATCTGCTGTAACCTTACCCAAACAAAACAATCAACTCCCTCCCCTCTCCCGCTAGGCATGCCATGGCAGAGGTTAGGGCCCCCCTGCAGGGACAATATTCGAATAAACTGTGTTGGTGAGCGAGGGTGACTCACGAGTTCCGTCCCTATTGAAGTCGCTCTAAATATTCTTTCTTGGGGTATTACTGCCCTTAGTGTCTGGGGTTTACTTGAAGCCTTAAGGCATCTCCTGCCTTTCGTCGTCCAAATTGGCTTCAGGGTGTCTCAGTAGCATCACCAGTATCTCCCATGCCCTGGCTGCTTCCAGGGACTCCTGACCCCTTCTAGCCTCTGTCAGGCGTACCACTCCCTTGTAATCTGTCCAGTGTATGAGCTCTCTTTTCCATCCATCTGTCCTTGGGCCGCCTTGGGACTTCCAATGCTTAGTAAACTCTCTTTTGGCTAGCAAAAGTGACAGGTCCTGAAATTTACTAGTTATCTTCATTTTGGAAGAATGAGGGAAACAGTGCAGAAGACAGTACCCCGGGGTCCAGGCCACTTCTTTCTCCGTCACCTCTGCTAATACTGTTGTCACCTCCCTCCAGAAGTTCTCCAGTTTTGGGCAGCTCCCCAGCATGTGTAGAGATTCGGCTCCAAGCTCATTACAGCGGGGGCATTTAGCTGTTTGAGTCTCAAAACATCTATTTATACATTCCGGTGGGAGGTATGCTCTGTGAAGGACGTAAAATGTACTAGTTGAAACCTAGCATTCCTAGAGATCTTAGTCATGCGTTCAACATCTTCGCCCCAATTTTTCTCCCCAAGGTTCCCCCCAGATCTTCCTCCCGTCTCAATCTCAATTAATGGAGTGCTGGTAACGCTTCTTTTCTGAGGCACCGGTATAAGCAGGTAACTGCATTGAATGTCCCATATGTGGTTACCACATACTGACACCCTCCTGACGTTGGTGGTTCAGAGAGATCCCCCCCCCCAATATTTGCGCTTCGCTGCCGTGAGGGCTCTGTGTAGCAGGAAATGACCCCTCGGCACTTCAAATCGTTCCTGAAAGCCGTCAAATGGTAATAGTGATCCGTCCTCAAACAGCATCTCTCACGCTGCCACCCATGCCTCCAAACCTCTACCGTTCCCCTGTGTGAGAACTCCCTGCACAAGTCCAGAGGTACATCTAGGACGTATGGATGTCTGATTTTGGACCTCTGTAGGCTTCTGGCCCAGCACTTGCTAATGACTTTTATTTTGGTGGTGTCATCCCTGCCCTAAATGGGCATACGCAGCACCATGCGTTATACCAAGCTTAAGCTCGGGACTGCGGCGTCCAGGGAATCAATTCCTCCCACTCGAGTAGCCACCCATTTTGTGAACCATTGTAGCTGCACGGCCAGGTAGTAATATTCGAAGTCTGGTAGTGCTAACCCACCCGCAGCTTTAGGCCTCATGAGGGTAGCTAGTTCCACTCTTCGTCTTCCCGCTCCCGTAATGAATGACGTCACTAGGGTTTGCAGGTGGTGGAATCCTCCCGCCAGAACCCAGATCAACATTTTCAGTAGGGCCCCTTTCCTCTTCACTGATATGGGCAGAGACCCCCAAAAGTCCAGTGCGATTTCATTCCCCTTATAACCCTACCTATGTTACCCTCTAGTAGGTCCGCCTGATCGTGGTAGACATTGACCCCCAGGTAGGGGAGGCACCTGTTTTCCCATATCACGTCATTTACGCCCTCTGGTCTCTCTCATCCCGCCTCAGCGGGAAACAAATAGGATTTCCGCCAGTTGGACAATAGCACCAATACCCCCCCCCCCCCCCCAAAAGACGCAAGTAATTATTTTGTTCCGTTAAAGTTTCCTCTCACGTTCCGGAGGAATAGTAATAGGTCATCAGCGTATAACACTATATGCTGAGGCCAGCCCAATACCTCTAGACCCCTGTATGGGATCCCTGTTCTGGCCCTAGCAGCCAGTGGCTCCATGGCCAGAGCAAATAACAGAGGAGATAGCGGACACCCCTGTCGCATTCCCCCATTCACTTGGCAGTTTTCCGATATTAATCCTCCCATCCAAACTCTAGCTCTGGAATCCGAACAGAGTAAAGACGTCCATTGGATGAATCCCTGTCCCAACCCAAATTTCAGCATCCCCTGAAAGAGATATGGCCATTCCAGGCTATCAAAGGCTCTTTCAATGTCAACCACGAAGATGACAGCCTCTTCTTTGCAGTAGGAATCTGCTACCAATATGCGTAGTAGCCTTCTGATATTCATTGCTGTATCGTGGGTGGGTATGAACCCCGCCTGGTCTTGGTGGACGAGACCTGTCATGTATGGTAGGAGACCGACAGCTAATATTTTACTCACTATCTTATAATCCAGGTTGAGCATGAAGAGTGGTCTGTAGGCTGTCTTGTCAGTTGCCGATTTGCCTGGTTTTAATAGGGGGACAATCCGTGCCTCTCTCGTGGAACCTGGTAGTCTCCCACCTTGCTTTGCCTGCTTATACATTTCAACCAGGTGTGGTCCCAGCAAATCGACATAAGTAAGGTAGAACTCGACTGGCAGGCCATCCGTGCCAGGGGCTTTATTCCTGGCTATAGCCTTGATAGTGGCCCTAACCTCGTGGAGCTCTATATGCCTCCCCAGGGTCTCCACCTCCTCCTCAGTGATGGTTGGCAGTCCCGCGGGTCCCACAAATGAGTCAATGCCCACATTCGTGGGCATCACTTTGCTCCTATACAGCTCAGTGCAGTACTAAAAAAACACCCTGTTAGTGTCCTGCTGGTGGAAGTGTGCCCCGCCATGATCATCCCTAATTTCTAGGATGATTGACCCTCTTTTAGCTGGTTTGGCCAACCATGCGAGTAGTGCCCGTGATTTGTCCCTTTCTGCATGTGCTCGGGCCAGTAATTCTTATAATCAAAGCAACACAGTCTTTCTACATGTGCTGCCACTGTCTTTTTGACGGCCAATAGGTCCTCCTGCAGCTCTCTATTCTCTGGCCTTGCTTTTTCTAGCTCTCTGAGTTTTTGTTCCGCTTCCTCTACTCCCCTCAGTAGGGTCCCGCGTATGCCCACCACTTCAGCAATACACCTATCACACCGTTAAATGCATCCCATGCCGTCATGGGGTATATGGCTGTCCCTGTGTTAACCTCTAAATAATGTTCTATGGACATGCGTATCGTTGCCTGAAATACTTGGTCTTCTAGGGCTTCTGGTTTTAGCCGCCAAGTGAGGATTCTTGGCCTATCTCGTGCCCAGTTAAGGCCTATCAACAGGAGGTTATGACCTGAGATCATTCGGGCTAGGTACTTGCTAGTCGTAATGTGCTCATGCACATCTGGTGTGCAAATGATGGCGTCCAGTCTGATGTGCAACTCATATAGTTGCTAGAAGAATGATTAGTCTCTGTCCCCCGGATGTGCTGCTCTCCATGTGTCAATCAGTCCCCATTGATGTTGCCACTCCCTACGTGCCGCAGCTGTTTTAGTGGCAGGCGAATCACACAAAGGTGGGTGGGTTTACACAGTTGTAATGCCCTCCCAGTATCACGGATCCCACCAGTGATGGGGCTGGTACTATGGACAGGGATGCAAAAAATGCAGCTTGGTCCACATTTGGACAGTATATGCTTCCAATCGCCACATCTCTTCCATCCAACTTATCTAACTATATGCCTGACGCACTAGAATGGACTCTCGCTCTCACCCAAACCAATCGCGAAGGCTGAGTAATTCCTATAGTAGGCCTTTCCCCTCTACCTTTAGTGTAGTGCGGCCCCCTCTTTAGCTGTGATATGAGTTTCTTGTAATGTGGCTATGTGTACCCCTCTTCTGGTCAGGTATGCATGTATTTTGTGGCATTTGGTCATGGTGTGCATCCCTTGTACATTCCACGAGAGTCACTTAAAATCTACAGTGGGTGCCATATCATTGATGTTCTTGTTTTCCTGATTCTGTTTCTACTCCCGGCCCACCTATCCCCAACTGTAAACCCCACATGTAACAAAAAACCCAACTCCCCTTCCCCAGGACAGGTGATAGAACGAACCCCATCCAAACCAAGGACTAGAGAAACAGCAAGACACACGAAAACTACACCACCTACAAGGACGCCATGACGAAATACCACCAACATATCAGACCCATCAAAAGAACCTTCATCTACAACAAAATCCTCGCCAACTCCAGTAACTCGAAGGAGCTCTTCAGCGTCATCCAAGAATTCACCAACCCCCGTAGCCAAGCCTCAGACAACACCCCCTCCCAGGACCTCTGCGACTAACTCAGATCCTACTTCCACCTGAAGATTAAAAACCTCTACAATTTCAACGACCACATGCCTTATTCCGCAGCCATCTTTCCCTCCGACACTGCCACCAGCCCACCATCTCCTCCTGGACAACGATCACGATAGAAAAGACCGGCTCGACCATGAAAGACATCCACTCAGGGGCCCCTACTGACCCCTGGCCACCCAACATCTACCAGAGAGCCGCCAGCACCATCGCACCAGAACTACAACACATCATCAACACCACCTTCAAGACCGGCGTTTTCCCTGATGACTGGAAACGTGCAGTAGTCAGGCCCCTGCCCAAGAAGCCCTCAGCAGACCCTACGGACCTAAAGAACTACTGGCCCATCTCTCTCCTCCCCTTCGTGGCAAAAGTCGCTGAGAAGACCGTCCACGCAGAGCAGACCAAGTTCATCGAAGACAGCACCATCGTCGACCCCTCTCAATCCGGATTCCACAGCAACCACAGCACCGAGACCGCACTACTCGCCGCCACAGACAACATCTGCACCCTCCTCGACCAAGGCCACACAGCTGCCCTGATTCTACTCGACCTCTCAGCAGCATTCGACACAGTCTTCCACCGCACACTCACCGCCAGACTACACAACACCTGCATACAAGGAACTGCCCTCGCCTGGATCCGATCCTTCCTCACCGGTAGAAGCCAAAGGATCAGACTGCCTCTCTTCCTCTGTGAACCCACAGAAGTGAACTGCGGAGTCCCCTTGGATTGTCGCTTAGCCCTATCCTCTTTAACATCTACATGGCCCTCTCGCTGCCATCGTCCGACAGCACGGCCTCAACATAGTATCCTATGCCGACTTCACCCAGCTCATCCTCTTCCTCACCAAGGACCCCACCACCACCAGGCTCAACTTCCAGAATGGAATGCTGGACGTGGCAGCCTAGATGAGCAGCAGTTGACTAAAACTCAACTCGGAGAAGACAGAAGTCCTCGGAACCACCCCTTCAGCATGGAACAACACCTGGTGGCCCACTGTCCCCGGCAGCCCCTCACCCCCACGGATCACGCCAGAAACCTCGGCATCGTACTCGATTCCTCCCTCTCCATGAACCGTCAGGTCACTGCCGTCGCCTCCAGCTGCTTCAACACCCTCCGCATCCTCCGTAAGACTTTCAAATGGATCCCACCCAAGTCACGAAGACAGTCACTCACGCATCATCACCAGCAGGCTGGACTACGAAAATGCCCTCTACGCCCGCATCAACAAATCCCTACTCCGCAGGCTCCAGACAATACAGAACACCGCCGCCAGACTCGTCCTCGGTATCCCCGACACAAACACATGAGCCAGCACCTAAGAAAGCTCCACTGGGTCCCCGTCGAGAAGAGTCACTTTCAAGGTACTCATCTACGCCTACAAATGCCTACACAACATCGGCCCACAATACCTCAATGACAGAATCACCCTCCACGTACCCAAAAGGGACCTCCGATCCACCAACCTCTTCCTCGCCGTGATCCCACGCATCCACAGAGCCAGAGCAGGGGGAAGAGCCTTCTCCTACGTTGCGGCCAAGACCTGCAACGAGCTCCTGATCGACCGCAGACTCTACCTTCAGGAAGGCCCTCAAGACCTGGCTCTTCGGATGAGCGTAACTGCTGACCAATCCCCCCCCCCGCCTTGAGACCCTCTCGGTGAGTAGCACGATTACAATTCTCTGATTGATTGATTGAAGTGGTAACTTCCTGTGGATAGTCCACACCACTGTAATTGGGGGGGTGGGATCAACCAGTAAGCTCCGGTGACCTCACAACCCAGGCCCCCCACATCCAGTGAAGCATGCCCATATATACCCTGCTCTCCCCTTATGTCTGATGTGTATCCCCATTGTAGAGCACTTGTCCTTGGAAGTTACACCGAAAGGAAA
Organism: Triturus cristatus; assembly: GCF_964204655.1. NCBI lineage: Eukaryota > Metazoa > Chordata > Amphibia > Caudata > Salamandridae > Triturus > Triturus cristatus. The sequence continues at coordinate 742,359,760 of NC_140592.1, forward strand.
CAGGTCAATCAATCCACTGTGCATGTGTTCTCGGTTTGTGCTGCATCAGATGATCTCATCGACCAATTTTGGAGTGATTTTCAGTAAGTCTGCATCAGAGTCCTCTGCCGAGCTAGTCCCCTGGTAGTTGTTTGATTGACGTTCTTCTTGGCCGCTTCGTGAGGATCTGGGACTAGTTCCCGCTTGGCTGAGTTGTGCGACTGCCTGGATGGCCTTATGTCGTTCATCTATGACCTCCGCTGGAGATGGTGTTCAGGCTTTGCCCGGATTTCCTCTCCCACTGTGCCCCGGCGCTCCTGGGGAGCTTCTCTGTGATCCGCAATCTGGAAGGGAATCGAGCCAGGTCCATGCATCTTGTGGCGTCTGGAAGATCTGGACGCCTGTCGGTGTTATGACTCTCGGGCGGGGAACAGCATTGCATAGGGTATTTGATTCTGTCACAATCTTCTTTTCACCGGCAGAAATGAGGCCTGCTGTTTTTGCACCTTTCTAGTGAAGTCAGGGAATTTCATGATTTTGCTGTTTCCAATCTGTAGATTGCTTTTCTGGCGAGCTTGCGTCAGTATAGGGTCCCAGTCACGGAAGTGAAGCAGACTGGTCACAATCTGGTGTGTTGGGGCACCCAACTAGTGGGGCCCTTTTAGAACCCTGTGTGCTCTTTCTAGTGCATAAAATGGGGAGAGACCCTCTGGAGCCACTTCCACCCGTAGCCAGGTCTCCAGAAACTGCACCATGTTGGTCCCTTCTGCTCGCTCCGGGACCCCCATGATACGCGCATTGTTCCTGCGGGATCTGCCCTCACTGTCTTCCGCTCTCACCTCCAGGGCCCGTACGTAATTTTCCATGGTGGATAGGGCCTGAAGCAACTCTGCGATGTCGGTGGGAATGTCAGATATGGTGCACTTGTCACTCTTTCCGCTAGGCGACGGTGGTCATCTTTGAGTAGGTTCAGGTCAGTGCCAATGGCGTTTATCTTAGCCTCCAAAACTTTGTGCGACACTGTGATGGCTTGCATGATATCCGCTAACGTCGGGCGATTCTGGGTGACCTCCTTCTCCGCCCCACCATTGTCCTCATCCATTTGAGTGGGCTCCAAGGCCGGCTCGAGGGCAGTCTGCCCCCTTTTCTTGGGTATTTTCCCCATTCATACTGGGGGCTGCTTCGTCTCTTTATTCACGGGCGGCTCGTGGGTATGGTCAGTGACAACAACTGTTGTTCCCTTGTCCGCTCCTTCTGTGCGGTCTTTGCCACCGAGTCTCTAGTTCACTGTCCAGTGCGGTAGGCGAGGTCTGACCTCATTTCAAGTTCGGGCAGTGGGGGTATCGCTGTTCATTAGAACCGTCCCGTGTCTGTGCTGTTTACTCCTTCAGTTTGTGGGTGGCGTTGTGAGCTTTCTGTGCTTCAAGGCACTTTTCCTACTCCAGGTTGGGGGGGAAGCCAGGTTTATCTCTCTGAAACTCTGTGAGATCCAAGCTTCTCCTTCCCTGCTCAAGTGGGATTCCTTAGTACGTTCACCCTTTCTCCGGGATGCCTGTCTGTTGATTAATCCTGGCAGGACTTTCCGGTCTCTTGGTGTGCGGCCCCCTCCCTGCTGTAGTTGAGGACTGGGCTCCATCTCATCCCGCTGGTTCCTGCCGCTTTCACACTCACCTTCTCAGTCGTCGTCATGTACTCCGTGTATATTCTGGGCCTCACTTGGGGGCCTCTGGCAAGTGTGTCGGGCGGCTCTTCGCACTTGGGGCCTTGTTAGCACCATCCCTCCAGGCCTTTCGGCCTCGTAGTGCCTCCCTCGCCTGTGCTCCTCGTTGCAGCGCCCCCTCTCTGGCACCGCACTGTGTCGCATCTAGCTCTAGTCCCCTCCTGTCATTCCCAGAGCAGCCACTCACCCAGGGCCCGGTACAGGTGAAGAGATGATGTGTCAGGTCCCACAGTGGGCAGGGCTGTCGCTGAACCGCCGTTGGCCTACCTTCAGCCGTTATCTACCCGCAGCACTCCCGGTGATTTGCGGACACTCAGGGAGAGCCTGTGGTGCTGTTCCACCGTCACATTACTGGCGGTATCGGTCCAGTTGCTCCGGCAGGCTGCAGACCTGATAGAAATGATCCAGGACACCCTCCCGTACTCCCCGTAACATATAGCGTAGTCAGCTCGCCCGCTCTTCCTCTTCTAATGCTTACATTTCAGAAGTGGCCGCCATTTTGACGTGGTCCCTGCAGGTACTCCCCGTTTTGTTGATTCTCGGGCAGATTCTTTCAGTGGGATCCGCTGCCAATCTGTCCGGTCACTCCAGGGTGCTTCTGCCACATTCTTGGCCGGTTCACAGAGTATTTGGGGCACAGGATATTGGTGGATGGGGAATCCCGAGTCGGAGCCCGGCAACTCGTATGCGACTACATCGGCGCCTTGCCACGCCCCCAACCAACCTTTAGTTTTGTTGTTGTTTTGTTTTCATTTTCATTGCCCGTAGAGGCTCCTTTACCAACATTTTTGAAACTTTAGTGAGTATAATTTCAGCATCAAACCCACAAGCTAATTTGGACGGCGTCCGCTTCACCCAAGTCCGCTCAGGCAGAGCCCTGGCAACAGTGTGTACAAGTTGAACAAAAACACTGGTTACTTTTGTTTGCAGCACAATGTGGAGACTGAGCTCAGCGCATAGAAAAATCAAGTCTGGTGCGAGACTAATGCGGGATTTTCTTTGCGGTGAGATTGAAGCGGGAGGATCAAGGGAGCTGTCAAGTCAGAGTCCTGGAAGCCGGTACACAGGTACGTGACAGGCGAAGAGGCTAAGTGAAGGGGAGGAGTGTGGACGTTCTTTAAATGAGATTGTTTCAAAACGTTCATAAAGGTCACATTCTAATTCTTTGTAACAAGGAACATGTGCAGATAATTAACTTGATGAGGCTGCCTTCTAGAAGATGCTTTAGAATGTTCACAAAGGTTGTATTCTAATTGCTTGTAGCAAGGAACAGGTGCAGATGATTAATTTGATGAGGGTTGTCTTTCGCAAGGTTCACGTTGAGGTCATCTATGCTGGTTGCTTGATGCTTATTCTGGTGGATTTTCTGTATTTTTTGTAGCGCCTTAAACCTGACATTGCATATGCATGGTAAAACATTTGTAAAAGCTATTAAGCCTTTTCAAACAAACCAAGGAACATCAGCTGCAGCTAGCTATTAACAACACTATGTAATATGGTCAAAAGTCAAGGTACAAGACGTTTGTTGGGAGGAATTATATGAGTCATGCCGGTATATTGTGATAGTCAAGAGAGGTGAGCTGTGGCAGGAATCCTGACAAATCTATCCTAGCACCATGGCAATGTACAGGAGAAAAAATGGTGTAACCTCTTTTGCTGGAATATCTTCATATCCGTAGGTCGATAAGCTCCAACCCCTTTGTCAAAGTAATTACGGCTTAAGCACTTGAGTCATATGGCTCTGCCACTATGTATTGATGGTATCTACTTCTGGAGAGAGAAAAAAAGATGCAATTGCAATCCCCAGATAGGATGAAGGGATCTTCAAGTGCATTTAGTTTAAGGTGGAGATGTCAATAGATATCTGGTAATTCAGAGTTAGGCCCGTGCATGAAACATACGTGGAACTGGGGGGAAAAAGCAGCTGAAATAGATATCTCTACCCACCTACGGCTGGCTCCGCCATACATGTGAGAGCACTGAGTTGTGGATCGAGAATCAGTATGGTGACTCCTTGGAGAAAGAATATCTCTGGATGGTGACATAGAAGGACTTTGCCCTGAAGTGGAAAAATTTGTTTCGATCCACGTATGAAATTCTAGCTTCTTGTAGACAGGCTGGGTTGGGCTTAAAGTGCATAAGCTCAGAATTTATTTTGGCTTGTTTAGGATATTTGCATTGTGGGAAACTATTGTTAGCTCCCAGAAAAAAAATAAAAGAGTATGGACAGATGAAAGCAAATTTATTTGAAGGAGCGATGTACTGTTCTAAATTCAGGCTACTGCTCTTTTTAGTTTTCTTTTGCGAAAACCACTATTTGCATGGATGTTGGAATTACAAGAGTGTTGGAAAAAAATAACTGTCAGATTTTTCACTGGATAAATTTCAGCAGGTCAAACGTGTCAAAATTTAGTGGGTGAAAAAGACCCGGTAAACAAGGGGAAATGCAGAATACGGTACAGTAAGAACCAAAATCCGCATGTTGTACCCCGGTTTGAGGGCACAACTTGAAATTATGATTATTTATTATATCTGATAAATAATGACCACAGAGTATTGTTAATTATCAGATGTGATAAACAATGATATAATCACGAAGAACTTGTAATTGAGGCCTGTGACTTTGCTGTCTGTGTTCTGACCTCATCCCCTTCCTGCATCTTCAAGATTAATCCTACACAAGGGAGTTCCCAGAAACACATAATCAAAAGACTGCTCCATCAGTAGGACAAGCAACACAAGCTGCATAAAGCCCACAGTGTAGGGCAGCAGTAACCAAAGTGTAGCTTGCAAGCAACATGTTGCTTGTGTCACCCAGAAATGTTGCCCGCCAGATGATTCAAACCTTTGTTATGATCACTGCTGCACTGTGAAAACATTTAATTTCTTTTCAAGGCAAGATGTTCCTAATTGGTTGTATTCACTGCTGCTATTTCCCTGAAACTTGTTCCTGAGAACCGAGGCAATACGGTTGGATCATATTTTATGGCAGGTTGATTGCATAAAAGGGAGCAGCAAGTCTCCTGATGATGTCCCCACTGGAGTCAAGAGGAGGTGGCATCAAGTGACTGCTGATGAGTAGACCATCTGATAGGAGGGGTTAATGAAGCAGAATGCCTCTACTCCTCTGGTGTTTGTACTCTTTGCATTGAACCAGTCTCACTGCCCCTATACAACCAGTGCTGATGCCTTCTCTTTTGATGGCAGACTAAGCAATAGGATCAAATGTCCATATTAGACATCATCAACACCATTAAGACACTGACAGCGGTAAAGTCCTTTATTCCAGTAAACACCATGTATTGCACTAACTGGAAGATTTTAGAGTTCATGAAGTCTGCATTCTAAAAGATTTATGGAAAATAGCTGTGTGCCTGATGACATCTTATGGAAAATTTTGTAAGGGTGTTAGATGTGTAATTATTGAAAGTGAAATTGCTCTAAGTGGGCATTATGAAATGGGTGGACTGTTGGCATTATGGAATCATGCAAAGAAAACTGGGGAATTACAAAACCATTTGCAGTTATAGCTGTGGTATTTTGGGTAATAGCCAAGTGTTCTAGATTGATATTACAGAAAACCACAAAGAACTAGCTAGAGAAATACTAGCACTTACAACATTTATAAAATGAGACATAATGAATATAGTAAAAGGGTTCTACCCATTTAGTGCCCCCCCTCACAGGCCACGTTAATTACTCTCCTCCCCAGCAAAAGGATCAAAGTCATCCCCACACAATAAAGCGATTAACAGTTCTTGACCCAGATCCTGGAAAAGGATGGGGTGAGGACAACATCTGCATCTTTGTAATGTAATGTAAAGTGGATTTGTGGAGCGCTGATTGTCGACTGTGAGGGTATCCAGGTGCATCTGTTAATTACCTTGTCACACTAAACCTGGCCTGGGACAAACCAGGTTCACTGAAAGAAAGGAGGAGGGCTATACCTCCGGAGCCAACACAGGAGGGACTTGCCTTTGAAGATTTGGTGGGAGGTTCTCAGGTAGCGGTATCATCAAGGGGCGGAACTGAGGCTCCCAGGGGAGCTCTTTCTACAGACAACTTGAATTTGCCATTTTGGATTGCCCCAGAAAGCTGTGCAGCAGGGTGTAGACAGCTGTGGTTGGATGCTGAGGCATTGTAGGGTTGTTGGCCTCTAGAACTGTCCACCCCCACTTAAATCCCCTGTACAAGAGAGAGACAGTTGAGAAGACCCTGGACCTGGGAGCGATGATGGCAAAAGGATGCTCACCTGGAAGGAGAAGCCACCTGATGCCCTGCAAGGATGGACTAATAACTTTGATTCGAGATGACCCCCAGGACAAGGATGGATCTTTCAAGGGCCAGTGGCCCCTTATAACTCCTGAGGAACAGTTTGGGGAAGAGACCTGCTGGGGGACCCTGGAGGGTCCCCCTGGAGATTTCTGTTGACTGATCCTGAACTCAGCTGACACAAGGAGCTTGAAGGCTCTGGGACTCGAGAGTGTGGCAGGGAGAGTGTTTGCTTCTATGGCTGGTGGTGGTGGGGCTGCACAAGATGGCCTCACCACCAAGAGAAGAGCACCGGAAGCCAGGCAGAGGACAGGTCAGATGCAGGGAGCCAGAAAACTCAGCATTTAATTTCTTTTCAAGGGGAGTGTGAAAAGATGTTCTAATTGTTCGTCTTCATTGCTGCTATTTCCCTGAAACTTAGAGGGCTGGTTCGTGTATCAGGTGATATAATACGACTTCTAAGCTCACATATTCTGTTACTTTTTAGGTCTCGCTGAGCCCAGCGCATGCGCTGGCTCGGAGAGACATTTTGTATGTGGTTTTTTAAGGGCTGCTGGCTGGCCTAGCGCTTGCGTGCACGTGAGCATGCACGCACGCTGCCGCCATGCGCTAGGCCAGCCAGCAGCACTCAGGAATGCCATTAGCGCGTCATCGCGATCACTTTCGCTTTCACAGCGATCGTGATCGCGATGACTTTCGTAGCATTGGCCGCGCGCGCACACAACTCCCGCTTCTCCCCCTCCCCCACCACATATCGCGTCTCGCGGCCCCGCGTGCGTCAATGCTTGTTTTAATCTTAAAATTGTGTCTTTCCTCAATTGCAATTTGTCAAGCCGTCACTAGAGGACGCTGCTTCCAAAGACATTCGAATTTTCCATCTAGAGCACTGTAAAATCAACATTACAAAATCGAATAGTGGTCTGTCTGTTCGGTTTTGAAGTCTAAGCTGGTTTGTGTTTGCCAAGGTGAAGACCGGCCGTAGCTTGATCGGCTTTTCTGGCGCAGTGAGGGAGCCGAGCGCCTGTGTTACGCACCCGCAGGGCTTTAAGTGAATTCATTTAACCAGATATTTCCTGGAGTTAGTGCTTTATTCTCAGACTGCACACCTCAGAAACAGAAAGAGACAAAACTTGCTGTACAGTCTGAAAATAAACACTAACTCTGGGAAACCCTGCTGTCCTAGCAAACGAACTCCCTTTGGCACTTAGATGTATTCCCGACAACAAGATCTCACGCAATCAACTTAAAACCTGTTCAAAGACTACGCTGGTTTCTCCCCTTCAGCTTTATGTATAGCGCCGGGACACTCTAGGAGTAGAGCTGTGCGCTTTACAAATCCCATATATATTCATTCATTAACTTGACTCACTACAAGTGCACTCCGCTACTCTGCGATTGCTGGAGAACCCATCACGATAAAGCCCAAATGGCAGGACATTTGTGAGCGGACACTGCACCGGCGTAAATCAGTATCTATCTCACTTCAAGTTGACATATTTGGATGTGCTCCCACATATGCCACAGCGCAAAAAAGAGTGCCAAGCCAAACAATGTACTTTGCCCAGGATCACATACTTTCAGACCGGTGTTGTTGCCACAGTTAGGATCGACGTCTCCTATTTGCCTATAGTACCCATGTTCCTGCAGAGGAGAGTTATCCACTTTGTCCATAGATTGTAATAGCCTAGGTAAACAAGCATTTGCAATGCAATAGGTCTCGCATTTGCAGGAGTGTAAGCTATTGGCATAGTAAAAGACAATGCCTTTTATTTATCCTTTTTCAAAACCAACATATAAATAAAAAGCATTGTCATTTACAATGCCAATAGCTCAATCTTTTCCAAATGCGAGACCTATTGCAATGTAAATGCTTGTTGAATGTTTCTCATCATTTCAGTTGATGCACAGATGTTGCATCTCAGTCATTTCTTTGAAGATAATGTACACCAGACCATCCATGGTGTCGTAGGCACGCACATATCTGCCATCCCAGTTAAATTTCTTATTAAACACATTTTTAACTTTCTGGCACAGGAAACAATATAAAAAAGAAGAACACTACCAGGAGAATAAACACACGTGGACATGAACAAAATGGATTTTGCCATTTAAGCTCATATCAAAGAATTTACATGCATAAAAATGAAGTATATAAAAATATCATAGGCTTCTTCTCATTAAACTGGTTAGGCAACAAAAACTCTATAAAAGCCCTTATTATGAGTAGTGTTGCCACCTTTCTTAGAAAAGAAATACCGACCATTTGTTTTGCTAATCCAGGACAGCCAACAACTGGTAGTTGCAAAAAAATTGGTATAAAATTATCAGGATTCTTTTTTAATGTTGGATTTATCTCTCTGTTTGGTATAATGATCTTTCTGAAATAACTTAGGCTGCTTTCAAATACTTTTTAACTCGTTTATTTGTGTGTTTGCATTTTTAGGTTTATGTTTCTGAGGGGGAAAAAATCCAGATTAAGTCTCAAAGTAATAACCAATTTGGTCGATAAAGGAAGTTACCCGCATCATCGGGATTACAAGTTTTGCGGGCACACCCCATTTCAGATTTTTTTACCATCACACACTTCAGCAGAAAAGCCTGGCAAAATGTGCACTGGAAAAACGGTCTGAAATGAATGAAAACATTTAGGAATTGATGTGTAAACACTGATGCCTTAGGTTATTCCCCATTCCCTGGCTAAAAATTGATGTACTAATAGTGAACCCAGTAATTGTCACACACCACCCTGTGGTATCAGCAATTCCAGGTGCTGTATTACTGCATCGGGAGCTTTGAATAAACAAATAGGGCAAGCTTTGATTAATGTTTAATGATGTCGCCTTTTCTTTGAAGGTGGTTTACATAAAAGTAGGGAACACAGGGAGAAAGGACAAAGCGAGACATGCCGTGCATCATCCTGTAGTTCAGAACAACCTTCGGATTATATCATGACCAGATAATTGGAATAATCCAAAATAGAGGAGTAAGGTAGTTTTCCACAACGCACGAAGATGCAGTCAGTGTTTGTATTGTACACCAGTTCCTTGCATGTATATAGGTATGATTTATAAGTATAGCGCAATCCTCGCTGAAATGCAGTCATGCTCTCTGTAGCATGAAAGGCACTGGTAGTCATAGAGTGTTTGACGAGGCAGCTGAGTTCTGAAGCCAGAAGTGGTCTGTTACTGCATTGTGATGTAGAGTTCCTTAAAGAGATGTGCCTTCAGCTTTTTTTTGTGTTCTGCACACTTTAAAATCCTTAGATATAACGTTCTGGGGCCCATAATGGATGGAAGCCATGCCAGCACCTTGTTTTCAGGGCCTGTCTGGGATCCCACATCATTGTTTTTGGTACATTAATAATCACAGTGGCATAATGCAAAATGATGGGGCCTCATGCAAAATGTGAAGACTCCTGTGCCCTGCCGAAAGTCGCTGTGAAAATTGTTCAGAAATTGAACAAGCTTCATTTAAGAGGCAAGGTGTACACATCACCGCGCTGACGTGCAGAGCAATCAGCCCAGAAGAGTGGGACCACACACTAGGAGACACGCTCTGGGTTAGCGCTGAACATTCTTGTGCCTGAGAGTGCACTGGATACAATGGTAGGTACGCTAGGGCTGATCAGCCTCTACGCGCATGTCAGAAAGATGCCGTAAATCTAGGCTTGCAGCGTTAATCATACCCGACTCCCGCCACCAGATTTATAAACTGGACCCTCACTAGTGAGTAGTCGCGCTTAACAAATACTGATTGATTGATTGCTTGACCGCAGAACACGTGTCAATATCCTTCCTTGAGCACTCAACAAATTAGAAAGAGTACCTTGAGAAGGGGTGAACCAAACCCTTAAATGATGCTGCAGTGTCCTCTAGCTGCACACGCGGGGTTCCGTGAGGATCTTCGTCACCTGGAAGGCTGACTCCTGTAGGCCGGCAACTCATCGTCAAAAACTGTGGTAAATGAAGATAATCCGCTCACAGGATGTCTTTAAGAGTTTCTTTAATCAGCTTGCCACGACGTGACCTTCTCCTGCAAGCCGTTACATAAACTGACCTGGAATTCAAACTATGACATTCCAACAGAAACTTGGTTCCAAGGTTCCACTACATTAACACGTATATGACAACCCCCATCTCTCACAGATATTCATTGGCCTTGTGCTAAGTGGGGTCCCCCTGAACTGAAGGCACCTGGTTTAAGCCTCTCAATGAGCATGGCATTTCTCATGTCCTATTTATTCCTAGGATTCAAACCCGTAAACTGCAGATCAAATAGATATCTGTGGCTTAAGCATGACTTGTTGAACTAAATCCTATCCTCTTGAGGAAGAAAGCGAGAATATAAAATTTCTATGATAACGAGACACCTGCAAGCATTTTACTTCATAGAGTTGTACTTTATGAGTACATATCTGCCCAGTGGACCCATTCACGTCTAACACCATCAACCAATCAATAAGCCGCCTGGGTCTTACAGATCCATACAAAAAGTGGAAAAAAGGGTAAGTGTCGGAATGTAAAGTATTGCTTACCAAAAGGCATGTCTAACTGCAAGAGGCAGACATGACACAAGGCCACTGGGCTGCTACGCACTTATAATGCATAGCTTTGTGAAGGAAACCTTCTTCAGGGTTTTGTCTGCACATCTAATATATCCCACAGCATCTCTTTAAGCTGGTGCAATACTGTACCATTTTAAGTGCTTCCCCCAATATCAGTATGACCTGTTATACACCGGCACTAGATCTCTCATAGTCACATGCTTGAATTATTCCCCATCATTAGGCTGGAAATCCTTGGTAGTAAATGTTTAAAAAGCACTATTTACATACACACTTGCAACATTTCATTAGGAATGCACAATGTCAAGCCCCATTTTGGGTAGGGGGCCACAGGGCAGACCAGGTTTACTGGGCCCCAACCATAGTGGTCGAGGCCGTTTGCCACTGGTGTCCACGGCTCTATCTAGCTATGGCTCTGCAAACTGAGCCAAGTACAACCGCTTCTGCACTTGACTTTCATGGTCTAGAGGGTGAGCAGTCACAGGATTCTCAGGGAGGTAGCGTGGCGGTGCACAAACTCAGAACTCGACAATCAACCAATAGACTCAATACCGGTGCTTGTCTTTTTAAGAAAATAAAATCGTTTTTTAATTACACAACAGTACTAAATATTATACAGTTCAATCCGTTATACTGGGCAGTGATTCCGGTAATAATTCATAGGGCACTACACCTGCTGCCTTGTCTTGTGCTAATCCCACCCGATGACCCCTAGATGACTTGTCCCTCCAGCAGTCAGGATAGTAGTATTAATCATGCTCAGGTGCACTATCAATTACCATGCAAGTCAAATGTGCACTCATTTCACATTGATCAATGTTCTTACCTCTGGTGGTGTGGTGGGTAATCTGTGTTGTCTTCTCTAAAACTGCCCGGCTCAGTTCAGCAGTGAACAGCATCCCTGGAGTTTACATGCAGGTGCATGCCCGGCTGCTGCGACTCTGTCTGGCCACAGGATGGTAGTTATTCCAGACCGGTTACAGGCGCAATTAAGCAGATTGAGTCACCATGGCATTTGTAGTCCTGATTGGGCTGGCAAAGTTCCCATGGGCAATTGTAGCCCCAAGTGGGCCACTACAGTCACCATGTCAGTTGTAGCCGTAATCAGAGCGCAGTCACCACAATAGTGGTAGAGTCATTCAGGCTGACACAGGTAACTGAAGCCATGATCGGTCCAATGCAGGCAGCTGCAGCCACAGTCAGACCAGCATAGGCAGTGGCAGCCCCAATTGGGCTAACACAAGCAGTTGAAGCCCTGATCAGGCTAATGAACTCACAAAGGCTTGAAGTGGTTCTGCCAGGAGCCTAGTCTAAATGACTATGGGTGTTCTCTGCAGCACGGGTTGCTCCTGGCTTCGCTCCACTGTCAGGAAATCCACTTCATTTAGGTGTCCTTCGGCCCTTGGGACACCTTAGACTTTTCCTTCTAGACAGTCTCTCTGGCCAGGCAGACCCCTTCCTTCTCTCTGCAGCCTGGCTTCTAGGCACTCGACAAAACCTTTGCTCCTCCAGCAGAATGCCCAGGCTGCAAGTGCTATCCTCTCCCCTCTAGTGAACTGGCTGTCAGGCAGACACCAGCTCTGGTCACGCAACTGTTGTTTGAGGGGTCTGCAGAGCACTCCCTTCCAGTTGTAACTAGGGATGTGTAAGTCTCACTTTTATATAGATTTTCTAGGCAGGGGATGTGGATTCACTGTATTCAACTTTGTTTCAGACAGTTTCCTTTCATGTGTCTTTTTCAGGCTGCTCTCTAGACACAGCTTTTTTATAGAGTGATGCTTCTGATAGCAGGGGGATGTCTCCAATCTGAATCACCCTCAACACAGACGCAATAAACTGTGAGGTTTCTGCACAGGGCTGTCATTAGCTTCTCTGATTCAGTAATATGGAATAGACAAAAGGTCAGACCTGACCTAGAAATGTCCTCTAAGTAGTGTAAATTGCAGCCCCACCCTTCACCCCTACCATCAACCAAATGAAAGTGTTCAGAAACAACTATCACCCTCTTGCTAACAAAAGTCCTGATAGATTTTCTAAAGCCAGTCCTGTCTTCATTCTCCTTCAGTGTCTAGATTTCCACCCCCCATCCAAAGGAGTGTTGGCAATACACATCTACTGTCTGGGGAAGCTATTGTTGTCCTCCATCTTGTGCTGTGTCAAACCAGGGGTATGCAAAATTGACCCCACTGGCTTCTGTATTTAAGCTCACCCCAACTCTGTCATACTACTGAACACACACTACGCACACACGCCACATGCTCCAGACATACGCATAGGATGCCTGCGCAAGGTTCTCAGCATGTACATAACAGCGGAACATTACACAAGAGAGGCCTGTAGGAAACACTCATAGCAACACAGATAAAAAGATCTGTTCCTACTATCAACCTCAAAAACACAGCTGCCACCACAACCACAGAACAAGAACCTCTCATAGGAGGAACATGCCATGGACTTGCAAATATGCTACATTAGCGTGATGCTAGGACCAAAATAAAAGTCAGAATACCAGATATATATGTTTTCGGGCATTGGGTGCAGAGTAATTCACCTATATACCAGGCACGGGACACTCTTGTCCCAGCGGACTATGTGCCAGATCTCTTCCTCATTATGTGACCCAAACACCATCTGTTGTGATAAAGAGAGTTTGAACTCCACTCCCCAAGATGCTTCCCTAGCTCAGAATTTCACCCACCACATATCAAGTGAAAGGAGGGAATATTCAGAGCTCTGATTATGTTTGAATTTTGAACAGTTTTTCTACAGTTTTCCATGTGAACATCTCACCTTCAGTTGCAGAAGATAAGGTTGCTTTTCTGTGGCTTTGTTCCTGAGTAAGGGATATGGTAATGACTGTTATTCCATTGAAGAAAACGTGCATCTTCTCTGCATGTGAGACTTATGAGGCTACACAGATTTTTGCCAGACACTCCCATATGTACACAGTGTATTTATTGTTTGCACTTTGACCATTCGGAAAAAAATATTACATTTATAAAGCTTTCTAGACAAAAGAGCGAGGCACCTTTGTCCACATTCTAGATGACCTCAGCAGGCAAGAAGCTTTACAGGAGTTCTTTGCCTAATTATTGTAAGTTAGCCAAATAGTGGTGATATAAGGAGCTTTTTAAAGTTTTAAAAATAGAGTTATGGAAATATATAGAAAATAGATAAAACGGGAGTAACGTTCTACAATGTTTGAAAATGATTTTGAATAATAATTTATAATAAGAAAAACCTTTTATGAGACAAGACAGAAGAGAGGGGAGAGAGAAAAAAAGGAGAGAAAGAAAGAAAAGGATAAAGAGAAAAAGCAATACTTATGCTACATAACGGCATTGTAAAATTTGCATTGGAAATATGACAAGGATGTAGAATAAATGGAACAATAAAATAAATGTTACATCATATTACAATTAATATGAGATCAGGAACGCAGAAGATGAATCAGGGAGGCTAGGAAACTTTTTCAGTAACAGTGTGATGAATGGTAGCCTTTCAGGCAGATGAATCTAAAATGGTAGTAACAGATGGCCAAAGATTTTCTCTCTTAATAGCTAGGGATATGGGGGTGACCTAACTTCTATCCAATCTATAGTTATAACAAATGCTATTCCACCACCCCTGAAAATAAATATTAAGGGCAGTTTTCCAATTTTTGGGTATTTCTTGAAATGCAACAGCATTTAATAAGTCTACAATTTGTACATTGAAATGCAGATTTTCGTCAGTTTTATTGGGAAGAAAATCATGATTTTATTAAAAGCACAGAGGTTAATATTATGCATATATCTTTTATTGCCCCATACACAGCATCAACAAGGAGCATAGAATTAGAACACCAACAAAATTCTAGAACCTTTAGAACATGCATATATTTTAAGAATGCACAGCCATCTTCCTTCTTTTCTTGCTGCAAATTAAACCAAAACTTCTCTTCATGGTAACTCGATACTCCAATGGAAACAAATAACATCCAAAACGTTGTTTTTCCCACCGAAGACATTCTTCTCAACTTTGACCTGAAATCCAAAAAATAAAACACATTAGACGGGTCGGGCCCTTACAAGGGAGGGATAATATTAGCCTCTGTGCCTTTACTAAAATATTGATTTTCTTCCCATTAAAACTGTGGAAAATCTGCACTTTATGGCAAGGCCTGGAGGGTAATATATGCCTGTTCAAAGCTTATCCACAATTTTCTGTGCAGCTTTTTCCACAGGCTTAAAGTAAAACTTTTTAAATATTGACTCACTCGACCAATCCGCAGCTTTCATAATACTACTCAAACTGCAACCGGTTAAAAAAGCTTTAGTAATCATAGCCCTTCTAGTCAAATGCGCACCAAATACATTTGTATCAATATTTGATGTTGTCATCGCCTCCTTAACCACCTTGCTAAAGTGGGAGTTGACACAGGTCTAAATGGTTTCCTATAGAAATCAATAATTGCGAACATCCTATCACCTTCAACCTCTCAGTTCTCCTCTTATACTCCTTTAAACAATCCACCACACATAAATTATCATGACCCTACATAATAGGGTAGAAAATAGTCCTAGACAGTTAGAAAGATAGAAGTTACCTCCAATGCCCTAATATCCAACACTCTCCTAAAGGAAACTAAACAAAGCTTAATCGCCATTTTCCAAGACCATCATTTCAGACTCAATTTTGTACTCTCTCCCCGTTTTTCCACCCTTTTTTGGGACTTTAGAAACATCCCACAGTGAACCATATCTGGCCCTTGGTGGTAATTCCTTACAAATACTCTTAACAATTCTTTTCACTAAAACATGCTGTCCAACTGGAAATCCATCTACCAACTCATGCCTTGCCGAAATTGCAGACCTACTTAAGCTAACAGAATTATATGATAGTCACCTTCTGAACAAAATTGTTAAATAATTCACAGCCTCCAATACAGGAGCTGATACGAGATCCAAGTCCCTTGCAACACACCAACTAGTCCATCTCTGCCATACTGACTTGTATGACCTAGTTGAACCTGGTACCCAAGACTCCTTGATAAGTTCTTCAGCCTCTTTTGATAACCCAGACACTTGTGACACACTTCTGAAATCAGCCAACCTATCGGTCTCAACAGACCTGCTAGCACCATTTAGTGACAATTGCTTTGGACATCCAACAAAATTTAAGGGAAATATGGTTATAACACTGGATCCTCCATTAGTAAATCCCTCACATCCAGGAAACACACTTGAGACTGCCAAAACAGAGTGATTAACACTAATTCTGCTCTCTCTCCTCACCTTCATGAGCACCCTCTGCACCATCGAAAATGGTGGAAAAGCATACAGTCTCCCAGTCTTCCAGCCCTGCAGAAAAGCATCCGCTCCCTTCATCTCTGGATCTGTCCTTGTAACACTTCTGCAACTGAGCATTCAACCTGTCTGCAAACAAATCCACTTCCAATGGCCCCCATCTCATTTGCAATTTCCTGAACCCCTCCCTTTCCAACCTCAAATTGCTTGCATCTGTCAGAAACCTTGGATTCCAGTCCATTTCTAAATTGCTCTTCCCTGGAATATGTTGCGCCTGCACCGTGATTTCCCTTCCCAAGCAGAAACTCCAAAACCTATTTGCCATTTCTGCTAGACCTCTCGAACGAGGACTCGCCAATCTGTTAACATAACATACTGCTGATACATTGTCCATCTTCAACAGTACACAACATTTCGCCTGGTTTTTCAGAAAACGTTTCACAGCAAACAAACTCGCCAGTAGTTCTAGAAAGTTGAAATAGAACTGCTTCTCCTCTGACCACTGACCCCCAGTTGTCACTGTACCACATCTTGCACCCCAGCCATACAGACTTGCATCCAATTCTATTACCACTTTCGGAGCCTCCCCAAATATCGCTCTCCCTTTCCATGCGTCCATGTTCATCAACTACCACTCCAACTCCTTCATACCTTACCCCTAACTTCAAATGATAGGCCTTCAGCCTCTGAATGTCTCTGTAATGTAGGAGTGCCTGAAAAATTGCCTGAATTGATGCCAACAGCAACTCCAACAACCTTTCTAACTGCTGCAATGTTATCCAATCTAAATTCTTCACATTCCATAATTCCATGCGAATCTTCTTCACTTTCTCCATCAACAACTTCAATACACCTTCCAAGCTCTGTATCTGAAAAACTGCATTTCCTGAGCTGGTGTTAAACACAACTGCTCCCTGTTCACACCAAATCCCATATCCTCCAACTTTGTCTGTCAAAAGCCAACTTTTCCCATTCTGCCATTATCAAGACATCGCCCAACTACACCACTAGATGAACCCCCCTGGACCGCAGCCACACCATGTTCGGCCTCATCATCTTTGTATAACACCACAGGTCCGAGGTCAAACTGAACGTAAGGCTGCTGAATTGCCAACGGCTCCCATTCCCCCAGAACTAGAGATAATCCCTGTGCTCAACATACACTGGAATTGTCAAGTACGCATCCTTCAGGTCCATTCTCTTCATTCACTCTCCTTTTCTCAACAAATCCCTTAGCATGTGTATTCCTTCCATTTTGATATGGTTGTAACACACCCAATTGTCAAATCTCTCAAATTTATTACAGATCTCATTCTTTTGTCCTTTTTTTCGACCAAGAATATGTTGCTTACAAAACAACATCCTTGGCCCGTTTTATTGCACCTTTCTTCCAAAGTGCCCTCACTTCTTGAGTCACCAAAAACTCCTCCTTGCAAAACCTCAGCAACCTTGGATATTCCTTTTGAACCGGAACCTCTATGAATTCTATATGATACCCCTGTATGGCCTGTAAAACCCAAGGATCCAGAGTAATCTCTCTCCTCCTTGAAACAAACTGAGCTAGTCTGCCGCCCAGATTTACATGGATACATGAAGGGTCTTTGTTTAAACTCACCTAATGCTCCTCTTCCTTTTCTTTCACTCCGGCACCTTGTGACTATGCCCTCTGTCTTTGTGGGTAAAACCCTTCTTGCTTCAGCTTGGATCCATAGCCAGATCTATAACTAAAGGGTCTGAATCCCCTTGAAAAAGATCCACAATTGATTCCCTGTTCTCGGCCAGGGAATCGACCCAGCATTCTCCTGGCCGTACCAAAAACCTTCCTCATGTCTTTCTGTACTTTTTGCAGTAAATTGAGGGTACCAACATACCTCGACATGTCCCTTACAAATTCTTCATCAAACAACATTCCCTCACATTGCACCCCATATTCCTTTTTGGCCAACTGTGCCTACTTAGGGTCAATCTTCATTAAAATGCTTTTACGCCTTTCAATACACAGGGCCACATTGGAATTGCCCAACAGGCAAATTGCTATCTGCACCCATTGCCTTAATTCCCCTACATCTACTCCTGTATTATTTGGATGTGCCTCCTCACACATGTCAAAAACTTTTCTAACAATCTGTCCTGGCAACCCTTCAGGCCCTTATCCACCCCTTTCCTTGGGTCTCGCCCAGTTTTATTCAAGAAACTCAACATTATCTAATCTAATTCAGGAATATTTGCAACCTTTGATTGTAGGGTAGGCCTAGGACACTCTGACGAAAGTCAAGTCCGTACTTCTTTCGGTATTTCCCTACAAATCCCATTACTCACATATTGTACCACATGCTCCGCTGGCGTCCATTGTGGAGATAAACGGGTGCTGGATCAACAACGGATCAACATTTCCTCTCCTAGGGTATCCACAAAATCTCCTTCTTCTAACATATTTCTCTTAGCATCCGCCTTCTTTTTTTATCTTTCAGCTCAACATCAGACTCCTCCAAGTCTGAGAAACATGTTAACTCCACATCAACACTAGTGGACGAAGTGTCACAAGCCATAACATGGGGGCTCCTCTTTTTTGTCTTTATAGCAACACCATCTTTAGCCTTCATAGCCTGATCTTGCGCTGGAACCTTACGTGCTGGTCCTTTACCACTCTTCTGCACCTCAATATGTTTCCTTTTCTGTGTCTTTTTTTAACACTCTGTGCGCGATCCACTAGCCACTGACTCCACATCCTCTGTAGATCAGTAACTCTCCTCTTCCACTGTCTGTGCTCTATTCCTTGCTTTTTAATCTTTTTCTTCACACAACTCTATCTTTTTCATCACAGACATTATCATATCTCCCCCTAAAAATTCCATATATTGTTTTATTCACCTCTCAAAACCTGTGTCGTCATTCTGCTCCATGTCAACCTCCACCACGAAAAACTACACTCTTCTGAAAATGGTTAAATCCTCTTCTAACAGTAACTGATCAACTTCTCCTCACAACTGACTGAAAAAGGCCTACTGAGAGGGTCCACGACTGCTTAGAAAATTAAATAATATTGACAGATTCTAAAAGTGTATATAAATAGAGAAGCAAAATGTAAAACTGGAAATTTTAAAACATTATGTAAATGTGAAGGAATTTGAAATTGTAATCTAAAAATTAAGCTAGTAACTTCAGATTGATGAAACATGAGAGCAAGGCAAGCGCATCAAACAGAGTATAGTAGGGACGATGAGTGTCCTCTATTGAATTTCGAAAAGCTCCAACCATCCAATTAAAATAAAAAAATAGATTTTTTTTTATTTGGTTATGAATTGAATAAAATATTTGATCACTTGTGTATTTGTCTGACAAATGCTTGTTTCTGCATTTGTTCATTGTTTTGCATTCAAACTGTCTAAAATGCTTAGGCCGGGTCTCCGGCTTCCAACAATGATTCAGTGTAGGTCCCCAGATTCCAAAAATGTTTCAGTGGTGGTCCCACTGTTAAGAACCGTTAATTTCGACTATTAAATACACTACCTTGGGCTGGGAAATGTGAGGGACAAACACAAGGCGCTAGAGAATTGCCCCAACTGAAACTGACTTTTCACAAGCCTCATCACGTCAGCGTTAGCCATGGACCCCATATCAGTTAGACACAAGTATACGTCAAGGTTGGAGTAAAAGGAGTAGAATCTTGAACAAGAAGCTGAGTGGGACACCATTTGATTTGGAGTATCAAAAGGTATCCATACCAACCAATACAAAGAAAACAGTTAAAAGCTCTTGGCCTACTGGTATATAACCGTAGTCAAGTTTAGTGCCATCTTTGGAGAAAATGCCAAATGAGAGGTACAATGATACACATCTGGTGGTCCTGTCCACTGATCCTGCCATATTGGGCATCAATACTTAAACTTATGAAAGAAATAACAGTGATGGACCTACTGCTACTACCTGTAGTGATACTTCTAGGGGAAAATAGATCATACCCAATTCACAACCCCGTGGGCAAACTCATAACATATTTTCTTCCTGGAAGGGAGATTAAAATGAGCACAGTTTTGGAAACAGGAATCTTCCAACTCCCCCCACCCCCCAAATGGAAATATGTTGGTGTAAGTTCTGGCATATATACACCATGGAGAAGCTACCTGCTATTATGGTGGTAGGGATGCCTAGGTTTGAGAAACCTTTCAAGACATACATCAGCTAGGGTGACATGTCCCAGATTTAGAGACTAAAGGGAGATGCACAGAATGACGAGCTCCTCAGAGGGAGTTAAGCTGGAACTGGGACTCGTTGACTATTCCAATGTAACCTTTGTCCTCAAACTACTTCATCCAAACCTATAACTGAGAGTGGGAGGGTTTGAGTGTGATGGTATAGGCGAAGAAGCTGCAAACTCTAATGACCAAGAGGAGGGGGAAAGCAGGGACCGAGTATCAATGTCCCGGCTGAACATACGTTTTTACAAAGAGACATTGTAGTATTATATTTGACTATAGCTGTCGGAGCCCGCCTCATCTTCTCACCTGCCCAATATTTTTCTATTTGGCTGTTTTAATTTCCAACGCCCACATGTTTGTTTTAATTTTATGTTGTATGTATGAATGTTTAGTTTTCTAAAAATCCCAATAAGTGTTAAAAAAAGACAGCGAACAAGCTTCCTCTGCCCTGTTTGACATATTCATGGATGCTGTGAGAAAAGGGTTTCGACCAGTAACCAATGGGGCAGCGATATGCTAAGCAGTCCCCTCTTTCACCCAAAAATCCAATAGTGAGTATTAGATATGCCCTTCAATTTGAATAATCTGTTCGGCAATCATGAGGATGATGCCTTAAACGCTATTAAAATGATGCTCACATTGGAAGATCAAATAGCTCTCGCCAATGAGATCAGCAGTACACGTGGGGACTAGCCTTATGGAGAATAGGGCAACTACCAATACTGCTCTAATACTTTTTGCCCCTACATACAACAGGACTACCATGGCCAGGGAGAATCCTACACTTAGGGCCTGATTTAGATCTTGGCGGATGGATACTCCATCACAAACGTGACGGATATCCCATCCGCTGTATTGCAAGGTCATTATAACCTATGGCACTTGGAATTCGGTGGACGGGATATCCGTCACGTTTGTGATGGAGTATCCGATCCGCCGAGATCTAAATCAGGTCCGTAGTACACCAGGCCCCAGCATCAGTCAAGTACAAAGAACCAATGAAAGAGTAGAGAAGTCTCTTCAACTAGAGGACAAAACCAATCGAGGTAAACCGGTCTTCCCTGCCGGTCCCTCCATACCTCCCTGGACAAGTAGGGGGCAGAAGCCAAAGTTTATTTCCAGAATGGCTACATATCACAACTGACCACTGGGTTATGGACATACCTTGGTACAGAATTAGACCCTAAAAATCGCAGCGGTGACTCCTTGGATGAAACCCCATTTACTTTTGAAGGGTCTATGAGAAGTAGTCTTGGAGCTTCTTCTTAAAGAACCCTATGGAGAAAGTACCCAAAGCCCACATAACAGGGCTTCTGTTCAGGGTTTTTCTTTACGCAGGAAAATAGGGGGGGGGGGGGTCATTGCCAATATTAATTCTCTAGGCACCCAACAAGTACATCAGGGAGCAAAGTTTCACAATAATCACAATGCATGACTTTTTGCAGTCCATTAAACATCTCATTGCTGGGGTGTTTGCATACCTCTGTGCCAGACCTTTAAAAATAAAATCAGCATTAGGTTGTTTATACACATGTACCTCTGTGACCTCCTTGTCCACCTATACAAACTGTATGCTTTTGGCGCACTCACTGCTATTTCAAATTACTACAGGCAGCTCTGGTAAATCTAGTTGCACCTACAAAGTAACATTAGTTACAGATTGGTACTAATCAACTAGTCCAGGTATAATCAACCCCAAGGCTTAGCTACGAGCCCCAACCATATATAGCATACTAAAAAATACTCTGTTCTCCCTAACAGAGTCTTTATAATATGCTTAGGGCTATGTATTGGTGCAAATCCTACCTAAATCTCTCATTGCAGCCTAAAGATGTAATAAAACGTAGAGTTTTTGATTTTTTTTAACAAGTTTGCTGAATATGTTGTTGCATTTCTCGAATGGCTGAACATGAATCCTAGAATGCTAACCAAGGGCATGTCCTGAATACCTGGAGTCCAGCAATACCAAATATGTGTGGTACAATCTAACAATCTAAACTGTACATTTTTTAATATTAGCAGAGGTGTGTGAAATTTGCATAGTTTGCTCTTTGTATAATAGCAAAGCAATTATGTGAAATGATGTGTATTCATACAAAATTCAACATCGCAAATGAGTCCTTGTGTCCATTTTGGATGCTGGAACACTTTTTGCGCAACAAAAGTGCAAAAAAACCACAGGTGGTGGTGCCGTCAGCAGCTGCTAGCGTTCTGGTCCTTCGCGTTGTTCCCGTTGTCAGTTTTTGCTGTTAACGGAGTGCTGTTATGCAATGTGGCATATTAGTGTCATTTCCTGAATTTCATGTAACAAGCAGTAAGCTTTGATCTGGCACATGAGAGAGAATGAGATAACCATGTAATGGTTGAAATGCACAAAAACCTTTCATCAATCCCAGCTTCTACTTGACCACATTGTGTGATACTAGGCAGTTTTTTTACCATCTTCTTCCCTTGGGTGCACCTTAAAACACATAAGTTCGGGTTGTGTGCTGCGCAGAATCAAAATACTATATTTTAACTCCATCTTTATTAATACCATAGGCTACGTATACGGGGACAAAAGACAGCTTTCCTTTTGACTCACATGGGGGCGTGAATGTTCCTTAGCTCATGATTAGAACCTGTCACTTTCAGTTTACCGTATTACATTATGCCAGTGCAGTGGTATTATGTAATACGGTAAATTGAAATGCTTGCAAAGATCACATTATAAAGCAATACACTGTTTTGAATTTTGAAGAGTCTTATATATGTATTGGACTCTTTTAGCCAAGCAACAGCAGGGTCCTCGCCTGCCTCCCCAATAAAACACTGAAGGGCAGTGCTGCTTGTGGCAGCCCTGCAGCAAGCAGGACCTACCCAAATGAAAGGCAAATGGTTTTGAAGCACCCTTTGAAACCATTTGATTTGCACTGTATTTATAAGCAGGCATGAAACGCGTCTGACCGTTCCCCAGCAACAGAACAGCAGCAGTGAAGCCAGCCTCCACCCTGCCAGCCCACCACCTAGAAAATGCCCTGTGCCCAGTAGCCAGTCCAGGCCTGACCTTGCCCACTTCGACACAAGATACACAATTAGTCTAGATATATGTAAACATTTTGTTGTTCTTTTGATCTTCTTGCAGTGCAAGTAGGGGCCATGTAAGTTCTCCCGTATTCACATTATTCACTTGCACAATGATTCTAGGTTTCTTAAGACATACTACTTTAATATTTATATATTGCTACAGAAACGAAACTTGCAGGCACCACAATCACTATGGAGTCCTTTCACCTGCAAAACAAAGGTCCCACTTGATCATTCCACCTTTCTGCAGCCTCGATTTGATTTTTACCTGGCCATAGCCTCATATCTTGTTGGTCCATACAAAATACTTGTTGACACTTTGGGCCTGATGTAGAAAGAAATAAGAATTTGCTATTTGGTCGCAGGCCAGTTTGCAATTGCTAAACGAGGGGGTTGTCTTCTACGAAAGCCATGTTAAATCGAAATCTGTTAAATAGCATGGCACACAGATAAAATAAGAAATCACAAAAATGTGATTGCTGTTTACAATTTTCTAAATTGGAAGTGGCAAAAGTGATTCACTATTTAAATGTTCAAAAGAGTTGTGAATAGTCACAAAGCAGCCGAATAAGACGTGCAGATTACCAACAAGTGGAAGCAGGTAGTAACCAGGGGCAAGTTATAAAAGTTCACCTAAATCCAGCCCAAGCATCCACAAAGGCTGCATTCTATGCGAATGGTGGTGAGAAGATGTGCATTGGGAGCTCTAAACAGGAGAAGCAGACGACAGGAGAAGATTTTTAGATGGATGTTACGATGTGTTTTCCAAGTCATGCTATGTTACTGACCAGTATATCTATAATTGGTATGTTCCCCGCAACACCCCTACCGTAAATGGTTTGTTCCAAGTCCCTGAAGGGGACATTAGAATGTTGGTGACAGAGAAGAAATGCGGGTGGAGAGAGGAGTGAGGAATAAAGGACTCTACACTTACTTTCGTAGTTTTCATCTTTGTATCACTGGCGATGATCTGTGTAAGGGGGCAGATGTGCCTTGCTCCTCCCCTTCTGTATGATACTCCATCAGCTGTTCAAGTCGTGTTTCTTCTCGTCGTTGGATCCGCTTTGGTGTTCCTGTGCCTGAAAGTGACTTGTGGGCGATCTTCTGTGCAGTGATCTGCTGGCTTTCCGTCCTTTGGAGTTTATGGTCTGCACATTCATTCGATATGCGGTGGTTGGCGTGAGGCATATTGTCCGTATGTCACAAGTTCGACTGGCTCTGGTGATGGGCATCATTCGGTGATCCTGCCTGCCGTGCCTTCATCAGCACCGAGGGGCTGTTGTCGATTCCGGTCAGGAACACCTTGGTGCTTCTTCGCTGGGTGTCGGGTGACACCCCAGTTGAGTGGCGCGTCATTCATCTTCTTCAGGCGGACTTCTGCAGTTCCTGTCAGGAACACCTCTGATGCCTCCTCGCCTGGAAATTCACGAAGCGAGTGCTTCCTGCGCACCAGCCGCTGAGAGACACGATGTCTACGTACTAGCGCCCTGTTGCTAGGTTCCCTCAGAGAGCATTTCCTGCTGTGGACAGACGCCGCCGACCCTTGCCCAGTGAGTCCTGCGTGTCAGCTGCCCTGGGTCTATATGCCGGTAAGGTGAATCTCCACATTTTCGGAGACACGCACTCCATGGCGTGTCTGATTAATCTTTCGGTGACACGCACCCCATTAAAGACTGTAAGAAAAGGAGTTTAACAGCATTATGCTTCACGTTTCAGTTAATTTCACCTCAATGTTTATCGATATCTTGCGGAGATACGCACTCCATAGCGTGTCGAGGTAACCTTTCGGTGACACGCACACCATTACAGACTGTAAGAAAGGTAGTTACGTCTCTGGCGCTTCACTCGTTTTCAATTGAATTCCACCTCAGGTTCTTCACATTGTCTAGCGGAGATACGCACTCCATAGCATGTCAAGTTAATCCTTCGGTGACACGCACACCATACAGGCTGTAAGAGAGTTGTTTTAATAACATCAGGTAGTTGTCTCTGACATCCACAGCACTTGTATTTTCGCCTCATAGTGCTCATGTACCTGCCATATAGTTCTATCGCTATGCAATCATTAGCATGTCGGCTGGTCATACTGACACGAGCACCTTAAGCTAAGGCAACATTTTTCAGCCTATTTAACTTATTGTAGGGCGCTCCAACTCACATGATAATGCTGGTTGTAGGAGTTGCTGCTGCATACGCACTCTTGTGAATTGACTCGCCACCATCGTTGGCTCCTTTTGTTCTGACATTATAAAGCTAGCATTGTAGCATTTGTATTGTTAACAATTACATTTGGGTGTCTCTTCCACTATGGCAGCTGCGAGCATGTTACAACCAACGCCATTCTTGAATGAAATGGGAGAACCAACTATTCCATGGGAAGATTGGGAGAAAGTATTTGAATCGTATCTAGTAGCAATAGGAGGGGAAAAATTCAGTGCTTTCAGAAAACAGCACATATTACTACATAACTTGGGTTCAAGTGGGAGGGAATTTTTTGAATCACTACCGGAGCCTGAGGGAGAAGAAGAGGATGAAGATGCTTATGACACAACGTTGTCTAAGTTGCGGAATCACTTTGGGGACAAAATTAATATAGTCTTGGAAAGGCACAAATTTTTCAGTCGGGCACAGGGCAAGCAAGAGAACGTGTCCACTTACATTGCGGTTCTCAGAGGTTTGAGCAAAGTTTGTGCCTTCAATGATCTCAATGAATCACTAATCAGAGATCAATTGGTACGCTGTACAAACAGCAAGGAGATACAAAGGAAGTTGTTGGAGAAGCAACCGGATCTCCTGGAAGCAATCAAAATTGCAAAATCGATTGAACACACAGCAATCTGTATAAAGGAAATAAATTCGACGGAGTCTAGTGCGAGAATATCAGAGAAAGCCAATTTAGACGAAGAATCTGAGGTGTACAAAATCAAAAGCGAACCTTCAAAATAAATGACAATTGGCATAGTCAGATGGCGAACTCTGAGAATTGTAAATTTAAATGCTATCGTTGCGGAAGCAACAATCATTTGGCAAATGATCTCAACTGTCAGGCCAGGCACGCTTGGTGTAGGAAATGCAACAAGAAAGGGCATCTTGCAAGGGTTTGTGGGTGCGTCCCGAAGAAGGCGGGGGAAAACCAAGTCACCGCAACGCCAACGCAAGTTAAGAAAATTGTATTACAAGTTAATGAGGGTACTATTCAAGAGCGGCAGGGCTACCCTGTATGTGATGTATCTTTTGATGGGAAAAGTGTCAAAATGTTCGCTGATTCGTGCTCGCCTTTCACTCTAGTGAACTTCGCAGATTTTCAATCTGTCTTAGAAAAAGGGCAGAACAGACTGGATAAGGCAGACATAGCTCCTAGTGGATATAATAGAGACCCCATACCTATGAAAGGAATGTTTAAATCTCTTATTTCTTTCAAAGGCCGTCGAACAGTAGGAAAGGTTTATGTTGTAGAGAATGGTTCAAACCTACTGGGATGGCAACATCAAAGTGAGCTAGGAATTAAGTTGGACCCGAATAACCCAGAACAAGTATTGGTGAGAAGTCCTTCAGGTCAGAGCGGAAACATTGCGAGTGAGTTTCCAGAAGTCTTTTCAGAGAACTTAGGGTTGCTTAAAGACTTTCAGCACAAAATTCAGTTGAAACAAAATGCTAAACCGGTGATCCACAAAACAAGACCTATTCCACACCTTATGTGGGAACCACTGAGGAAAGAGCTAGACAGGTTGGAGAAACTTAACATCATTCAACCTGTGAATTGTTCAGAATGGGTCGCCCTGATCGTTATTGCTAAGAAGTCAGGACATTCGCATGTGCATTGATCTACGAGATCTTAATAATAACATATTAGTGGAGAGACATCCCTTACCCCGCATCCACGAGATGTTAAGCACCATGGGCGAGGCAAATTGTTTCAGCGTTCTGGATCTCTCCATGGCATACCATCAAGTGGAGTTACATCCAGACTCTAAAAAACTCACTGCCTTCACCACACCCATGGGCACCTTCATGTTCTGCCGCATGCCGTTCGGATTGGCCTCTGCGGCAGGGGTCTTTCAAAGAATTATGCAACATATTTTAAAAGGGGTGCCGAAAACACTTTGTTTCCAAGATGATATCCTGATTTATGGTGCCAGTGTGGAAGAACACGACAACGTTTTAAGACAAATCCTGTCTAGATTTAGAGACGCTGGACTTACACTTAAAAGAGAGAAATGTCAATTTGGTGTGGAATCTGTGGAGTACTTAGGACATTGTATTTCAAAAGAAGGTTTCAAACCTAAACATTGCCTAGTGGAAGCGGTAAGGAACGCGCCTGCACCTCCAAACAAAGATGAGCTTAAGTCGTTTTTAGGGTTGGCCGAATATATGGCAAAGTATGTAGACCACTTCTCAGATCTAACTGCCAACCTTAGGGAACTCACAAAGAATAACTCGCAATTCAAATGTGCAGAGGAACATGAAACATCGTTTTCGAGAGTGAAAGAAGGCATACTATCTGCTCCATTTTTGTGCAACTTTGAACACAACCGCAGTACCTTTCTTACTACGGATGCTAGTGGGAAAGGGTTAGGAGCGACGCTCTCGCAAATTATTGAGGGCAAAGAGAGAATTGTCACATTTGCATCACGGTCCCTTACCAAAGCAGAAAAGAACTATTCGGTGGTGGAAAGAGAAGCATTGGCTTGTTTTTGGGGGGTGAAACATTTCAAATTTTTTCTGTGGGGTATTCAATTTTGTTTACGTACTGATCATAAACCTCTAATTTTCATATTTAACCCAAAGAATAACTCTTGTAACACTCCCCGCATAGCTAAGTGGTTGCTAGGCTTAGAGGGTTTCTGTTTCACAATCAGATATGTCCCGGGTATCCAAAACTCGGCAGCTGATTTCTTGTCTAGAAGTCCCATTGACAAAGAGGAACAATTCGAAACTCCTGAATACCCAGTCTTCCAGCTCAGCTTAGACACCATCACCACACAAGAATGGCTAGATTGCATGAACTCAGATAACAATATGACACAGATCATTGAATACACTGTACAGGGTTGGCCCGATTCTTCTGATCAGGTTAGTGCAGAATTAAAAACATTCTGGGAGATACGTTTTGAGCTTAACGTGGATCAAGGTATCTTGTTCAGAAATGACAAAATAGTTCCACCAGAGTCTATGAGAGATAAGATAATTGACCTTGTGCATGAGGGCCACTTGGGCAGGAGCTTAACGAAGGCAAGATTACGAGAAAGATATTGGTTCCCCAAAATGGACTCGTTAGTAGAGGCGAAAGTTAAAATTTGTGTTACATGTTCTAACAGTGACAAGTCTAGAATAACCAGGAAGTCACCCATATCCCCTACAGCTGTACCATTTAAACCACGGGAGAAGGTTGCATTAGACATCATTGGTCCCCTCAATTTCAAGGGGGTGGGGAAACAGTTTGCACTGGTTCTAATTGACTTCCACTCCCACTGGACCGTGGTCAAAATGGTCCACCAGATAACGACCGTATCTGTAATTCAGTTTCTGAAGGACACGTTTGTGCAGGAGGGCATACCGTCCTCCATGATAACTGATAATGGGGTCCAGTTTACGTCCCATGCCATGACAGAATTCTTAAGTAAACTTAACATAGCACACTTGAGAACAGCATTATACTGTCCTAGGGCGAATGCATTAGTGGAAAGAATGAACCGCATGGTTAAAGGTTGCATACAATTGGCGTTGGTAAATAGAATGCCCACTGAACAAGCGTTACAAGAAATGTTGTGGGCTTATCACACCACTCCTAATTCTGTTACTGGGGTTCTCCTTTTTCAGCGCTGAGAGGAAGGAAACCGGGTACAAAATTCTTCCCGAATTGGTTAGGAGGGGGATCCCACATCACAATGGACAAGCAAGCTTTCAGGGACAAAATTGATGCACATCAAAGTAGGTACAAAACTCAGTATGACACCAAACATGGGACCAAAGTTCCACAGTGGAAAGTGGGAGACTGGGTATGTGTTAAGGTGCCAAGGAGATGCGATGGTGAAACCAAGTTTTCAAAACCTATGCGCATCAAAGTTGTAAGGAACAACACAGCCATATTAGATAATGACCAAATGTGGAGCATGGACAGGTTAGTGAAACTTCAAAGCTCACACAGCCAATCTTATGACCAAGCAGCGATGTCACAAAACCTGGACACCGATGGGTTACCTGTCACACGAAGAACATGCAGAACCCCAGGGTGGCACAAAGACTTTATTAAGTATAAGTAGAGAATTGTAGCTTAATTACGTTGTTGTTTAACTTTGTTCATTTACATTAAGGGGAAGATGTGTTACGATGTGTTTTCCAAGTCATGCTATGTTACTGACCAGTATATCTATAATTGGTATGTTCCCCGCATCACCCCTACCGTAAATGGTTTGTTCCAAGTCCCTGAAGGGGACATTAGAATGTTGGTGACAGAGAAGAAATGCGGGTGGAGAGAGGAGTGAGGAATAAAGGACTCTACACTTACTTTCGTAGTTTTCATCTTTGTATCAATGGAGAATTACGCTTTTATTTATTTATTTTTGTAAACACATTTTATTCATTTTAACACATGATCCATTAAAGTCAGAATGCAGGCCCCTACTAGGGACCTGTCACAAGGCATGCAGTACTCGATTCCCTTCCCAGCCATCAGCCCACTTTGTTACAGATTTGTTGTACGTTTTTCTATAGCAATCCCCTACTTTGTTAATATGGCTCCCATAGTTTCTCGACTTTTTGGGCATACACCCAGGCTGTGTACACAGCCTTTTGTGTCATCATACACCAGTCCATATTTTGGGCCCATTACTGCTCTATGGAGGAGGGGCATGTGGGCCTCGTCTTGATGTTTCTTTTTATGACCTTCATGGCCAAATCTCAAAAGAATCTTTCATATATAGACATTGATTTATTTTAAGGTCTCGCCTGAGCCAGCGCAGGCGCTGCACTGGCACGACTTTTAGTAAGTGGCCTTTAAAAATCCGACCACACGCTTTTGCTTGTGGCCTAAAGCTTGCGGTTACGTGTGCGGTTACGCGCACAGGCGCCATCTGGCTTTCCTCCTTCGTCATGGCTCATTAAGCGCATCGCTCGCGGGCACCCTTACAGCACGCGATCGCAATCACTTTCACGGCCGCGCGGCCAATGCTTGTTCTTTTCGTCTCCTCATACTTAATTCCTTTTATCCCACTTTCTTTCTTACTTTCTGTCTTCCCTTCCTTTGCTCTTTCTGTCTGTCGTTCACTCCATCTTTTCTTCTCTGCTTCCACTTTCTGTCCCCCTTCTTTATTACTCTTTTACTTGCTTTCCCTCTCTACTTTTATCTTTCTCTTTCCATCTGTGTCTCTTGCTTTAACTCCGTTTTACTCGCCCCCTCCCTGTTTTTCATGTCCAATGGTTTTGCCCACTCCCCATCCCCGTAACATAGACAGAACATGAAAGAAGTTTCATTTTAGACTCTGCCTAATTTGTGTAGGAGCTACACGAAAGGGCACGCAGCAGTTGAGATCATGGTCACATCACTTCCAGATCCAAGCTGCTTTCTCTGCCACCACCGATGGTTACCGTTTAAGTACTTTACTAGAGTGAGATATTACTTACAAACGTGAATTACATTATTGTTTTTGTGAGCTCGAGGGTGGCAGCGCTGTTCATGTGCGCGGCCAGGCAGCCACACTCACACTTTTGGGTGTTTCGAGTTATATTCGGCTTCACGCATTACATATGTAATACTCTGTTTACTTAGGTGAAGTAGGTTCAGGAAACACGATTAGTGCAGCAGCTACAGTGTGATTTGCATCAATGGTATGGGTGCCCGCGGACCTCCCTCCCTCTCCTACTTATCCTCCCCTCCCCCCCACCAAAACAAAACATTATGGTTGTGTTTTGGTACACGTCCAGGACAAAAAGACATTTCAAGAAACCAGACTATACAATTACTAATGATGCATACACCCCTGATATAATTAATATTTCAGTACCCAGGTCATCTTGTTTTAGTGTGCCTTGAGTTATATGTATTATGGGGTATCTGCAGCATTTGCATACTTCCCTACAGATAACATCAAATGTTAAGTCTATTAACAGTTGTATGCTCCGAGCGTTTGCCAGCCGTGTGACGCAGCATCTGTTCCGTCAGACGGGAAAAGGAAAGACGACAAAGTGCGTGTTAGCTAATTGTGTTCTAATTTCCAGAAATCTTTCATTCATGACGCATGCGTTTTTGAAATACCTATAGTTTTTCTCTTTGTCATTAATTTAACTCGGAGACTTTTTAAGGCATGGAGCAAGTAGACAATTATGCAGGGTCTCGATCTTCCAACGGGGCGCTCGAAAAGTGAACCTTTTCTCTCGCTTCTATTTCCCTATCGCAACCTAACTGTCAATATTGTTTGGCATAATAGGCTTGAATTAGTATAAAATCGGTAGTAAAGTTCAAAGTTATTCCAAATGATGCTCCAAATATTTCTATCATGGGGCCTCCAAAATCTTTACTATGACACAAATTTAAGACTTGTTTGAGAACTAGCCGGAGCACCTGAAACAAGCATTGGCATAGCCAATAGGTCTCGCCTTTGGAGCCTTATAAGTGTTTAGCCATTTAACACTTGATGTTGTTGCACCAAGGATATTGTGCTGGATAACTAAACACTTATAAGGTACCAAAGGCGAGACCTATTGGCTATGCCAATGCTTGTTCTATATACCCAATAAGGCCATTTACATTGGCATGTCAAACTCAGGTGCTGTAGATCTCTGACTTTGCTTTTTAATGCCAGTTCAGAAGTTTTGTATTTTTCGGCAAGGCAAGGTCACCTTTATAAAAGTGCCTACTTGTCCACATTCCACAAGGCATATGTTTCACAGAATTCTGCCAAACTTAGCTAGTTGTCCATGGGTATAAGTATGGTGGAGTATTTTCGGCATGAGTAGTCTAAAGCCCAATCTAATAACCGCCTACCTCCAGTATCTACACACCTCTTTCGAATCAGGATCATCCAGGACTCCCGTATGTTTTCCATCTTGTGTTTGAGCCTTTCAAGTCTCTAATATTAATTAGGGTTATAAACACTATGGATATTGCATGCTTTACAGTTTACGCTTTTGAGTAAGTTTACTACTTTTCAGTATTCGGAAATGAAATCAAATTATTTAAAATAGTTAATATAAGAAATAAATATAAATGAATGTTAAAAAATATAAAAGTACTACTTGGTTATTATTTAAGTATAACTATTTTAAGAACCTATTTTGAATTAACAAAATAATGTAACAATACATTTTATTAAGAAATAAGTTAATTTATTTTAATTAACTCAATACATCACTTTGAATAATTATTATTGAATGTTAAAACATCGTTTTTTTTAGAAGATAATTGTTTTTTTTATTTAAACTTCAAAAAAATAATTTAAATGTAATATACTTCCATTAATTAAAGTTTTAATTCAAAATTAATTTAATAGTGCTGTAGCATTTTTTTTATTTTATTCTATGGTTAAAGTAAATATATAAAGTGAACTTACAAAAATATTAAATCAATATTTGACATAAAGAATGTTTAATTTATTTTTAAGTTAAATATTTTTTTGACATGTTCCTTATAGTTCACCGAAGCAAGACACCTCCAATCAAGATCACGGCGGTCCCGCCAAGCATATTGCGGCCTCCTGACCGCCGGAACAAAGTTCCCTGGTAGCTGCAGCAGGGCAACAGCGATCTGACATCCCTAATTGTTATAGGGGCGGTTGGAAGACTGCCACTGCTGTGCCCCCACGAGTTTGGCGGTCTGTGGATCGCCAGACTCGTTATAGATCCCTTAGAGTATGGATCTTTAACTCCTACGTATTCTATTGCAGAACAACATGGCTCAGACAGAACAAAATGTATTACTCCAAATAGAAAAGATTTTGCATCTTGGCTAAATCGAACAAAGTCAACCCAATGCTTATACAACAACATGAGAATCGGCAATAAATGTTACATCTCTGAAGGTCAGGCCTCACATATTCCTGTTAGAGTGCACCTGGTGGTAGTTTCAAAGTATTCATGTTTTCTTGTCGAATAATCACTGCCAGCCCTGAGACATCTCCCCCAGCTCCTAGTGAGAACTCAATACAGTCTTAGAATGGCTCATGCACAGTGCCTGTGAACTCTTTTGTAAAGCTTCAATCGAACTTCTGTCATGGAAGAATGCACTTTTGCTGATCCTGCATAACACTGAACCGCAATTACTACTAGCTAACAATTCGCCATTTTAAGAACATACCAGAGCCTCATACATGTAGCAAGGCTGGGCGTAGCCGTGGCTTACTCAGCCCATTGATAGAAAAGAAATGTGGGCGGCCGTCATGTATAAAGCTGATGCCGAAGCTCCAAAGCCGGCAATGTTTGCAGCGTATACGTTGACTTTTGCTTTAAACATGGCACCCGCCCGCCTTTCTTTTCTATTTATTTACTTTTGTAGCATTTGCGGCACGCCACGCTTTAACTTCACATGTTTAAAACTAAAGCGCGGCATATCGCATATGGTACAAAAGTAAATAACTAGAAAAGAACGGCAGTCGCCCGCCATGTGTACAGCTATAGCCAACGTACAAGCTGCAAAGCAAACAATGATGTAAAGGCTGCCGCCCACCTTTCTTTTCTATTTATTTCATTTTGTAGCATTTGCGGCACGACCCGCTTTAGCTTTAAACATGTGATGCTAAAGAATGGCGTGCTGCGAATGCTTCAAAAGTAAATAAATAGAAAAGAAAGGCAGGTGACCGCCGTGTTTAAAATGCCAGAGTGCAAGCTGCAAAGAGTGTGCAAACATAAAGGATAACGCCGTCAGAGAAAGGATACCGTACTAGGCCAATACTCCAGGGGAGGAGTAAGACACGAGAAGGTAGGACATATACCCACAAAACAACATACAGAAGAAAGCATTTCAGAAGGACATACATTTTAACCAGTGGGTAGCGAGGGTGTGGTCAGGCTCCATAGAAGTGGATACAGCATGCCTCGCAGAGTAGCTCATGCGCGCTGGCTAGGCCAACCTAGCATGGGAAGATGCTTCATCCTCAAGGCATGAATGAGTGCATTAGCATGAAAACTCCTGCTGGAGAAAAAAATATGTAGCTTGCTAGCTTCTTGTGTTTGTTTCACATATCTCTTGGCACAGAGACAGAGTTTTATCCTGTAATAAAAAAGGTACATACTGTATATGCATTGTAGAGACAGAACGTAGGCACTCTATCATAAATAACATGGGGTAATAATAAATACTACATATAGTATTGCATCATCTTGTATAACTTTTTTTAAAAGACATAGTAGATGAGGGCTCAGAGAACAGATAGGCTTTTGGTGATTATAAAATTAATGGATGCACAACATAAATCTCAGTAAAAACCCACTTTTCCTACTCTAATTACTAGCAGCATATACTGGAACGGAAAGTGTCAAACCATGCACATGGTCCATACTTTCTCTTGCATTGTGTTGTGATCCCTGCTTGTATTTTTTATTTATTGTTTACATCTTTATTTTCATTATGTTAGTCAATAAAGCAAAATAAACACAGGTCATTCAGAAATGTGCGTCCAACATATGTAGTGAAAGTAATATGACCTATAAGTAATTCAATCAATCTTGTAACCGTTTTGATACAATAAAACTAATACTGTCTCTTAAACACACAACTCTCCTCTCCCTGCTCGGGTTTTTGTTGTCCCCCATGCCTCCCATTCATGTTCTTGTTTCCGCTGTGCTTATTGCTTGTGGCCCAAGTGTTGTTCGTCTCATGTTGTTCCTTGTTGCTGTATTTTTTCGATTCTGTGTTCTGAGCCCTCGCTAAGGCTTCTGGCGTATTTTTCATGCGGTCTGTTTTTCGTGACTCCGGACTGTGGGGCTAAATCTAGAATTTATTAAGTTTTCATTGGTGCGCTGCAGCGTTTTGGGGGCAATTTTCTTCTGAGCCCCCAGCTGTACTTCAATGAATGTCCATGGACCGGTTTGAACTCAGCACAGGCTGACGATCATTTAAGCCTGCTGATCGCTAGGGATCTGCTGATTGTTTAAGGATTTCTCCTCGGAGTGCCCCTACTCAACCAAGTACGATTGCAACGTTTTCTCATTGTGCATATAGGTATTTTTCAAACAAAATTCCTGCCTTTGCTGCTGTTTATATCCTGTTCATGGTGTTCTAACACGCCCACCTTCCACCTTGTTTAATTTCCTGTAGTCTGAAGGCAAGGGTTGGAGCCTGTTTAAATCGAATTTCTGTAAGCTATAGCTTCACAATTGTTGAGCCCACATAAAGCTATTCACTGCCCAACACTTTTGCTAAAGATCGCAATTAAACGCTGTTCTACAAACAATTACTCTCCAGTGCTCAACTTTTAGCAACTCTTTCCTTTCATACATATGTTGACCAGCTTTTCCTCTCTACAAATTTCTGAACCCCTGTCAACATTATGCAGTACAAACCTCCACCTATTTTTGTACACTCCAGATAAACCATCTATTAGGTGGAGTTCTTGTATACAATTATTTGACAACTATTTAAGTGCCATGGATGGGAAAACCTTTGGTGTGGATAAAAAAAGTTTTATTGCTGAATCTGTTGGGAAAAGAATCTCAATTTTTTAAATTGTCAACTTTGAAGTGGAACTGCGTTTGGAGATTACATTGACTGTCAAGAAGCTATAGACAGACTTAAGTTACGATTTAAAGAAGGTCCTCACATAATTATGGAGAGCCATACGTTTTACACTCACGGTCAATTACCCAATAAAACCACTCATACCTCCTTACAAATTTTAGTGGTGCAGTGTGAATTTGATGGAACTTTAGACCACTAAATCAGAGATCAAATTGTTGTTCATTGATACAACAAAAATACAAGAATAGTTATTGTGACATTGCAGTCCTTTTTGGAGAAAAGCAATTTAATTTGTGAAAAGTATTGAGAAATCCATGTATTCTCTCAAACAAATGTCTGAAAGAAGACAGTCAAATGAGGATGTGTGTGCAATAAAACACAAACAAGTTTCAAAGAAGGGTAAATATTGAATAAAGGATACATTTAAGAATCTAAAAGTGTCTGGTTGGCAGCAAAAATTATACAGGTATGGTTCAGGGTTGCATTCTGCAAATGCAAAAACCTGTTCAGCATTTGAAATATAAAGCTTTAAATGTAAGAAAATTGGACATTCTGCACTAGTGTGCTACAATATGTCAAAATGCAGAAGAAAATTACAACAATTTCAGTGTCAATATTATCCACGGCATTATGGATCAGTTCTTCACGCAATATAGCAGGATGAACACTCACAAGAAACAAAACTTGAGATTTAAATAGTTTAGTATAATCTGAAATCAATCAAACAGATAAACGTGACCTTTATTTTTCCCCTCACTGTAAAATTATAATTGATCCAGAATAGAGGTCTGACTGACTCAGCATCGTCTTACACAGTGGTTTCTGATGATTCTTTGTTTGTAGAGAAATGGAAAAAACATTATATGAACTTACTGTTAAGCGTTTGTATGGAAATAATATAAATATCTCAGGGTTTTTTATTGCTGAAATTCAATGTAAAGAAAGGAGTTGTTTTGGAAAAATGTATGTTGCACAATGTGGCTAAAACCTGTTGGGGTGTAGACATCAGGGTTACCTGGGCATAACCCTCAAACCCGGAAGTGATTTTTCCATTTAATGAGTGTCAGCAGAACCTTCAATTGAATGTGTTTTGGATCAGTTTAAAGAAGTGTTCAGAGATGATTTAGGAAAGGGGGAGGGGTTTCTCATGAAATCATATTACTTTATAATGTCACAACAGTGAAAGTTCAAATTAAGAAATGTGACAATAAGTGTATGTGAAGAACTGTCAAAGCTGTTGAATTAAATGTGTAAGGAAGGGGTCACACAAACCGTTGAATCTTCTCAGCGGTAGTCTCCAAATGTCCTGGTGAAAATAAATCTATTGATTTAAGATCATGTGCAGATTTAAGGTCTTTGAACAAGCACATTTTAGTTGATTGTCCCCACTAAAGTTAAAAAAATATTTTGAAAGATGGGCAAAGAAAAGTTCTTCTCCACCTTAGATTTGCAAGCAGCATATCTTCCAGTTGAGCTAACAGACAATTGTAAACACTTCACCACGTTTGTTATTCCTAATGGAGCACTTTGTTATCTACAAATGTCTTTTATATTAGCTCCCGCCTCTTCCATATTTTAAAGGCTGGTGGATCATTTGTTAAGGAATAAGGAAGGGGTGGCCAATTTCCAAGTTTATATTATTATCTTTGCTTCATCTAGAGAAGAACATAATAGCATTCTTACCAAGACCTTGACTACTCTCAAAGATAAAGAGAAGACATCAAATAAAGAAAAAATTGTTTTACATAATGAAGTTGAATACTTAGGACACTCCATTTTGGAGAAGGGCAGTAAAACTAAGGAAGCATTGCTCAAATTGATCAAAGATGTTCCCATGCCCACTTTGAAAGATCAGCTGGCTTCATTCATAGAGTATTGAGAATAGTATTCATGGTTGGTTAGTTGAGGGGTCCTCTATGCATACAACTTCTATGTGCTATTTATTAAAAAGTCCAGACTCAAGATTTTAACAGATTTGAAAAAAACTATATTTTGTCTCCTGCACTCACTCCATTCAGAGTAAATGCTGATTATATGGTTACCTTCGATGCCAGTTGTGTAGGACAAGGAACAATTTTAATACAAAAGCCTAGTTTAGGGAAAGCCATGGAGCAATCCATTGCTTCTAAATTCAGGGTCTTTATCAGTCAGTGAAAAAAGGTATTCCACAATTCAAATGGAGGCACTTGGATGCATGTGGGCAGTTTAACATTTTAAGACTTTTTTCTGGGGACGACGTTTAATTCTCAAGGCTGATCATAAACCTCCCCTAACCTTTTTTTAGGTAATGGCATAGGACAGGTTATGTCCAGGCTTATTCACATTCTATTTATACGTTATGAGTACAGTTTTGACATTTAATTCATTTCAGGTAGAGAAAACACAAGAACTGACTGTCGGTCCAGTTTGCCACTAAATGTTTGTAAAGAAGAAGTAGCTAGTGTTGAGCAATGTATTGTAGCTACTGTGTTTGATATTCCTGAGCCTGATCAAGTTCAGATCTCTGAATATAAATTGGTCAAAGTAATGTTGGATGATACAATTTTGACTTGCTGTTTTGTCAAGAAGTGACCACCTGAGAGGCCACTCTTTAACGAGTTATATATAGGTTGTCTAGAAAGTGCAGAATGAACGTTCGATTGAAGGAGGTTTTATTATGAGAGGTGACACGTTTATTCCACCAGAAAATATCAAATTTAAAATGATTAAGGTGGAACATAGTGGACATTTAGGTGAAACATTTACAGGAAAGTTAGCCTGAACTAGATTTACATGGCCATAAATGAATGGTGTAATTGGCAATGTTGTTAAAATGTTCTGTGTGTCCTAATTCTGAAAACTCCATGATGATTAATCATTCTCCTTTGCATCCTGTTGAGTATCCTAACAGACCTTGGGAACTAGTAGCAGTTGATTTTTTGTACGACAATTTAATTGTCTAAGGAGTGAAAATAAACACATGGTAGTATTGGTTGATTATTATTCAAAATGGGTTGATTGGAAATTTCGAAAGTACCCAATACTGAAGCAGGTTTAGAGTTTTTAATTATTTTGCACAGAATATTTCCCTAAAACCTTAACATCAGACAATGACATGCAACAAAACACAAAATTGAACACAAATGTACACCTTTATACTCTCCCAAATCTAATGAGTTAGTGGAAAGAGTCAAAAGAATACTTAATTAAGGGATACAAACTGCATTTTCGTGTGAGAAAGATATTAAGAATTTAATTCAAGGAGAGATGTGGAGACTTGACTGCACATACCATTACATGACATGCATCATTTGTCCTTCTCAGTAACCAAATACATTTCCTCTGATATAATTCCCACTTAGCTATCTAAGAATAAAAGTAAAAAGAATTGACGAAGATATACATGAGACTTCTAGAACA
The DNA here is from genome assembly GCF_964204655.1 of Triturus cristatus. NCBI lineage: Eukaryota > Metazoa > Chordata > Amphibia > Caudata > Salamandridae > Triturus > Triturus cristatus. The sequence goes on from NC_140592.1 coordinate 742,398,917, forward strand.
AAATTACCGGACAAACAAGAAAAAACATAAAGTAATGCTATGATAAAAAAGCATGGTACTAGACTGCTAAAAATCCGGGTGGGAGATTTTGTTAGTGATATGTCCCGATTTTAGACCAAAAGGCACCTCAAAATGTATACTTCCACGCAAAGTTGTGAAAAAAACTAGATCTTATGGTTCGTTGAGAAATAATGCTGTCATAACAAAATGGTTTTGTCTGAAAAATGCCATTAAACAGTGGAGTTTGATTTAGCTTTTTAACATCTTAAAACACTTTTGCTTTCAACACCTGTGTATGATTCATCCGGTACTCAACAAGAGTTGGCTAATGATTCTACCAGTCCTGTTTATCAGGCGTCAAACTTGTCGGTCTGGGTTAATGATTGTAAGAAAGTGAAATCCAGGAAAAATATTAGAATGATCAAGAGGCTTGGATGTAAAAGATTATATTTGATGTAGGTTTGGTATTCATTCCTTCCAAAGTTGTAATGCTAATGTTTTACTCACCTTTATCACCTGTTGTTTATGCATTTCTTATTGTGATTGTTTTTGTTTCAGGGAAAGGAAATATGTTGTACCATATACAGTATTCATACCATCTCTTGCATTGCGTTGTGATCCTTGCTCGTGTTCTTTTTGTTCCTTATGCCTCTCGCTTGTGTTCTAGTTTCTCTTGTTCCTGTGGCTTGTGCCTCAAGTGTTGCCTGTCTTGTAGTTGTCCTTGTTGCTCTATGTTTAAGGTTCTGTTTTCTGAACTGTTTAAAAGGATCCTGGTGGATTATTCATGTGGTCTATTTTTCAGGACTCTTGGCTGTTGCGCTCAATAAAGGCTCAACTACATTTTCATTGGTGTAGTTAATTCTTTTGAACAGAAAGTTATGCCTACTAATGCGCCACCTTGTGTCTTAAAATTGTGTTTCATAAATTCCTTTGAATACATTTTATTTATCATTTGGTTCTTTGCATCTCAGGTATTTTTACAAGGGACCAGTGGATTTTTTGTTATAGTTATTACCCATGGTCATTAGTGATCCTTGTTGAAACATTATCACCAATGTTCTTTGTGCATCCCTCAGCAGCAGAGTGATCTTTGCAAACCTTAGATGTGATATTTAAAAATTCTACATTTATGGAATCAAATACTTTTAACAATTGCCCAATTGTTTGTTTCATTGTATACCTCTAACGGGACAGCCACTTTTGAACCAAGGAACTGCTCACTGGATCATGCCTGCAGTGGTCTCTGTCACATCTAGACTGCTGCACTGAAGAGTGGCCCTCCCTCCATCAGAGACATGGCTGCTGCTACTGCCCTTTATGCAGACACTTCACTGGCAGATATTTGCATTGCAGTTAGGAAGTTTCCACTCTCACATGTATGATGCCATAGTGTTTGGATTCCGAATTAAGAGTCACTATTGCTGTTGGACAGGCATTGTTTTGCAACCTAAGGTGAATCTCATAGCAACCTTTTACTGATTTCTGTCTCATAATACTGCATTTGTAGCATACTTCATCCATGGTAATAGATCTAATGTTGGAGAGGCTGTAAGCCACTTACTCGTAAATATAGTTCCATAGCTTTGGTAGAGTCACATTCAACTCTCCATCCTGTATGATTTTACATGGCTTAAGAATATATGGAGAAGTCATTTAGAAAATTGGAGCTGTGGAAGCTGCTGAATAGAGTGATTTTGAAGCCTTCACCTCATTGGCCAAAGATCTGCCATATAATGAGGTGGAGAGATTGCACATTGTGTAAGTGTAAAGCAATCTAAAATGAATGTATGTAAACACTGCTGTTTAGTCATTGACTACTGAGGAGTCCTAGTCAGATGACTGGGCTTTTTTTTTATTATATGAATCGCTAAAGGTACCAAACTTGGAGAACAGCAGTTATAGGCAAGTAACTTCACTGATTCCGTATCGCAACAGCTTCATCTCAGCCCATGCTTTTATTTTTACTTTATATTATCTCATTTTGAATAAATAAGTAATGTTTGTAGTTAATGGCTACCAAAGCAGAGAATACATAACACCCTCCACTCCTTGCTCACTCCTTCTCCCTGTAACTTTAGCATTATCTACTGCCCAACTGACTGACGCTCAAAATGTCTGAAACACCTTTTCTCTGCACTCAATAGCACATGTGAAAAATACACTTGCACTAAACCTAGGTGGGCTGCTCAGTTGGCAGTATTTGGGGCTAGTTATGCTGCGAAAGGAGTTGCAGGCTGAGAGGGAGGGGAGCTGTCTCATGGCTACCTATAAGTATGAGATGGGTAGCCTATTCATTCTTCAAAGTAGCCTTCAAAGCCTGCACCCTAACGGGACAACTCCAGGGGCCATATTTGCTATGGAAGCCAGTTGCATCAGCATCTGGCTAAGGCTATGGCCCTTTTCATTTAGAGTTGTGGTATTTTTTGTTTCTGTTACTCTTTTTTTTGCACTTGCTTGGACTCCTCCACCTCAATGCAAACCCACTGAGTTGTCCAGTCCTACATCCAGGTCGGCTGTGAAACTAGGGCAAAGGGCCGACATCTTAGGAAGCTTGAAAATAGTAGTAACCTGCCCAAAACCTATATCTGATCATTCTAAACACAGTAGTGTTCACATAGTTAATCAGGGACACCCAAACATTTCCCCATGGGATAACATCGCTTATAAATACCCTTGTTATTTGTTTTATAGCGCTGTATCACATACGCACTATAAATAAATAATAGAGCTATTCTTTTTTTATATGTGTTTTTGTGGAATATATGAAGGCCAGATCCTCTTTCACATCCCAGGGAAAAAAGGCTTTGTTTGCTATCCAATGGTATCCTTCCAGAATCAAGTGTGCAAATGGTTATCCAGTTGAGATATGGTAGTATATGAGAGCCAGGAGCCCCAGAGGCAAAATACATTTTGCCACACCACCGAACTGCCCAGTAGCTACCTACTGCCCGGGACCGTGAGAAAACACGTAGCACTGGTAGGAAAGCAGTGAGGATTGTTTCCAGACTTTTGGAGACACATAATAACATGCAAAAAGGCAGTTCACCATTGACAATTCCCCTCAACTTCACCATTGACAATTCTATTACAGGACCGGAGGCTTCGGATTATGCTTCTCTTTCTATTTATTGCCACTCACAGCAGCTAATCAAAACGTTTTTGTATGCAATGAAAACTACATTTCCCATGATGCTTTATCCATGCATCACTTCCTGTATAACGCAATAAGAGCCACCATGCCCATTAGCTGAGCCTCTTTCTTTGCTGCTCACGCAGGAAGTTAAGTGCTCAAGAACTATACTTAGATATTTGTCTATCTTTGGACCTAATTGTTTTAAGTTTATCATTATTGTGTGGTTTTACTTGCGCGTAGCTCGCGCTACGTTTAAATGTATTGTTTTGCATTTGTAAGCGCAGATCGCGCTGTTGGCTATCTATACGTTCACCTTTTCGGCTGTGCGTGCATCGTGCTGTGTTGCCGAATGATCTTACACATTAGCACGGGCATCGCGCTTTCATTATTTAGCCTCCGGGCGTTTTAAAAAAGGTTTCTGCTGGGAGTGGTTGTTGACGTGTGGTGTGCTCCCGCTGGGAGATGTGATTAGATTATCGTGCCCTGCTCCTTGGGGGTTCTGACAAATCGCGCGTAACTCGCTAATGCTCAGGCTTCGATTTGTTAATGCGGCTGTGCCGACTTTGGATGTTCTCGCGCTGGATATCTTTATCCTGCTGCCAGCGGGTGCTGACAGCGCGCTCAGACTTCCAGCGTCAGAAACGCTGTGAGTCTCCCGCGATGAGAGTCGCTGTGGCCTAATGGTTAAGGTCTTAGACTCTTACACTCAAAGTTAAGGGTTCAGTTCCTGATGTTTCTATCTATCTGTTTCTTCAATTGAAGGTATAGGCAATGGTAATTTATTGCGGTCATGCGCGCCTTGCGGGCGGCCCGCTTGGGCTTCGAGGAGATGCCTTCTGGGTAACATGGGCTGCGCTGCCATGGCAGCTACATATTTTCCCTACAAACTCTAGAGGTCTTCACTTGTTGCCGTTCTGGTGCGCGTCTCGCGCTGCAGGGTTACTCCATTCACCAGCACGTGCATTTAGAGCGCTGACGCTCACCTCACTACCTGCGTGGCAGCGGGTTTTAATTCATGCAGCTGAGCACGCTCACTTGGTTATTGTTCGTAATAGACTTTTTTCAGGCCTAATTAGGGTCACGCGCTCCCGCTATGGATGGTTGTTGGCCCGGCTCGGGCATGATATTTGCAGACACTACAGCTTCACGACCGTTGGGTTTAGCAATGTGTGTTTTGCGCTGTTGTTCGTGCGCATTTCGCGATGGGCTTTTCCTTGCTCCATGCTCTGATGATGGTGTTTGCGCGATAGCGCTAAGATGTCTAGCCCGAACGGGCATTCACTACGGACGCTCCCGTAGGGATGGAGATGGCGCGCTAACACGTTCCTCACGAGTCACTGTGGCATACTGGTTAGGGCCACCAGCTCTTAGCTCAAAGGTAATGTGTTTCCATGAATGTGATTTCAGTATTAACATTAATAATGTTTTTTCTGCCTACTGCGCGGTTTCGCGCTTACCCGCCAAAGGCTTTCCCTAGTTGCCGAGTGCGGTTGGAGCCAATAACACTCCAATGTGCGTAATCCAGCTGGACTACGCACATCGCACGCGTCCCCTGTTTGCTCCGTGGTTCAGAATGCCTCGTATTCTACACGAAGCAGTTTTCCTTTATGCCTACCCGGCTGCAACAATAGGCTGGCCCTTGGAGTGCGCACACGCTCCTGGTATTTGGATATGGCTCTGACGCCCTTGGGGCTGCAATAACTTACACTACAGCTTTGCTGAGGAGCTGGATACATTTTGTCACTCTTGTGAGCATAGGGTTTGCTCCCCCGCTACTTTGCACTACAATTTCACATATAGTCACCCCTGAGCAGTGAAAGGGGCGAAATAAGGAGGATGAGATCTTTTATGAGGAGCATAGAATGTCTCCTACAAGAACTTTGTTGACGCTCGGGTTGATTCGTCCACGAGTCTGTCAAATGGGCCTTAAGAATGACAGTCCCTAGCACTGTGTAGCAAGCTGTGATGCCGCCCATCATTTTTCAAAATTATTCTGGGCGTAAATTTTTTCTCCTCAGATACTAGTGTGGTAGAACGAACCGAATGGTAGGTACACAGGGAGAGGAGACTCCTCCCAAAACACACTCTGAGAAGGCTGTGCAGAATACATCAGATAATTCTACTTCTTTTGCGTTCCCATCCTCTCTGATGGGCGCAATAGGCTACACTAGGGTGCCGCGGCCGGATATTCCACGCCCGAGGTCGACGCCTCTCCTTCTAGTTGTGAACATCACAAGAAAGGGTTTTAGTGTGCCTAGCGAGGAGGCCAGGACGCGATCTTAGTCTGAGCAGGGCCCTTGGCAAATCCTTGAGATGACTCTGGTTGCGAAGGAATCGGCCACTCCGGTGGCTTTGGATGTATTAGTGCACGGGTCACAATGAGAGATAGGTTTTTTCATGGAACGCAACTGTCCCATCTCTATTGCGGGATGCAATTCCTTTCAGGAGAATGGACGACTTTGACGATACAAAGGCGGCAGAGCCTGACCCTTAGCGGAGGATACCCCCGAGGACAGATTTGTTACAAGACGTCTCTAGATATGTAGGCATGTTACCTTCTTGGCCAAACCCCCTGGATTCATGTGGCTCTTCATGATGCAGGATCTTTACAGACAAATTAGGGTATCCTACTGGAAGTTACCGATTCTTTCCCAGATATTCGCCATAGTTGAGGGAATCACTGTTTGCTCACTTCAAAGAACGGGGCATCCTCCGGATCGCGTTTCGACATATGTTTTTCGTCTTAACACAGATATAGGCCTTAGCCCCACAATTTTCCTGCCATCAGGTCCCCTCTTCAGAATCCGAGTTCCTTTCGGGGATACAATAGGTAATGGCCTATTCCGGCTACAAATTCAATACTCTTGTGTTCTTGGTGTTTACATTTTTTTTCTTCTTTTTCCCAGAATTGTCTCACCCCCTTCTCCGCCTCTGACAGGTGGACTTTTGTAGCTCAGATAGCTCTGTCGGTAAAGCATCAGACTTTAAATCCAAAGGTCCAGGTCCCTGTTCAGTGGTCTTCTGATTTGACCTCTCAGACAGATCACCTCAATCTTCCACGCTCCGACTTGAAGGATCTCATAGGAGTTCATACTGGGGCTGTCCAGGCAGTCAGTTTCCTCTTCGGCGCCTGCCAGAGTAGTGGTGCCATAGCATCATCTATCATTTACTCTCCCCTACCTCTCCATTCCTTTTCGAGACCCTCAGATTTTTTCATGAGGACCGGTCTTACAGACTGATGCCTTTCTCTCAGGAAGAGAAAGGAGAGATGCGATGGTAGTTAAAACAGCAGAGATTTTTTCGGCTTCCAGTCCGAGTTCATTATAGTGTCAATCACCTACCGTCAAGGTCTGAGGAGCAAGCTGCGACGTTCTTCCCCATAGCTAGTAGGTGGTATTTGCAGGAGTTATATTTTCAGATCAACTTCCTGGAGAGGTCGGTGGGGTTGCTTGCGATCCGGACCCTCTCCCACACAGGTCTCTGGTTATTATCTTACTCATCATGCGCAATATCTTGGCAGTGAGAGTTATCAATAAGTTTGGAGGTACAAGGTCCCCTCTCCCAGTGGAGATAGTGCAGGACTTCCGGCCTCTGCCTGAGTTGTCAAATTGCGATCATTTGCAGATTGCATCCATTTAAGCAAATCGGGAATCGCCTCGTCCCACTAGGGTCGGTGGTACGAGGCTTCCCACGCCAATATCACATCAATAATGGTGGCTGACTTCCTCACATTGTGAATGTTTATCAGAAATAATGTCTAGGGATTGGCATATCGTTCGGCTCGCCACTGCCGTTGCCCGTTTTTTTCTGCAGGTCATTCTCAGATAGAGGGCAGACAGGTGGGTTTGCCCCGACAACCTGTTGGTTATTGAAAGGTATTATGGTAGTGAAGTTTCCCCAAACCTATAAATTCCTCTTTGTGGGAGGTTTATTGTTCTTTCAGTATTTTATGTCAGGTCAGCTAATAATATGTTGACAACAATTATCGTCCAAACTATTATTAGGCCTATCTGCCTGTTGATGTTCCTACAACAGAAAGTCCGGGTTTTTACAGGTACGGTATCTTCTCCAGAAGGAGTTTCATTTAGTATTAATGTCGGGACTAATTTCTCGAGAATTGTTACATATTTTGATTTCCAGCTAATGTACATTGTGTGGGGTTAAGTGCCTTAAGGCTTACGGAGGATGTACAAGACTTTTATGGTCGGATGTTCAACATAATTAATGATCATATTATAGCACCTTTTCAACCTGTGTCTGTGGCTTTATAGTCACGTGATTGACGGCACTTATGCCAAGAGGTCGATATTTATGCCCAAATGTTTGGGACACCTTCTGTTCGTGGTGTCATGACATCTCAATATTTTATGATGATTTCTACTGTTCAAGACATTTTGAGATATGCTGAGTGGTTTTCTCAATCTATATTTAAAAGTTTATTATAAACCGGTGGTTGATATAGCTATAGTTGTGTTTGATAAGCGTTAAACTAGCATAATCCAAAGCCTCCGGTCCTGTAATAGAATAAAAAATTAGCTAGCATTCGCGCCAAGAATTTTCAATTCTATTAAGGACATGGAGGCGAGGATTATACCACCCGGTTATATTACAATGTTTTGTAATGTTTGCCCACCCGTGTATATTTATGTTCTGTTTTAGCAGAAATTACGGGTCTCCTGTGTTTCATTGCCTTCAGGTTCTAAAGGAGGTGGATTAGAGGTGCTTCTGGTTAAGAAGATATCTACGTTCCAGTTGGTTCTGTTTTCTCCACGTCGGATGCTGTTTGATTGGACTTGAATTAATGTTATTGGCCTGAACTGTTCGAGCAAAGAAAGAGGCTCAGCTAATGGGCATGGTGGCTCTTATAGGGTCATACAGGAAGTGATGCACGGGTAAAGCATCATGGGAAATGTAGTTTTCATTGCATACAAAAACGTTTTGATTGGCTGCTGTGAGTGGCAATAAATAGAAAGAGAAACATAATCCTCGCCTCCGTGTCCTTAATAGAATTGAAAATTCTTGGCGCGAATGTGAGCTAATTTTTTATTCCCCTCAATCAGCTCTTGAATTTCAGTCCACCATGCTGCACATCCGCCACAAGACTGAATTGGTCCTCACGGGTGGCAGCCACAGCCTCTGGGACCCACACTTCTGGCCGTTGGACCTAGGCCCCCCCACCCCTTCCCCCTCCGCAAACAGCCTTGGCGTCACAATAAACAACGATCTGTCTCTAAAATCCAAAGTTGGCTCCGTGGTCTCCACCTGTTTCTTCCAATTAAGGAAGATCAGAAAGATCAGTAGACTACTCACTCGGGAAGCAATGATACAGGTAGTGATAGCCAAGATTATGTCCCATCTAGACTATGCTAATTCAGTCTATCTTGGTTTACCACTATTTCTAACAAAACGTCTACAGCTGGTGCAGAATCAAGCGGCCACACTGATCCATCAGCAACCCAGGTGGCAACATTTTACCCTACTTCTGAGGAAGTTGCACTGGTTTCCTATTCCTCAGCGCTGCACCTTTAAAGTAGGATGTCTGATCTTTAAATCATTACATGGCCAGTTCCCCAAATTCATCGAAAGCCTCATCCAAAGATACTCTCCCTCACGCAACCTACTCTCGACCCACCTCCATCTCCTGGTAACTCCTGCCTTCAAGCTGCAGCGACAAGGGGGTAGCAGGTTGGCAACCAGACTCTGGAATCCCTTTCCCTTGGAAATCAGATCATGTACTGACGTGCTGAGCTTCAGAAAATCCCTTAAGACATGGCTGTTTACCCAAGCATATAAATAAACTCCAACTGGGCCCGGCCAGTCCTAGATACAGCACCATGAAACTAACCAGGGTACGTGCGCTCTATAAGAATTTTATAATATAACATAACAAAAGGCCAACTGAGTTTACAATAGGAGGGGAGTTAAAAGATGGCTAATGCCAGATCGAATGAGGCGAAAGGGGTGACACTCATCTCCATGGATGTGCTCAGAGATCAGACTGAAGCCTAAAATATCCCTGCCATTAAACAAAAGAACAGTAAGTTTATTGATTGGTTGATGGTGTGGAAGCCAGATGCTGGACGCCAAGAGACTAACGGTAGAACTATCTAGCACAGGAACCCTTAGCGTTTCCCTTTTCACTCACCACTCACAGTTCCACCAACCCTAGCCCCTGCCCAGACCGTTATTCCATTTATCCATTTTATTAAACCTATGAGGCCAGAAAAGGACTCCTCGTGTACCACTGCCCGTGGTTCAAGTTCCATTTAAGGGGATTGCGATCATCATTTTGGGTCCCCTGACATCCCCTACAACTACAGAGAACAGGTACCTACCTGTTATCATACAACATGCTGCCCATAATGTAGGGATGGGCTCTCATTGGGACCTTTTATTATTTTGGGTTCCCTTGAGTGGTGATCTGTGACTGAGAATCTGCCTACAGGAGGGAATGAGTGCAAAATAATTTAGCTTTTTCTCATTTTAAAATGCTGAAAAGTATGTTGGGTGTCTTGGAAGATCCCTTGAAAAGGAAGGAGTGCATCGTCCTTAGGGTTTGCCACCAGTTCTGCAGCACGGAAAGAGGTTCAGTCCATTAAAGTTTGTGTTCAAGCATTCTATATGTCACCAGTTCAGTTTGTTGGGGAAGCATTGGGAAGGAAACCTAAGAACCCCATGCGTGATATGGTGGACTTTGAGCTAGACAGACATGGATGTTGGTCCAATTCATGTACAATGCAAAGGATAACTTTCAGCACAGTGAGTGTCTGCAGAAAGAGTAGTATGACCAGAAGGCAACACTTACCAATTATCAGGATGCCTTGGAAGTCATAAACCACAAAATTATTAATCTCCTGCACTGGCAGACAAATGACACAGCTTAAACAAACTCATAGAGATGATCTTTGGTGTTGCCTGGAAACCCCAGCCTGATGCATCATGCTAATCAGCTCAAGCCATACCTCTCAAGGGAAGACAGTAACACTACTTCTAGGCAGTAACCACCTTGAGGAGGAGAGTGAGCCTATTTCTGACCTGATTCATAGATCTGAAAAAGATAACTGTGTTAAAGGAGTTAAGGCCTCATTTAGGCCTCAGTGGGGATGCCCTCTCTCTGAAAGGCTAGTGTGATTGAGGCACAGTCTATGCCACTTTAGCAACAGCTGACCAAAAACATCTAAACTTTCCCACATTGTTGGCTGACTGCCCCCCAGCCCCAAAATTCGTCTTCCCTGTCTATCTGGGGAACCACTTCAGGGAAAACATTTGTCATGGCAAATCAGTTGGCACTTTTGTTTTCTCAAGAGAAGAGACCCAAAAACGGAAATCTGTCTATGAAAAAAAACTAAGTCCCAATGCCCTAGTGGTTGTCTCCCTGCTTTTGTGGGGAATGGGGGCATTTGTTTACTTCTCCTCTCTAACCTTGATTCACATGGTGAACCTAGAGAAGTAAAACACAAGTGGCATTAGTATCCAATAGACCACCATTCTCGTCAGCATTGGTTACACTGAAACAGTTTTCCTAGTGGAGGAGCTGCTGTCCAGAAAACCACCATTGCTTCACTTTAAATGAGGCAATAGAAGGGACCAGTGGGTGGATGAGATGAACAGTTTTCTGTGTTTGTCATGTTTCCACCAGCTTCTAAATCAGTCCCTTAATCTTTCCTCACATCGGAATCCTGCACAGCAAACAGAGTGCAGAGCAGAGTTGGTTTTTTGCACATGTCCCTACTGACCTCTGAGCAGAGTTTGGTGTACACCTGTGATTGACAAACTCCTTGTTAAGATAATTTAAAAATTAAATGAAATAAATTTATATCCCTCAGACTTTGGTAGCTTTCTTCCAGACCGCAGTAGTTTTTCTACTTGTAACTTTCTTTCAATGACAGTCAGGCACAGAAAAAAATACAGCGGTCAGGATGTCGGATGCCCGCCCTAACTATGGAGGGCCTTACAACACCATGTGAGCCAGCAGACAGGGTGCTTTTCGTCCGCGGTGCCATCTGGGGCCCCGTCATCAGATGCACAGGATTTACCTCATCTGTAGGTAACGCAGGGTAACTGTGAATTGGCCAGTGGGGCATCTGTCAATTTCTATCAGATGTTTCATTATCATCCAGCTATAAATGTGTCCCTAGGTCTTTTTAACTCGTAGTAGAAATCTGTGGAACGTAAAATATCAAACCACACAAAAACCCAGAAGGTTCTAGCACCATCTTCAAGCATTATCCCAAGCCCAATGATAGCCATTACCAAGGTAGACACTGAAACGTAAATGTTATGGGAACCTAGGGCCAATGTTATAGGGGAAATGTGTGGCTGCCCTCATCAGACTTTGTGAAATCTTGAGTTTGCTACAGGCTTTATCTGCTAGGTTAGCCACCAGGGCATATGCACCCAGAGAGGCTACTACTAGGATCAGGTTTGGGAGGTCTCCCATCTGCCCTACTCTTTTAGTGGGCCTTGGTGGAGGTCTAGACAATATAGTAGGTTCCAAACTACTTGGCTGAGAACCCAAATATCAAAGTAAATAAAATAGTCAGTGGTGACGTTTTAGGATGCCAAAGAATGAGTTCAGAGTCTTGCTGTTTTAGTTCACAGGGCTGGCAGGAATTTGGTAGTTGGTGTGAGGGTTCACAGGCCACTGATCATGGTGGACCTTTAAGGGTTCCTACTCCCCAGAGTCACATCTCAGTGGATAAGGACTACTGGTAGTGCTTAGTTTGAGCTGGTGTTTGCAGGTGTTTCCCACCAGCACTTATTTTTGGGAACCAGCACTTATTTTTCCCTCAACAGACTTTGATCCAGATTTAGAGTGAGAAAAATACAAAAGGGGAAAAGAAGTAGGGAAAGAAAGAAGGAAAAGCAATGACCAACGGATAAAGTAGGGATGAGAAAGAACCTGCATAAATGAGACAAAGAAGTATAGAATGTCTAGTGGTGGATTAAAGAGGCGTGAAGTGGAATCAAGACTATGCAGCTTTGGTATTCAGCACCCTGACCTTGTACTGGAGTTTGACTAGCACCCACACTATGTGCCCCTGGGTACCAATTTCAAGGAGCATAGACTGAGTGAGATTGAACTGCAAACGCTTATTTATATGAAAACCAGACAGTGTGCTTTGGCTATTGTGGTTTACCGTTATAGGATTATAAACCTGCTGCAGAAATGCGCCTAGAAGATAGTTAACATAAGTAGAAGGTACATGGTATCCACAGACCCTTATTCAAAGTAATCTTATTACAATTTGAACTTTGGCACAACACATCTATCTTTTCTTAACAAATCGTTCAGGGTAGACCAGTTAAAAGCCAAATTTCTTTTTTTTTACAAAAGTAATAACAGTGCATCACCGGAACATAACCCAGTGGGGGCTAGCGAGAATCGCGCTTTATCATCTTCAAGAAACGAAGATCCACGCCCTGATACCTCCAGGACTGCAAGGGATGCCTCGGAGGTGATCGGCTCAGCGGACCACACACGATTCCAGGACAGCCCCTCATTGGACCCACGAGAGTCCCGACAACCAGGACCCATGATCGAAGAAAAAAAGCAGGGACTGAGCTAACCACGAACATCGCTGCACAATCGCCAGTGCCTGACCATATGATGGCCGTTCTTGGTACAGAACTCTCCCCGAGGAGCAAACTGCGCCAGTGAGTCACCGACCAATCCCAAAAGAAGTGATCTCACCACTGCTACAATTTCGCCCGACCCGCCGGTCACAAAAGTGTAATGACGCGGGCCCCTGCATCATCGAGACTGCCGTTTCTACACTCTATTTGCCCTCATAGCCTGACCCTATGATGGCCGCCCAGGGTTAACTCCTGGAAACTGTACCGGTGAGTTACCGACCAAACCAAAAAAAAAAGTGGTCTGGTCACAGCAACAACTTGCCGCGACCCGCTGGTCAAGGAAATGAAGTAACACCACCCGACATCAACGCGATTGACATTTTTGTTGCACTTTATTTGCCTCACTGCCTGACCCCATGATGTCCGCCCAGGGTTAACTCCCAGTAAACTCCGCCGGTGAGTTAACGTCCAATCCAAAAGAAGTGGTTCGGCCACCACAACAACCCGCCCTGACCTGCCGGTCACTGAAATTAAGTGATGCGGGCCCGCATCACCGCAACTGCCGTGCTGCACCCTATGTGCATTCACTGCCTGACCTTATGGCGCCTGACCACCGCAACAATTTACCCAGACCCATCGGTCACAGAAATGATGTGACGCGGGCCCACATCAACGCGACTGCTGTTTTGCACCCTTGTTGCCTGCATTGCCTGACTTTATGATGGCCGCCCAGATCCAACTCCCGGTAACCGCCCGCACAAACATGCTGCGTCGGTGGGGAAAAAGAAACCACTCAAGATTACTGGTCTTTCAATAGACCACAACAACAACCCGCCCAGGACTCGCCAGATACAACATCAACGAAACTACCATGAACGGTATTGCATGACCTACGATGGCCCACCCAGGGTCAACTCCCTGATCCCTCCCGGAAGAAAATGCTGCATCGTTGAGAGAAAGAACCTATTCAAGAGATTAAGAAACAGTGAGTGTAAGAAACTATTCAAGAGACTAAGAAACTACTCCATTTAGAGAATAGCACCTATTCGCCCCTGACCCGCCGGTCTCTGCAGCTAAGAGATGCCGGCCAAACATAACCACCATTGTCATCAGCCCTACTGCCTGACCTCATGATGGCCACCCATGGCCTCTCTACAAAACTCTACCGGTTGTCTAAACTGTGCCGATGAGCATAGGAAAACCCAAGAGAAGTGGTCTCCCCCAGAGACCTCAACAACATTCTGCTCCTAATAACAAAGAACAGGTAGTTGTGTTCTCTTGACAGAGAAATGGGATTGCACCTCAAATGATCAATTTGAATAAAAATTTGAATACAAATTTTGAATACAATTTTTTATAGTGTGAAACACTTTACCATATATGTAAGTTATAATATCGGGGTGCTGTTTTGATCTTTCTGGCATCCACTACCAACAAATGCCAGTCACACAACAAACAAGGTTGTGTGGACAAAAATTGTAAAATTTAGAAAGAAATGATCCGCACACCCTTATATTCATAAAACATTCAAATTTCAAGCCTATGTATTAGCCTGTTGTCCAATCTATGATATTCACAATCATTGCAATGAATATTGGACAAAAAATCGAACAGTCCAAATTTCCAAATCTATAGAGAAAGCAGAGTCCACCGCACTGTATTTCTTCAAAGATGTGACTTTTATTTCCTTATGGTGGTAGTAGATCCACACAAGCACAAACTGCCAACACATGTTTCGTCCTCCCTTAGACTTTGTCAAGGCTGCAATGCAAGATATATAATGCTATTGTAGTTACAGAGTAAGAGAAGAAGGTTCAAGCAAATAAGTAAAATCTACACTCAGACTTGAGCCATTTACCAAAAAAGACTTACTAAGAACAAATAGTGACATCTTATTATATTTCAATAATTTGATAGATTTTGAGTCAGACATTCTGTCACAGTTTGTTCATAATCACTAGTTAGACATATTGTTGGATTTCTGAGGATAATGAGACATTTCTCACATTTATTTAAAATATCCAATAGAAAAAGGTCTTCATAGATTGTCAGATAGTTCTAAAAAGATAGTCAAATAGAATGAAAGTAATAAACACCCGAAAATTTAGTGAAAGAAAGTATTGTCTAGAGCACCCTAAATGAACCAAAGCTACTAACAATTGGTGTTTGTTACCATTTAGATCCCAGGGATATAAAGCAATTCAGTAACAGAACACCCACCAAATAACGAACTGGTTTTTGATCAGATATAAATTCCACCAAGCAGCAAGGTATCCTAATATCATTGTCCTGAGGATGACCACAATTCTACATAGTAAGAGAAAAGAAAAATTTGATAATAATACATGATTATTTTTATATATTTTTTTATATAATTCCCCAAATAGTGGATTGCTTATTTAGACAAAATGTGCCTAAATAATATCGCTACACTAATCATTAGGAATATAACTATGGATAAAAGCTACATGACTATATATAGTCAAAAAGCTGTAAAGTTTTAATCTTCTCTGTCGAGTCATATTTACAATAAGTCGTTTCATTAATGGGTGCTACATTTACTCGTTAATACTTCCCTACTATAGTAGGCGCCACCTACTACTAAAAAGTGGGAATGAGGGAGGTGGCGTCCTAAGTCTCGTTTTTTAATGAGTTGAAGGAAAAAGGAAAAACGCGGTCAAATACTAAAAGTAAGACGTATCAAAAAAATGATGCCACAGTAAGAGAGAGCTAAAATATCTTTATCTACATTATTTCTTAATAAAGTAGACTTACTTCTTAAATATAACACCACCTATTTATAGCAAAGTGGTTGTGATAGCACATCATTCACATAATAACACGGTATTTTCGGTAGCCCATCGATCACATAATAAAGAGATTTCTCTGCAGTAGCCTGCAAGTGAGATAAAAACATGTATATTTTTCTATGAGCTGACTGACCTGTAAATATATTTGTATTTCGTTAGTACTCGCTAGTCTCACCTTAAAAAGTGTATAGTGTTAGCTCGATGAGCCTTCTGAGGAGGCGAGAAAAGGAACCCTGATCCGTTCCAAACCTAAAAAGAAGTTACTACTCTTAGTGAATCAGAAGAGATTAACCACATGAGAACAAATTACACTCATAATGTTATGACTCCTGTCGAGTCGCCAAAACACTCACCAAAGGAGACACTGTCCTCTCCTAACACATACGTCCCGATAATAATAGAAGCGAGACACACCCCAAAGTCCTTCCATATTTAGAGGAGAAGCCATGCGTAAAATGCGTATACATGTCACATGATGTGTCATATGACCACAGGTTGATCCAAAGCGAACTCGGAAGCGAAAATCTCAGCGCCATCTTGGAATAGTTACGACGTACAGCGTTTTTGCTTATTTATAATTCCTTTAGACTTTTTATGCACTAAAAAGGCCATCCATAAGATCAGCGATGACTGTTGACCCTCTGTAAATAGTTCTAGATATGAGCTACACGATAATCTCTATTTTCGCACAGTTTCTAAAACGCACCCCTTTAATCTTCACAAACGGGACCATTTTGCCGCCAAACTTAACAATATTTGTAATCTGACCGTCTATGTTTGTTTTGGTCTCAAAGTTTATTATATCCACTAGACGACATTATTTGTTCGGTGCATTTAGATTGCACCATTCAGCCACCAAACTTAACAATATTAGTAAAGAAAAGGAGAATAAGAGATGGTAAAGGAGTCCACTGATATATACCACCTTAGAGTGGAAAAAAGGAGAAAAAGGAGAGCATATGTATCATGAAAAAAGCTGTTAAACATGACACAAAGACATTATCATTGTCAAACAATATAAAGTTAAAATTCATGTTTCAATACCAAATACTCATGCTCATTTAGTGACAGTAGTGAATATCCTAGGGTCATTTGTGTATGGGATATAGATTCTTATTCGATTGAATGTTTTATGAATATAAGGGTGTGCGGATCATTTCTTTCTAAATTTTTACAACATTCTGCTCCTGACCCAACAACCACGGCAATCAAGGAGACACGGGGCCCGCTGTTAAAAAACCGGATGCCTGACCCCTAAATACAGGAGGCTCTCCACCCCTGCTCACCTCATGATACTTGTCCCCAGGATGGCGGGTCCCGGACATATTTAACGTACACCATTGAATAAAACCCCTGACTCCCCCCCCCCCCCCCCCTTGGAAATGTAACCCAACCAAACCCAAAGGGAACTAGCCCCTGTTCAACCAAGACAAAATGCCATCTGCCACGCCATCCTACACCAGCCCCTCCACACCAAACTACTTAAAACTGCACAGCCCGAACTCCTTCTCGATCAGTTTCTCCCCTAAGCTCTCACCCAAAGTGGAAAAAAACTTTAAACACAAACTGATTAGGCAACACCCAGAGTCACTTTTTGTGGACATATATCACTGCTCCTCCAAAGGCCAGATAAAAATGGATCTCATTTTCCACACAGAGAGACCCGAAAAGTGGAACTACATCCTTAGATCACAGCTCCACATTTACAAAACAACTAGCACTCCTCATAGCTGCAAACTGACGATCTCAATCCCTAACCGCCCGATGCAGAGTGGGAATAACCTCTGTGACCACTGTAACGGCACAGTCTTGATCCAAGCCAACAACGACAACCTAGAGGCATTGGACTCCCTCTTCCCCTCACTGCGGACTCCCCTCTCTCACGCACATCCCCCCCGACCCACTCCCTCTCCCCAGACAGCCAGATCCTCCAGCAGAGCTCACCGACCATCCTGCGTCCTTTGCCAACACAACTGGCTTTTCCCCACGATACACCCCCCACACCTCTGTCCTCAAGAACATGGCTCCCCAACCCCCCTCTGACTGCCACCTCTACCCTCCCCCACCTATCACCTCCCCCAACAAGCAACAAACGACCTCAACACACAGTCAACGACTCCCAACTACCTCTCTATACCCACATGCAAAAGAACACAGAATCCACAACACGACCCTCCACACACACACGCCCACGGCCCCACTCAGAGCCTACACGGACAGCTCAATCACAAGAAGGCAAAATAGCAACGCCAGGCTCCCCCCTTCTCGAGATGCCCCGCCCAGAACAGAACTTCTCCAAAATTCTACAAACATACTAAAAAATGCTATTCACAAACTGCACTTCTAAAGTTCTAAAGCAAAAAATATAGTAGTACTTTAGAAATCATGTATATGAAAAGTATTTCATAGTATTTTTCTACTGCTATTGTAGTGCTACAAAACGTACTACAAAATGCAGTTTATGAATAGTCTCCAGACCCTTCAATTTGGTGGAGACATACAAGTAACACTTTTGGAGTAAATTTACACTCAGATTTTGCGAATAGCCAAAAAGTAGTAAACGTACTCAATAGTTTAAGGTACTCAAACGTGTAAGTTACTTTTAGGAATCAAGTCCTCTACATTTAAGTTTCTGCTCCAAAAACCGACACAGACATAGCAAACCTGACTCTGGACCCTCAGATTCAACTACCAGGCCAAGAATGCATTTTGGGGGTGTCACACCCCAAACACTCTTCTGAAGCTACGCCCTGGCCTGTCCCTCATAGGCCTGGTAGTTCTCCCTGGAAAGCCCATGACTACTGTCATGTACAACACAACAGCCTGTAGTCCCTGCCCTGGGATCACTTATTTTAAATGTATTTTCACTGTACACACTGTTCTTTGTCTCTGCTATGAGACGCCCTAATGGTAGAGTTGTCAAATCAGTGCATGTAGGCAGAGCTCCATGTTTACAGTCCTTGCCTTGTACAAATCATTTTATCAAGTGACTGACGGCCCCATGTGCTAAGCCCGAGGTGAGTGCGCCACTAAATTAAAAAGGCAAGCTGAGTCACAGCCGAGCCAACTGTCTAGTTTGGCTTGGTGCTAAAAGTCCATGCATGAGCCAAGCCATGATAGCTTTTGGCATGTGTATTATGCATCGCACATAATGCAAAAATATGATACTTTCTCTTTAGAATTTAAAAAAGTGTACTTTTGTACATGCAAAAGTGTTTCACCTTACTACATCAGATTATATCACTACATAGACAGACATTTATTAAAGTGACAGTTTTTAGAAATGAACTTAGAAACATTGATGGCTTGCCTCCGGAAGGACAATGCCAATAGGGAACTAATGAACAAGTCAGTGGTCATGTAACCCATAAACGTGGCCTAAATTCTTAGCGTAGATGAAGCAACATTCTAGTCTATTAAATCAATTGTAAGAGATGCTTGTACAGCGCACATCCTGAAGAGTATTTAAACTTGCTTTTGTATGTGATATTAAAGTAAAAGGAGGATCTGTGAAATAAAATGTTTTTCTCAGATCACACAATTTGGACAAGCAGGGAAGGTAGTATTGATTCTTGATTATCAGGTTTCACATTTTGAAATTCAGCCACCAGATACCTCTCTCTCACTGTCTTTCCACTTTGACATTAAAGGTCACGGTTTTGTGCATTATTCTGGGAGCAGGACCGAAAAAAACAACAAAGCTATGCCCCTCAGATACAGCTGACTTTTTTGTCCAGCAAAAACGTATCTCCTCTTTGTCTATGTAAGGCATTCAGTTACACCAAACTTGCTTATGTCACGTGGAATGTGTGAATTGAAGTAAGTGCAATGGCAAAATACTAAAGATCTTTTACTTCCCACTTTTCTGTTGTAAAGCATATTTGTGGCATAGTTTTACCAGTGCACCCGAGCAGCGGACTGTGTTTTCCCAGTCCTAGACGTCAGCCTCTTATTCGGAGCAGCCTGTTTAGTCTTGCAACTCTCTTAGTATGGTTGTGAATTACTGGGTTTATTAAAAGAAATATCTCTTTGCTTGTAAAAAGAAAGCACCCTATGCTACACATAGTTCTACTAACCTGCGTTGGACTCTGTGTCTCCCAATCATATGTTTCTCTCGCTCTCTCTCTCTCTTACTTACTTTCAATTGGCATCTTTTGGCACTCTAGGGCACCATACCTGGGGCATTATGTTCTGTTAATTTCATTTGTTAACTCCCACGAATCACCCTGGTAGGGGTATCTCGGCGCAGGAGACATAACGCAGGCAAAGATGTAACTCAAAATTAAAACAGCGCTTTCTTAAGCAATTTCTTAAATTTGATATGGTCTGTACACATTGGGATGTTGTGTGGCAAATTGTTACAATAGGAAGGAGCCAGGTAGGAGAAAGGGAGTATGTTTGGGGTGCTACACCCCCCCCCCCAAAAAAAAATATATTCTGTAGTAAATAGTTGGATACAGGTGCTTTTAGTAGGATTTGGTGAGATGTCTGTTGGATTTCACACTGGATTTTTTACATGCCCACACTGACAAACGCACACTTATTTCTGTTTTGAAGGCCTTAAGACATGGTTAGTTTGAAAAATATTGTGTTTTAAGTACCCCTTACAATCCAGACTCAATTCCATTGCCCCTTAAGCCCCCTTATGTCCTGCTTCTCATATTATATAATTTTACAAGATATGCCAGCGTAATTATTGAGAAATCTAAAGCTCACACCGCCCCAATTTTCCTGACCAAGCTACGCCCCTGCACCTTACGTGTGTGTCTGGTACTGCTAGTCAGTGGGAATTCATTTATCTAAAGTATTGAGCGCCTGTCAGGTATATCTAATTCTAAAAATGTCTGTTAGAAGATTTTGAGAAATTTTGTAGAGTCATATTTTAAAAGGTATAAAATGTTCAATTCAATTCAAGAAATCTTTATTCGGCACATCCTGGCCATAAAAGAGATGTGCCAATATAATACTAACAAGCAAGATAAAAATAGTACAATAGCCTAAACCTGTGAACAGATACCCGCAACGGCATATAGATTGAAGAATAATCAACGCCAATATAAAGTGTAAAATGTATGACAAAACTGTATTACACAATCAAATATAATAAAATACCTAAAAAGCATAAAATACAGTTAAAAGCAATATCATCATAAGATAAAACATACAAGCTTATCCAAACATAGTATTCCTCACTCTAACTGCTGTCTTAAGAAAATAACTCACCCTGCAGCAGATAATTGGGGTGTTTGATAGTTGCAAATGATGCAGGGCCTCTGAACATATCAGGTATCCCAACGAATGTAATAGGGGTTTAATAAAAACTGTGCGTGGGTAACCAAAGTGATTACAGAGAAACATAATGCAGGAGTGATTGTGAAGAGACCCCGTTGCAGGAACATACCAATTAGTGCCTTCTAATACATCAATAGGTATTCCAGTGCTCATAAGGTACCAAACTGGAACAGACCTAAAGCGGAAGAGGAGAGACCTTTGCCATTGCGTTAGGTCTAGAGTAAGATAAAAAAAAAACTGATCCACACTAGCAAGGGTCCGATAATAAGTAATCACAGAGATTTTCCCCAGCTCTATTTGCATCCTACTTTCATCACACTTTTCCAAAAAGAGGTGCTTTACCCGTGATTTATCTCCTTTGATTATTTCCTTCGGGGACAAAAACAAGTGAACTAGCCCCAACACCTGAAAAGATGTAGAGATGTAATTCAACCAAGGAAGTAGGCACCAATTATCCAAACTGGTACAGTGTAGGATAACATCTCTGCAAAACTTTGCTAAGGGGTTCGTCCATATGCTCACCCACAGAAGCAAAGGAGCTAATTGCACAGAATCATCGATATAACGCTAATTTAACTCTGCGTTAAGGATGAAACAAGAGGTGCCCAGGGAGAGATGTAGAAACCTTCTGCATATATGTTTTTCTTCTGTTTGAAGGGGGAGCACTTCTGCTGGCCCCATAAGCCTGCCCCATATGTGGCGACTGGGACGCATTAATGCAAAAACAACAGTTGATGGACAGAATGCAGAACAATGTCATACATTCACCCCAGTACAGAGACCTGGGCCTAAATCCATCGTTTTTTTTCTCACCATGCCATTCCAGTTTGAACCCAGCCATATGCAAATCAGTCTTGACCCTGTGCCTCATGGGAACAGACCAGCCCGAACTGCCAAGCCAGTTTCTCCCTGGACTGGAAACAAGCATCCTACGACCGGTTTCAGGGTTTCACCCCTCTTCATCCAGGATAGCTTGATTCCAGTGGCATGGAGGGCACGGGACCCACGTCTGGGCATAACTTGATTCCAGTTGCATGGAGAGCACGGGACCCATGTCTGGGCATACCTGTCCCACTCGAGGTGACAAATGCAAAAACAACAGTTGATGGACAGAATGCAGAACAATGTCATACATTCACCCCAGTACAGAGATCTGGGCCTAAATACATTGTTTTTTTGCTCACCATGCCATTCCAGTTCTAACCCAGCCATATGCAAACCAGTCTTGACCCTGTGCCTCATGGGAACAGTCCAGCCCGAACTGCCAACCCAGGTTCTCCCTGGACTGGAAACAAGCATCCTAGGACAGGTTTCGCGGTTTCACCCCTCTTCAGCCAGGATAGCTTGATTCCAGTGGCATGGAGAGCACGGGACCCACGTCTGGGTATTCCCGTCCCACTCGGGGTGACAAATGCAAAAACACCAGTTGATGGACAGAATGCAGAACAATGTCATACATTCACCCCAGTACAGAGATCTGGGCCTAAATCAATTGTTTTTTAGCTCGCCATTCCAGTTTGAATATGGCCAGGTCTAAACTGGGGTGGCATGGTGAGCAAAAGAATGATGGATTTAACCCAGATCTCTTGACTGGGGCTGAATGTTTTGATTTGTTCTGCATTCCGTCCATCAATTGTGTGTCTTTTACTTTCTCGCCCAGAGTACGCCAGGTATGCCCAGACGTGGGTCCTGGGCTCACTGTGCCACTGGAATCAAGTTATCCTGGCTGAAGAGGGGTGAAACCCCGAAACCGGTCCTAGGATGCTTGTCTCCTGTCCAGGGAGGACCTGGCTTGGCAGTTCGGGCTGGGCTGTTCTCATGAGGCACAGGGTCAAGACTGATTTGCTTATGGCCAGGTCTAAACTGGGGTGGCATGGTGAGCAAAAGAATGATGGATTTAACTCAGATCTCTTGACTGGGGGTGAATGTTTTGATTTGTTCTGCATTCCGTCCATCAATTGTGTGTCTTTTGCTTTCTCGCCCTGAGTGCGCCAGGTATGCCCAGACGTGGGTCCTGGGCTCACTGTGCCACTGGAATCCAGCTATCCTGGCTGAAGAGGGGTGAAACGCCCAAACTGGCCCTAGGATGCTTGTCTCCTGTCCAGGGAGGACCTGACTTGGCAGTTCGGGCTGGACAATTCCCATGAGGCACATGCTCGAGATTGATTTGCATATGGCCAGATCTAAACTGGGGTGGCATGGTGAGCAAAAGAATGATGGATTTAACCCAGATCTCTTGACTGGGGGTGAATGTTTTGATTTGTTCTGCATTACGTCCATCAATTGTGTGTCTTTTGCTTTCTCGCCCTATGTGCGCCAGGTATGCCCAGACGTGGGTCCGGGGCTCACTGTACCACTGCAATCAAGCTTTCCTGGCTGAAGAGGGGTGAAACTCCGAAACTGGTCCTAGAATGCTTGTCTCCGGTCCAGGGAGGACCTGGCTTGGCAGTTCGGGCTGGACTGTTCCCATGAGGCACAGGGTCAAGACTGATTTGCATATATACAGGTCTAAACTAGGGTGGGATGGTGAGCAAAAGAAAGATAGATTTAACCCTGATCTCTTGACTGGGGGTGAATGTTTTGATTTGTTCTGCATTCTGTCCATCAATTGTCTGTCTTTTGACTGGAACGCATTAGGCATTGTAGATTTTTAAGAGAGGTAAAATAGTGCCCTTCCTCCTTGATTTTGATATAATAAAAATGTCTCCAGCTGACCTACTAAATTTTAGACGTAAACTAGTAAGTTGTGGCTGCCAAGCACCCAAGGAATTAAAATTAACACCCAAGTTAGTAAAATCTTTTACACTATGCAGAGGCTGGCCATGAATTTAGATCCTACGAATCTCAGTCCTACCATGGCCACAGGCCACAATATGACATTTGCCATAGTTAGTAAACAAACCATGGCTGTCCATAAACTGGACGAAGCAGTCCACTAGCACTTGTAGCGCATTAGATGTCCAGGCTAGTAGGACCGCATCGTCCGTGGATAAAAGTACTTTCAGGCCTTTATGCATATATACATAAATACATATGTACATTTTTTATTTACTGCTTCTTTTGTATCGTTAAAGTGTGGCTTGGACATCAAGGCTCATCTGTGGGCTTGAAATTGGCGGCAGCACATTATGCGGGGACTGATGGAATTCAGCGTGGACTACATGACCCAGCATTCCTCACTCCTAACGTGACGAGCGGTCTATATAGGCCGGCTTCTCTGGTATATGCAATACCCAGGATCCTTTGCTCTGAGCGGGGGAGTGGCCCATTCAGGGCGGACCATTTGGCATTATACGGAGCAGGTCCACGGAACGCACTATTTCAGCGCATCTTTGCCTCTGAGGAAGAAGTTCGTTAATACTTCGAAACGCGTCAGGCTTCTGGATGTTGCTGGACTGTTTACGCATTTGATGCCCCTGCTCCCCTTGTACAAATTAAGGGCTTACCTAGGAGCAGTGTCGGAGTGCTTTCCATTGCAGGGAAACCTTGGTAGCGTTGATATTTTATCGGCAGTTCCAGCCGCCGGGAGTGCACCACCCCAAAGGAGGGGGCCAGGAGGTCCGGTAATTATTGGATCTTTCGCTGGGGACACTGTGACGGATTAAAGTGGGGCTTGGACATAAAGGCCCATCTGTGGGCTTGAAATTGGCGGCAGCACATTATGCGGGGACTGATGGAATTCAGCGTGGACTACATGGCCCAGCATTCCTCACTCCTAATGCGACGAGCGGTCTATATAGGCCGGGTTCTCTGGTATATGCAATACCCAGGATCCTTTGCTCTGAGCGGGGGAGTGACCCATTCAGGGCGGACCATTTGGCATTATAAGGAGCAGGTCCACGGAACGCACTATTTCAGCGCATCTTTTCCTCTGAGGAAGAAGTTCGTTAATACTTCGAAACGCGTCAGGCTTCTGGATGTTGCTGGACTGTTTACGCATTCTGCTTCCCTGGTACCAAGAAAGGGCTTACCTACGAGCAGTGTCGGAGTGCCTTCCATTGCAGGGAAACCTTGGTAGCGTTGATATATATATATATATATATACATACATATATATATACACACACATATATATATACACATATATATACACACACACATATATATATATATATATATATATATATATTACCTACTGGCCTTCGCCAGTAGGTAGTTATAGTTAGGACCACGTTTCCATAGGAAAACCTCAACATTCTATTTTGAATAACTTTGGCGCCGGTCGACGAATCCTCGCGAATTTTTCAAAATAGGTGGGGCGCTACGCTCCGCTCCTACCCTGAAAGTCTCGGGGGGATTCGTCAAGCGGGGGCTGAGATAAAAGGGGGGTCCCAAAACGCGTTTTTCCCATGCATTTTTCCATAGGACCTTTAGACAGGGCTACAGCCCGAACGGCTGAACAGAATATCTAGAAATTTGGCAGAGAGGTAGTCCTCAGGTCAAGGAAGTGCCTTTTGTAGGTTTGGTGTAAATCTGTTCAGTAGATTCTGAGAAAATAGCCTTTAAATCAAAATATATATCTGAGCCAGCTTACGGTGCGCTTACGGTACGCTTACCGTACGCGTACGGTGGCGTGCGCGAGCGCGATTCTGATTGGCCCTTAGATCTTAGTAAACATTCGAATCGGTCGAAACCAGGAAGCGGCGGCCGCCATTTTCTCTCTCGCACTCTGAGGGGGGAGCTGATAAACAAATGCCAAAAACATATAAAGGGGCTGTTTAGACAGCGCCCATGCACATAACCATGTTAGTTGAGTCTTCAAAGATCCCCCAAGGCAAAAAACGGTAATTTTTAATTTTTCGAAAATTTCGCCGATTACACTTACCGTACGCTTACCGTACGCGTACGGTAAAAAATTATAAAAAAAAAAATCCATACTCTCTCCACCCCGTGTGCAAATGGTGCCCGAAGGCCACCATTTGTGCATGGCTTATTTCTGCACAGCATTTCCCAAAACAATTTCAACAGATTACCTATCACAAGGAAGCGCATAATATGTCCTCCATGTGCGCACGGTGCGCGAAGCGCATCGTGCGTACATGGCCCATCTAGCGTAACGTGGGCACGCGGTGCGCGTAGCGCACCGCGTGCCCACCGTGCGTGCACGGCACTAACTGCGTAAAGTGGGCGCGCGGTGCGCGAAGCGCACCGCGTGCTCACTGTGCGCGCACGGTGCGCGAAGCGCACCGTGCGCGCACGGAACGAACTGCGTTAAGTGGGCGCGCACGCCACGAATGGCGTAAAGTAACTTAGCATTTAAAAAACCGTACAAATTCACTGAAAAAACCATAGGTTTCACACACGTTATAGTTAGGAATTAACATTTAAAAAACCTTGCAAATTCACTGAAAAAACCATAGGTTTCACACATGTTATAGTTAGCGGAAATTTTACTGATAAAAAACCAATGAAATTCCCCCGTTATAGTTAGTGCAGGCAACTATAACTCACGCGACCGCAATCTTCTGCTGATGACATATGTGTCTTTATGAAAAAAAAATATTTGTAATATATGTATAGCTAAAAATGTATGGAAGAAGACATGGGCAAATAAGTGTCTAAATACAGTATTAGCATCAGCAGAGGATTGCGGTCGCGTGAGTTATAGTTGCCTGCACTAACTATAACGGGGGAATTTCATTGGTTTTTTATCAGTAAAATTTCCGCTAACTATAACATGTGTGAAACCTATGGTTTTTTCAGTGATATATATATATATATATACCAAATAATCCACTGCGTCTTACTTTCCAAATGTCGGGACGAAAGAAAGCACTTGAGCCGCGGCCACAAATCAAAGGTGTGTTTATTTAAACACTAGGTCCGACGCGTTTCCGAGTTTACTCGCACTCCTTTATCACGGGCAACAGACTGTGTTTGTTTCGCATAGTTAAAGTGCCAGTGCCGGTCACGTGCAATAACCATAGTGAAAATACTATCACTCGTATTTATCACAACATCTTATACAGTTTCTGTGACTTGACATACAAATAACTGATTGTAGTAAAACATATTGTGTGGAAAAGGCAAAAATAATCATTAGCAATGTGCTGCATATATTTCATAGTGTAATGCTTCGTACAGGGTTTTTGAATAAATCAAGCTTTATCAATTCGCAAGTGCACGCATCACGATTCACGAGTGAAATGCCATTACTCCGCTAGCTCCCAATTGGCAGCTTCATTTGACCATCGTGCCCCAGTGGGCTAAATCAGTAGTCAAAAAAGGTTTGTACACAACCAAATCTGAGCAGTATTAGAAACATGCTTAGGTGTTACGGGTAAAAACACTCTCTCTTATTAGAGCCATGGCACAGACATATCAACATTGCTAGAGGTGCAGCCCCAGTGGGCATTGATCAAACATTCAAAAGAAAAATCTTTGACACGTTAGACTTAGTATGACATGATAAACGCTTAAACCTGCTCTCGCAGATTCAATAAAAAATAGCCAAAATGACACCCATATCAGTAAGCAACATTCTTCAACACGCTCAAAAAGAATGAATTATATAATCTTCCACGTAATTTTTCATCAGTTCCGCCAAGTCATCTGTAAAAAATTGGATAAAAGACAATTTGTCATAACAATCTAAAGTGCACTAACCAAATAAAAGTAACACAAAAAGTTAAAAACACTCAGGAGAATTTAACCGAAATATGCTGTTAGTGACTTCACAAGTGTACTGACAGCTCCTCATCAAGATTAAGGCCAGTAGGGGCCATAGTATTGTATTTGATAATCATCTTTGATTCCAACCTTCTCAGCTCTCTTGTCCTGTTACCGCCCCTACACCTAAGAGGGATGTCATCCAGAACAACGAATTTAAGAAGATTTGGATTCTGGCCATGGAACTCATTGAAGTGACGTGCAATTGGATAGTTTTTATCATTCTTAGTGATTGCTCTGCGGTGTTCGAGTATTCTAATCTTGCACTTATGAATGGTGCTGCCTACATAGAATTTATTGCAGGGGCATCTAAGAGCATATACTGCGTATTCAGTATTGCAATTCAAGTGTTTTTGTATTACAAATGGTGCCTGTTCATTTGAAAGTCTTATGGATTTACAATTGTTACTGAATTTGCAGGCTTTACAGTTGTTGCATACAAAGAATCCCTTTATGTTACTCTTTTTCTTTTCTAACAGCATGCTTTTGCATAATATGTCACCTATTGATCTGGGTTTTCTGAAAGTAAGTGATGGATATTCTCCCACGTACTCTTTCAAACCATCATCATTTCTAAGTACATCCCAGAATTTTTTGAGACTTTTTCTTACTTCCCAAGCTTGATTATTGAAGGTGGTAATGTACCTTAGACGTTCTTTTGTGTCATTCTTCACTTTCATCTCTACTGGACATAACAGTTCTTGTCGATTTAACATCTCAACTTTTTCTGAAGCCTCCTTAACCAGGGTTTTGTCATATCCTCTAGCTAAGAATCTCTCAGTCATAACTTTTTTCTCAATAAGATATTGTTCATCATCGCTGCAATTTCTGCGTGCTCTTAATAATTCTCCGAAGGGAATGCTGCGAATGAGATTTTTAGGATGACAGCTGTTAGCATGTAATAAACTGTTTCCGGAAGTTGCCTTCCTAAACAGTTTGGTACTCAACTTATTATCATTGATTAAAAGTTGTAAATCGAGGAATTCAAGACTGGTGGCATTAATGTTACAAGTGAATTGTAAATTCAGATCATTCTGATTCAAGCCATAAACAAACTCTTTAGCCAGGCTTTCTGTACCATTCCATATACAGAAGATGTCATCAATATATCTTAGCCAAAGGACGACGTGGTCTTTGAATAGTCGGATGGGAACCTGCTTCGCCCCCAGTTTTGCAGGATTATATCTCGGCTGGTGGGAGGAGCAGGTAGTCAATAATATCCGACTATTCAAAGAAACTGTATAAGATGTTGTGTTAAATACGAGTGATAGTATTTTCACTATGTTTATTGCACGTGACCGACACTGGCACTTTAACTATGCGAAACAAACACAGTCTGTTGCCCGTGATAAAGGAGTGCGAGTAAACTCCGAAACGCGTCGGACCTAGTGTTTAAATAAACACACCTTTGATTTGTGGCCGCGGCTCCAGTGCTTTCTTTCGTCCCGACATTTGGAAAGTAAGACGCAGTGGATTATTTGGTGTATTTGGGGGTGGCTACCCCTGCCGTGTGCCCGCCGTACAAGAGGCTCGGGGAAAGCCAACTTGCTTTGGGATATATATATATATATATATATATATATATATATATATATATATATATATATATATATATATATTATCTACTGGCGGTCGCCAGTAGATAGTTATAGTTCGGACCGGGTTTCCATAGGAAATCTGAAAATTCTATTTTGAATAACTTTGGCGCCGGTTGACGAATCCTCGCAAATATTTCAAAATAGGCGGGCGCTCCGCTCCGCTCCTACCCTGAAAGTCTCGGGGTGATTAGTCAAGCGGGGGCCGAGAAAAAAGGGGGGTCCCAAAACGCGTTTTCCCCATGCATTTTTCCATAGGCCCTTTAGTCGAAGGTACAGCCCGAACGGCTGAACAGAATTACGTGAAATTTGGCAGAGAGGTAGCCATAAGGTCAAGGAAGTGCCTTTTGAAGGTCTCGTGTAAATCTGTTCAGTATTTCCTGAGAAAATAGCATTTAAACCCATATCAATATCTATATGCGCGCACCGTGCGCGCACTGTGCGCGCACCCTGCCGTGCGCGAGCGCAATTCTGATTGGTTGTTAGATGTCAGTAAACATTCGAATCGGTCGAAATCAGGAAGTGGCGGCCGCCATTTTGTCTCTCGCAGTCTGAGGCAGTGAAAAACAAAGGTGGAGAACGTGAAAAGGGGGCAGGGTGGACAGTTCCTGACCCCCTAGCCTTTGTCAGGGGGTCACTGAAGGACCCCCAAGGGTGAAAAAAACATGAATTTTTTTGTCGAAAATGCGCGGGGTGCGCACACGGCACGCACAACGCTTCGTGGGCACTCGGTGCGCGAAGCGCCCCGAGTGCCCACAGGGCGCGCACGGTGAAAAACCTGAAAAAAAAAAATATTAATAAATACATAACTTAGCATTTAAAAAACCGTACAAATTCACTTAAAAAACCATAGGTTTCACACACGTTATAGTTAGGAATTAGCATTTAAAAAACCTTGCAAATTCACTTAAAAAACCATAGGTTTCACACATGTTATATTTAGCTGGACATTTCCCTCGTAAAAAACCAATGAAATTCCCCCGTTATAGTTAGTGCAGGCAACTATAACTCACGCGACCGCAATCCTCTGCTGATGACGTCAGATATTACATCACTGATAACATATGTGTCTTTCTGAAAAATAAATATTTGTAATATATGTATAGCTAAAGATTAATGGAAGAAGACATGGGTAAATAGGTGTCTAAATACAGTGATGTAATATCTGACGTCATCAGCAGAGGATTGCGGTCGCGTGAGTTATAGTTGCCTGCACTAACTATAACGGGGGAATTTCATTGGTTTTTTACGAGGGAAATGTCCAGCTAACTATAACATGTGTGAAACCTATGGTTTTTTAAGTGAATATATATATATAATTATGGAATTAACATCCTGTCGCTGCAACGAGGGGTGCCCGACAACACAGAATCTAGAAAGTGGCGGGCCCATTTGGGAAACGATGGAGTGTGGCTGGTGTTGTACCAATAGAGCTCTAAATGGATACGGAAACAACGGCATCCAGGCCAATATGCGGAAAAAGGTATCCATCGCCGCCGAGCAAATTACATCGGGATTGCAGCCTCCCCATTGGCCACCCATTCACGAATCAAGAGGAAGATGACTATTTTTAAATGAAGGAGTGACTGTGTTGCATTTTACAAACCTGAACGAAAGCACTGAGGAAGGCGAGAGACGCCGAAATGCATTTGTTGTTTATGGTTTTATTAAATATGAACTTTTGGACACCCGTGAGTGCTCCTTATCTGTGGTGGAGTTGTTGAGAAACACGCGAGTCCTACCCTCGCGAAAGGAGTCACCCGTTATGGAGTTCGGCAGTGGCATTGGTGGGGAATCGTGTAAGATATATATATATATATATATATATATATATATATATATATATATATATATATTTAGTTTCCATTGGAAAAGCATTTTTTGATTTGCTAATAACTTTGGCGTCGTTTGACGGATCTTTGCGAAATCCTCCCTTCAAAAAAGTCTATCCAGGTCAGCTTCTATCCTGAAAGTTTGGGGGTGATTCGTCAAGCGGGGGCTGAGAAAAAAGGGGGGTCCCAAAACGCGTTTTCTCCATGTTAATTTCCATAGGGAATTTTGAGACGGGCTACAGCCCGAACTGTCAAACGGAATTACCCCAAATTTGGCAAAAAGGTAGAGCTTGGTTCAGAAAGAAAGCTTTTTTTTAAATGGTGTAAATCTGTTCAGTAGTTACTGGGAAATTAAAAAAATTAACGTTTCAATATCTAGGGCAGCGATGAAGTAGCGAACCCTCCGAACATGAGCTTCATTTTAATTGTCTGCCACGACCACAAGCTTCATTCTAATTGGCTGTCAACACTCCAAACCAGGAAGTGTTGGCAGCCATCTTGTGACTCGGTAGAAGCGAGTCACCAGAAAACAGAGAAACAAAGATCTAAAACAAAAGAAGGGGGCAGGGTAGAAACCCCCTGACCCCCTAGGCCTGCTCAGGGGGTCCCAGAAGGACCCCCAGGGCCAAAAAAAGCATTGTTAAAAAACAATGAAGCGCGGCGTCCCGTGTTTTATTTTAATGAGGTCCCCGGGTGGGCTAGGGCCCGGGGACATTTATAAAAAATAATAGCGGGGGCCCACGCGGCCCCGGGGTCCACCAAGTCCACGGGGCTTCACTCATGTTGGGAGGGGGGCGCGCGGCCCTCCTTCTGGAGCCCTTGATGGCCCTAGGGATCGCCACCCCCCAGGGCCAGCTCCTGCAGTGTCCCTGGGTGCCCACCCCCGGGACAGTGCTATTTGCTATGACAGGGCGGGAGCCGCGCGACTTCTGCCCTGTCATAGCAAACTTGCTGTGGATTTTGGAAGCGAGAGCTGGGGAACCTGCTCTCGCTTCCAAAATCCAAAGCTGATTGCTTTTCCACACGGGGAGCTGCATGTCAGCAGCTACCAGTGTGGAAAAGCAATGCCGTCTCCCGCAGGACGCGGGGAGCCGGCGGGTCCATGGGGGCATTGGTGCTCCCCCCAAGGTCCCCAACGGTGAGGCCCCGGGGGATGGGGTCTGCATGCCGGAATTGGCCACAGGAGGGGGGCCGACGCGGTCCTCTTCTCGTTTTTTTTAGTTTTTTAAATAATGAACATGTCAGCATGCTTCGGGGATGGGGTCCCCGAGGCGAATGTAAATTAGTGAAAGTGGATGGTTTTTTTTAGTCGTGACTCTAGCGTGGCTCTCAGCGCGGCCCCCCATGTGAAAGTGATGGGTGTGCGTCTCTCAGCACAGCACTCGAGTACTTCTTAAGTCTTTCAAACACCGAGGGGTATATTCTCAAGGACACATCGTCGAGTTAACTGCACTTTTTTGCAACCAAAATGTTGATAAATTTAACGCACCATTCACAAGCTGGAGCAAACAGCCATATCACCAGTTTACCAGAGATAGCAGCCTCAAAAAGCATCGTCACGGATGACCCCGGCAAATATTGCTAATGAGATGGAGAGTTTGCGTTCCCGTGCAAAGAGCAGCGAGCACATCACTTCGCAAATTTCTCAACCACCAGCAAGATCGTCGAAGAGAGTACAAAACAGGTGATATGGTGCGTTAGTAGCAGGAAGTTTACACCTGCTCTGAGCTGGTGTAAAGTCGGACTACAACCTAAAAGATGAAAGGGAGCCCAGCCCAGAGCCACACCTGAACGACAACAGTTGCAATGAAGCCAACAATAGATGCAATGGAGCCAACGATCATGCAGCTCGAACACCCAACACTGCTCCGCCACCCCCCCCGCCCCTTGTCCTCCATCTCCCCCTCCCCCCCATAAATAAATGTGACAGCAACCTTAAGAAATCTGGAACGTAACAAGTTGGCTGATGTCGCACAATTATATATTAAGAAGTTGCATGTGAGGTTGGACAAATAAGAATCACAGTCATGTATGGATTTAAATATGAAATATTTTATTTAAACAAAACAGCAACAACTAAAACAAGGTACAGCCATGGCGTGTCATCCCCGGACCATTTGTGAATCACAGCCTGCAAGACAAAAAGCAAAATCAGATTGTGTGTCATGCGTCCATCAAAGGAGAGAGAAAGAGAGGAAGAGTGAGAGAGAGGAAGAGAGAAAGAAAGAGTGAGAGAGAGAGGAAGACAGAGAAAGAGAGAAAGAGTGAGAGAGGAATTGAGAGAGAAAGAGTGAGATACAAGGAAGAGAGAGAGAAAGAGAAACAGTGTGAGAGAGGAAGAGAGAGAGAGAAAGAGTGAGACAGAGGAAGAGAAAAAAAAGAGAGAGGAAGAGACAGAAAGAGAGAAAGAGTGAGAGAGAGAGAAAGCAAGAGATAGAGAGTGAGAGAGAGAGAAAGAGTGTGAGTGACAGTGACAGAAAGGAAGAGATGGAGATGGAGAGTGAGTGTTGACACTGTGGAGAAAATCCTCACAGCTCACCTTTCTGCCACCGGTGTGTCTCCAACCACGTGCCGGGACATACTATAGCCCTCAAATTTAGTCATCTGAAACAGAGTATAGAATTAGTAATGGCAGAGTACATACAACTGCACACGCCTAATTCTCTGTTTTGACCCTGCGAACCCAGGCTGCTGCACCCCATCGACTCACGCGGCCCAGAGGTCTCTGCCCGCCTCTGCGCACCCAAGAAACTGTACCCCATCCACTCCCACTGCCCAGAGGTGTCTACCTGCTGCTGTGCACCCATGCTGCTGCACCCCATCCAATCCCACTGCCCGGAGGTGACTGCCCATTCCTGTGCACCCAGACCGCTGCACCCCATCCACTTCCACTGCCTAGAGGTGTCTGCCCGCTCCTGTGCACCCTGGCTGAGAGGAAGAGAGAGAGAAAGAAAGAAAGAGTGAGAGAGAGAGAGAGGAAGACAGAGAAAGAGAGAAAGAGTGAGAGAGGAAGAAAAAGAGAGATACAAGGAAGAGAGAGAGAAAGAGAAAAAGTGGGGGGAGAGAGGGAGAGAGAGAAAGAAAGAGTGAGACAGAGAGGAAGAGAGAGAGAGAAAGAATGAGAGAGGAAGAGACAAAGAAAGAGAGAAAGAGTGTGAGAGAGAGAAAGGAAGAGATAGAGAGTGAGAGAGAGTGTGAGTGGCAGAAAGGAAGAGATGGAGAGGGAGTGTTGACACTGTGGAGAAAATCCTCACAGCTCACCTTTCTGCCACCGGTGTGTCTCCAACCATGTGCCGGGATATAGTGCAGCCCTCAAGCTTAGTGATCTGAAACATAGTATAGAATCAGTAATAGCAGAGTACATACAACTGCGCACGCCTAAATTGCTGTCCCGCGTTTGTGTATCCAGGCTACTGTACCCCATCCACTTCCACTGCCCAGAGGTGTCTGCCCGCCGCTGCGCACACAGGCTGCTGCATCCCATCCACTTCCAATGTCCAGAGATGTCTGCCCGCTGCTGTGCACCCAGGCTGCTGCACCCCATCCACTCCCACTGCCCATAGGTGTCTGCCTGCCGCTGCGCACCCAGGCTGCTGCACCCCATCTACTCCCACTGCCCGGAGGTGACTGCCCGCCGCTGCGCAGCCAGGCTGCTGCACCCCATCCACTCCCACTGCCCGGAGGTGACTGCCTGCCGCTGCGCAAACAAGCCTCTCTGCTCACCTTCCGCCACTGGCGTGTGTCGAAGAGGGTCCACCACGTGCCGAAGCAACCTCCTCACCCATTGTGTACACGCTGTGAAGCCGAGTTCACAATTAAAAATAGATGTTGATTGCCATTATGGGCACGCATCATCGCAGGCTGCACACACGCTCAGCTCTGGTGGCAGTAACTCAGTAGAACTGAAGTCATCGCCTCGTGGCGGGAGGTCCATGTCGGGGGGGGGGGGGGGCGTCAATCTGTGAATCACAGCCTGCTACACAAAAAGCAAGATAAGATTGTGCGTCATGCGTCCATCAAAGGAGAGCGAGAGAGAAAGAGTGAGAGAGAGGAAGAGAGAGAGAAAGAAAGAAAGAGTGAGAGGAAGACAGAGAGAAAGAGTGAGAGAGAGAGGAAGAGAGAGACAAACAGTGAGAGAGAGGAAGAGAGAGAGAAGAAGAGAGAAACAGAGAAAGAGTGAGAGAGAGAGAAGGCGAGAAAGTGAGAGGAAGAGAAAGAGAGAAACAGTGTGAGACAGGAAGAGAGAGAGAGAAAGAGTGTGAGGGTGAGAAAGGAAGAGATGTTGAGGGACAGCGAGTGCCCACACTGTGGATAAAGCCATCACAGCTCACCTTTCCGCCACAGGTGTGTCTCCAACCACGTACCGGGACATAGTGGAGCCCTCAAGCTTACTCATCTGAAACGTAGTGTGGAATCAGTAATGGCAGAGTACATACAACTGCGTATGCCTTAATTGCTGTTCCGCCGCTGCGCACCCAGGCTGCTGCACCCCATCCACTTCCACTGCCCAGAGGTGTCTGCCCGCTGCTGCGCACCCAGGCTGCTGCACCCCATCCACTCCCACTGCCCGGAGGTGACTGCCCGCCACTGCGCACCCAGGCTGCTGCACCCCATGCAGTACCACTGCCCGGAGGTGACTGCCCGCCGCTGCGCAAACAAGCCTCTCTGCTCACCTTTCGCAACCTGCTTGTAGAAAAGAGGGCCTACCATGTGCCGCTGCAAGCCCCAAGCCCGGGGCCCGTGGACAGGGCACCCTTCATATCATGCAGCCCCGCTCCGCAGGCCACCAGGTTTCACATTTGATGCTGGGTCTTCATTTCGCCATGGCAGAGGACATACCAGTGCACTCGGTTTTTATTATCACAGGTTGCACACCCGCTCCGCCCTTGCGGTGCCACTAACTCAGTGACCAGCGGGACGACGCCACATGGCGGTGGGCCTGTGCTGTCTGATGGCTCAGGCCTACACTGCGGTCCAGCAGGGCACACAAAACCTGAGCTGTCCAGACCGCCGGGACGGGCCATCGCTGCAGGCTGCACACCCGCTCAGCAGTTACGGTACCCGTACCTCATTGAACTGAAAGTCACCGTCCCGTGCCGGTGTGCCTGTGCCGGCCGCAGTGCATCCGGTGCGAGCAACTCTAAAATGGCGTAGAGCACGTGCGTCCAGACTTTTTTATTGGCAGGGTCACGTGTCCTGTGACGTCTGTGCTAGATGGGTGTGGTGTGGGTGTATACCAGCCGTGAGGGAGTGGCTGTGGCGTACTGACAACTAGGCCTGTGACTAGCAGATCACTGCAATGAAAACCTGGGCCATGTAGCGTTTTTGTCCTTCCCTGTAAGCGGAGTGGGCTGGCCTGGCGTATGCCAGTCCTGCGTGAGGCTGTGAAGAGTGACTCTGGAGCTATGGGCGTGGCTCCGTCGTGAGCTGTATGAGGAATCAACTGATGCGGGTGTCCCTGTTGTAGTACTGCCGTCACCCGGGTCTCAAGGGCCAATGTGTCACTCTGTGAGCCAAGTCTCACAACATGGCCAACATGGAAGGTACGGGGAATCACTGACCCTACATTCATCCATAGTTCCACACATGAAAGATGGTGGACATGACACATCTGTGTGGATATGAATGTTTATTGCACACTCAGTGGAGTGTTGCAGCTGTAGCAATACAGGGCCATGGAAAGTTCAAGTTTCAGTTTTTGGCACATGGAAAGCAGCTAATTAGAGCCAAGCTCGTGTTCGGGGTTAAGCTGCGCCAACATATGTAGTTATACAGTTACTCCGCCAATCCCAAGCACTTATAAATTCACTATACACTCTCCTTGCAGTACTCTAATGACCCAGTCTCTTCGTACGTACTTGTACAATGACCGAGACAAAGTTACATAACCGAAGTTTTCCCCCACTGCCAGAGGTAACATGGTTGCATACACTGTCCACAGCACAATGTAATGTGGTAGGGCCCAGGGGCAGCATCTTGCATACATGATGAACACACGGACACAGATAGATAGTGGAACTGGGTACGGGCACGTGCGCTCGACTCCTTTTTATCACTAGGGTCACATGTCCAGTGACGTCTGTGCTGGTTGCGTGTTGGGGGAGTGTAAGCCAGCCCTCCGGGAATGGTTGGTGCTGGTAACAAGTACAACAGTAATCATCGGATCACACACAGAGATTCAATCATAAATGGTCCATGACTTGTGCTGCACTAAGTTAGGGGCACTAGATGTGAAATAATACACAAAAGATTCTATTGTAAAGGGTTCATGACTTTTGGTACACTGAGGTAGGGGCAGTAGATCTGAAATCATACACAAAAGATTCTATCATAAAGGGTCCATGAGTTGTGGTGCACTGAGGTAGGGGCATCCAAAACATTTTGCGTGTGCACAACTAGCGATGCGTGGTCCGGGAGGGCCGCACCGGTAGCAATGTATGTTGCCTACTAGACTGCGTCATCTGCAATTGCAACTCGATCTGAATTGTGAGCCCTGCAGTCCGCAATGTAGATGGAAGACAGTAGTCAGCATAGACATCGAAGAATGCTTTTTGTCACCTCCTCCTGACAATATCTGAGGACATAGAGTCCAATTCTGTCTGCAATTAATAAATCATGTCTCAATGTAAATTGTGAGCTCTGCTGACCGCAGTGTAGGTAACAAAAGATGAAATATGTATGGAATACATTGTCGAAATGTGTAGGTTTCGGGGACGTTATAGTTAGTTGCCAACTGGACTCTGAAATTAATGAAGACTGAATTTGAATTGTGAACCCTGCTGACCACAGTGTAGGCCAGAGGCAGCTGTCAACAAAGGCCCACAGCCATGTGGCATTGACTTTAGCTGCACAGATTGGGAGCATTTGGTTTTCTTAACCAATTATAGTCTCTTACACAATTTGCATTGGTACTAATCTTGAATTGTGAGCCCTGCTGACCGCAGTGTAGACCGGAGGCAGTGGTCAGGAAGGGCCCACAGCCACGTGGTGTTGACTTGAGCTGTATAGAGTTAGTGGTAGGTGTGGCGCTCAGCTTGTGCGCAGCCAGCGATGATGCGTGGTGTGGGCGGGCCGCACTGGGAGCAATGTCTCTTGCCTACTGGACTGCATCATCTGCAATCGCTGTCCGCAGTGTAGATCGAAGGCAGTAGCCAGCACAGACATCGAGGAATGCTTTTTGTGACTTCCTCTTGAGAAAATCCAACGACATACAGTACAGTTCACTCTGCAATGAATAAATCAAAGCTGAATTTGAACTGTGAGCTCTGCTGTACGCAGTGTAGACTGCTATTCAGTGTTCCTTTGGACTTGCAAGATGAATTTGGCCTTTGTACTAAAGCTGTAATTGATATCAAAAAAGTTCTTGAAGCAAGGATACTAAAAGGATATTATGTAGGTTTCGAAGACGTTGTAGTTAGTTGCCTACTGGACTCTGTAATTAATGAATCAAGACTCAATTTTAAGTGTGAGCCCTGCTGACCGCAGTGTAGGCCGGAGGCAGTGGTCAGCAAGGGACCACAGCCACGTGGTGCTGAGTTGAGATGCACAGTTAGTGGCATCAGAAGCGTTCAGCGTGTGCGGAGCCTGCAGTGATGTGTGGTCCGGGCGGGCCGCACTGGTTGCAATGTCTTTTGTCTATTGAATTCTGCCTTAATAAGGCTACGTGGTGATGACTTGTGGTGCACTGGGTTAGTGGCACCTGAAGCACTCAGCGTGTGCGCACCCTGCGATGATGCGTGGTCTGGGCGGGCAGCACTGGTAGCAACGTCTTTTGCCTACTGAATTCTGCCTTAATAAGGCTATGTGGCGATGACTTCTGGTGCAGTGAGTTAGTGGCACCGGAAGCACTCCGCGTGTGCGCACCCTGCGATGATGCGTGGTTCGGGCGGGCCGCACTGGTAGCAATGTCTTTTGTCTAATTAATTCTGCCTTAATAAGGCCACGTGGCGTTGACTTGTGGTGCACTGAGTTAGTGGTACCTCTGGCGCTCAGCGTGTGCACAGCCTGCGATGATACATGGTCGGTGCGGGCCGCACTGAGAGCAATGTGTCATGCCTACTGGACTGCGTCATCTGCAATCGCCACTCAGTCTGAATTATGAGCCCTGCGGTCTGCAGTGTAGATCGAAGGCAGTAGTCTGTACAGACATAAGTCTGCGGTGCTGTGCCGCTGTGTTCGCAGGGGGCCTGTGTCGAGGAGGCCGGCCGACATGGCGACAGCCACGTGGCAGGGTGAGGGCCGCTGCTCTGGCAGATGTGTTGGCCTTCACACAAGTGAACCACGTCCAGAGCCCCGGCCTATTTATTCACACTTCTACGGTGGAGTGGCGCACGTTAGACCAGCCCACTTCGCTTCTGCTTACCGGGGATGACGATACAGGTACATGACCGAGATCTTCCCCACTGCCTGAGGTAACATGGTTGTGTCCACAGTTCACAACACTACAAGCACCAGCAGTATATGTACACATGGAGAGGTTTGTGCTCAGCATAGTGAGGTCTGTCCAGCACATTTACCGCTACACTTGGTATTGTATGCATTATTATTGGTGGGTGACTTGCATCCTTCTCACATGTTTGGTTGCTACCTCTCCCAACATTCAGCTATTGTGTAGCTAGGGGCCTTGCCATTTTTTGGAAAGTCTGCTGTCCTGTTGTGCGCTGCCTCGATGGAAGTAGGGGGGGTGGTCCGTGAGGGAGGTCATGAGGGTGGTGGCAGTGGGTTTTGTGGCCTTCTTTGGGGGTACAAGGTGCATTATCAGTATCTCTAAGACATGTGTTGGTCTTCAGATGTGATTCTCGGCTGGGCTCCTTTTCACACTGTAGGTAGTCGTCCTACTTTACACTAGTAAAAGGCATATGTTACATTCCTACTGCTAACGCAGCTTTTCGCCTGTTTTTGGATCACACCACAGATTTGGCTGCTTGTTGAAAATATCGGGAAGTGGTGTTTTCGTGTTATTTTTGCACATGAACGCCTACTGTGCATATTATTAGAGTTAGTTGTTGCTCTCAGTTGTGGCGATTTTATTTTTTGCGGAAGCTATTGCTTGAAAACTGGCGATATCGGATGTTTTCACTAGGTTGAGAATGGAATGATAATTTAAAATAACTGAAAAAACTATAGGTTTAATGAACATCATAATTAGAAATTAGCATTTAAAAAACCCTAGAAATTGACTGAAAAAACCATAGGTTTCAGGGACGTTATAGTTAGAAATTAGCATTTAAAAAAACCTTAGAAATTCACTGAAAAAACCATAGGTTTCAGGGACGTTATAGTTAGTTGGACATTTCACTTGTACAAAACCAGAGAAATTCAAACGTTATAGTTAGTAGAGCTAACTATAACTGGCGCCCCCGCAATGCACTGCTGACATGGTCAGTGACATCACTGATGACATCTCAAATGACATTACTGATGACATCACTGAGGACATCATCCATGTGATAATCTGATGCACCTCCTCACACCCTAATATAACCTTTGATACACCCACTCTAAAATACAGACTACCATTTTCGAAACCATAGGCAAATCAATAGCAGTTACTATATACCCACTGACTAATTCCTAGCTATACACACACATTCATTCATTCACCCATACAGTTACTCATACATGCAGTCACTCATCAATACAGCACTATTATATGTACTCATACACCTATACAAACACTCATACACTATCACTCATCCATAGAGTTATTGACACACCTAGCTAGACATGTAAAGAATCAATAACACTGCCATTTACTCACCTATACAGTTATACATTCACTATCTAACCTATTCATACGATACTAACATATACTTACTCTCTTATACAATCACTGACACAAGCACACACTCATTTATACTGCCACTCTCACAATTACTCACTCTCACATATAGTCATTTATATACTCCAACACTCACATATACTGCCTTTCACATATGTAGTTACTCACACATATACCAGTGAGACATACATTCACTCACTAACACACTGATACACACACTCACTCACCTATACAGCTATTTCCACATGCACTAGTGAACCCATACACCCAGTAAATTATCCACTCACACATGTAGGCAGAAAGTCACACACCGCCCACCCACCCACACACACAAACACGGAGGCACTCATACAGATACTCATGCAACCAAGAAGTAACCCATATAGACAGTCATGTACCCTAATCATCAACCCATGCAGCAGCTTTCACAACAACTGAGAGCCTGATACAGACATTTACACAGTTTAGTCACTAACCCATGCATTCAGTAAGGCACATTTAATCACTAACTTATACAGTCATACAAAAGGGGGTGGTGATGGACGGAGCATCAGAACCAATCAAACACTCACACCCAGTCAACAGATCTGGGTTTGATCCATCACCGTTCTTTAGCCCACTCTGCCACCCCAGTTCAGACATGGTCATATGCAAATCAGTCTGACCCTGTGCCTCATGGGAACAGTCCAGCAAGCAAGCCTGGCTGAAGACGGCTGAAATGCCAGAAACCGGTCCTAGGAAGCTTGTTTCCGGTCCAGGGAAGACATGGCTTGGCAGTTCGGGCTGGACTGTTCCCATGAGGCACAGGGTCAGACTGATTTGCATATGGCCATGTCTGAACTGGGGTGGCAGAGTGGGCTAAAGAACGGTGATGGATTAAACCCAGATCAGTTGACTGGGGGTGAGTGCTTGCAATGTTCAACACTCCGTCCATCATTTCCTTTGGTTTTTGCTTTGTTCGCCATAAGTTGGCAGGGTATGCTCAGACGTGAGTCCCTTGCTCACTTTGCCACTGGATTCAAGCAAGCCTGGCTGAAGACGGCTGAAATGCCAGAAACCGGTCCTAGGAAGCTTGTTTCGGGTCCAGGGAAGACATGGCTTGGCAGTTCGGGCTGGTCTGTTCCCATGAGGCACAGGGTCAGACTGATTTGCATATGGCCATGTCTGAACTGGGGTGGCAGAGTGGGCTAAAGAACGGTGATGGATTAAACCCAGATCAGTTGACTGGGGGTGAGTGCTTGCAATGTTCAACACTCCGTCCATCATTTCCTTTGGTTTTTGCTTTGTTCGCCATAAGTTGGCAGGGTATGCTCAGACGTGAGTCCCTTGCTCACTTTGCCACTGGATTCAAGCAAGCCTGGCTGAAGACGGCTGAAATGCCAGAAACCGGTCCTAGGAAGCTTGTTTCCGGTCCAGGGAAGACATGGCTTGGCAGTTCGGGCTGGACTGTTCCCATGAGGCACAGGGTCAGACTGATTTGCATATGGCCATGTCTTAACTGGGGTGGCAGAGTGGGCTAAAGAACGGTGATGGATTAAACCCAGATCAGTTGACTGGGGGTGAGTGCTTGCAATGTTCAACACTCCGTCCATCATTTCCTTTGGTTTTTGCTTTGTTCGCCATAAGTTGGCAGGGTATGCTCAGACGTGAGTCCCTTGCTCACTTTGCCACTGGATTCAAGCAAGCCTGGCTGAAGACGGCTGAAATGCCAGAAACCGGTCCTAGGAAGCTTGTTTCCGGTCCAGGGAAGACATGGCTTGGCAGTTCGGGCTGGACTGTTCCCATGAGGCACAGGGTCAGACTGATTTGCATATGGCCATGTCTGAACTGGGGTGGCAGAGTGGGCTAAAGAACGGTGATAGATTAAACCCAGATCAGTTGACTGGGGGTGAGTGCTTGCAATGTTCAACACTCCGTCCATCATTTCCTTTGGTTTTTGCTTTGTTCGCCATAAGTTGGCAGGGTATGCTCAGACGTGAGTCCCTTGCTCACTTTGCCACTGGATTCAAGCAATCCTGGCTGAAGACGGCTGAAATGCCAGAAACCGGTCCTAGGAAGCTTGTTTCCGGTCCAGGGAAGACATGGCTTGGCAGTTCGGGCTGGACTGTTCCCATGAGGCACAGGGTCAGACTGATTTGCATATGGCCATGTCTGAACTGGGGTGGCAGAGTGGGCTAAAGAACGGTGATAGATTAAACCCAGATCAGTTGACTGGAGGTGAGTGCTTGCAATGTTCAACACTCCGTCCATCATTTCCTTTGGTTTTTGCTTTGCTCGCCATAAGTTGGCAGGGTATGCTCAGACGTGAGTCCCTTGCTCACTTTGCCACTGGATTCAAGCAAGCCTGGCTGAAGACGGCTGAAATGCCAGAAACCGGTCCTAGGAAGCTTGTTTCCGGTCCAGGGAAGACATGGCTTGGCAGTTCGGGCTGGACTGTTCCCATGAGGCACAGGGTCAGACTGATTTGCATATGGCCATGTCTGGGGTGGCAGAGTGGGCTAAAGAACGGTGATGGATTAAACCCAGATCAGTTGACTGGGGGTGAGTGCTTGCAATGTTCAACACTCCGTCCATCCTTTCCTTTGGTTTTTGCTTTGTTCGCCATAAGTTGGCAGGGTATGCTCAGACGTGAGTCCCTTGCTCACTTTGCCACTGGATTCAAGCAAGCCTGGCTGAAGACGGCTGAAATGCCAGAAACCGGTCCTAGGAAGCTTGTTTCCGGTCCAGGGAAGACATGGCTTGGCAGTTCGGGCTGGACTCTTCCCATGAGGCACAGGGTCAGACTGATTTGCATATGGCCATGTCTTAACTGGGGTGGCAGAGTGGGCTAAAGAACGGTGATGGATTAAACCCAGATCAGTTGACTGGGGGTGAGTGCTTGCAATGTTCAACACTCCGTCCATCATTTCCTTTGGTTTTTGCTTTGTTCGCCATAAGTTGGCAGGGTATGCTCAGACGTGAGTCCCTTGCTCACTTTGCCACTGGATTCAAGCAAGCCTGGCTGAAGACGGCTGAAATGCCAGAAACCGGTCCTAGGAAGCTTGTTTCCGGTCCAGGGAAGACATGGCTTGGCAGTTCGGGCTGGACTGTTCCCATGAGGCACAGGGTCAGACTGATTTGCATATGACCATGTCTGAACTGGGGTGGCAGAGTGGGCTAAAGAACGGTGATAGATTAAACCCAGATCAGTTGACTGGGGGTGAGTGCTTGCAATGTTCAACACTCCGTCCATCATTTCCTTTGATTTTTGCTTTGTTCGCCATAAGTTGGCAGGGTATGCTCAGACGTGAGTCCCTTGCTCACTTTGCCACTGGATTCAAGCAAGCCTGGCTGAAGACGGCTGAAATGCCAGAAACCGGTCCTAGGAAGCTTGTTTCCGGTCCAGGGAAGACATGGCTTGGCAGTTCGGGCTGGACTGTTCCCATGAGGCACAGGGTCAGACTGATTTGCATATGGCCATGTCTGAACTGGGGTGGCAGAGTGGGCTAAAGAACGGTGATGGATTAAACCCAGATCAGTTGACTGGGGGTGAGTGCTTGCAATGTTCAACACTCCGTCCATCATTTCCTTTGGTTTTAACTTATACAGTCAGTCACACACCTATTAAATCCTCCACCCCCCAATTCTACACCAACTCATTTTTCAATACACCTTGGCATTAACATATATAAATTATATTTTAACTTTACAGAAACACACATTAACTGGATGATGTCATCAGTGATGTCATTTGAAATGCCATCAGTGATGTCATCAGTGATGTCAC
Source organism: Triturus cristatus (assembly GCF_964204655.1). NCBI lineage: Eukaryota > Metazoa > Chordata > Amphibia > Caudata > Salamandridae > Triturus > Triturus cristatus. The sequence continues at coordinate 742,443,371 of NC_140592.1, forward strand.
TGACCATGTCATGAGTGATGTAATATGTGACGTCATCAGCAGTGCATTGCGGGGTAGCGAGTTATAGTTAGCTCTAGTAAGTATAACGTTCGAATTTCTCTAGTTTTGTACGAGTGAAATGTCCAACTAACTATAACGTCCCTGAAACCTGTGTTTTTTTCAGTGAATTTCTAAGGTTTTTAAATGCTAATTTCTAACTATAACGTCCCTGAAACCTATGTTTTTTTCAGTGAATATATATATATATTTTTTAAGAAGGGTGATTGTTGAGTCTGGGGGAACGCATATAAGAGGTGTTGGCTGAAGCACAAAATGGAATTTGTTTTACAATTTGGACTCTATATATGAGGTAGTAATTTATCCAATTGATGATCCTGCCCTGGATTCCATTTAGTCTTAGAACCAGTAGTTGGCAGTCTAAAGTATCAAATACTGATAGTTGGCCAAGTACGGTAGTGCAGTGACTCCTTTAGAACCTACCGGGTCCTTTTCAGGTCATCCTAGATAGAGATTAATTCTAATTCAATACTTCTGTCAGGTCTATCTCAGATACATTTATCTTGTGTGAGAAGTTGGCCTGATATATGTTGTCCACTAATTATAGTGGGTACCTTGTATCAGCCCAAACAGCTCATTATGGTGAATAGGTTAAAGACAACCTTTATTGAAAGCTATCCTAGTGGTAGCTATGGAGAGCAGCCTTCAGGCTAAGTCTTGAAGGAATGTAAAGCCGCTTGTTTTACCAGTCTATAATCTCTTGAATGACCAAATGAAAGGACAACCACACCAGGTATATATTTAAAATATATGTATTTAAGATAAAACACACCCCTCTAGTCTCTTTATGAGACTGGAGTTTGAAGTACTTAATTTACAAGTTAGCAATCAACAGCAATAGCACAAATACACGTTTGGCCCTAGGGGCGTACCAAACCATATACCAATAAAGTGGTGTAAGAAACACAACTGAACTAGACACAAGGCCTAGAGCATGTAGAATCACTGGGACCCCAAGGAACCACCCAAGGTAGTGACACAGGGGACCCACGGGGGCGGTGTGCAGTGTGTAAACACAACCGCAGGTTCCCGTTAGATTCTATGGGCAATGTCGCGGTTGGAAATTTAAAGATTAGGGACACTTAGAATCAAGTCAGGACCAAACTCCTTTGGACTTAGGCAGTTCTAGGGCTAGCACCCACGGGAGCACCGGAGTACTCGTGTTACTTCACCCAGGGAAGCCGGGTGAATAGGTGTCTTTTGGTGTCGGGTCGCGTCGTTGATTTCAATGGAAGCTGGCGAAGAAGTGCTGCTGCTGTGAAGAGGAGAAGTGTCCGAAGCGATCCAAGCCTGGATCTAGGATGGAAGGAACCTGAAAGCTGAGGGGACAGAGTCTGGGTCACTTACCAGTGACCAAGGGCACGATGAACTAATGCCCACAGATATCGGGTGCTTCAGGTGAGTTGACGGGTGTCTTGACTCTTCAGCCACGAGGTCCAGGAGGCGCCGATGATGACCAGGAGCTGGATTCGAGCTGTCCCACAAAGTCTGTCGAGCGCTGCGGTGTCGGCGACCAGATTGTACCCAATAAGCCTTGGCAATGGCAAGTTACTTGAAAGCAGAGAAAGGACGTTGGTGCAGACCAGCACGGTCTGGGGGACTCACCCAGCGAGGGTAAGTCGGGGCACGTCTGGAGCAACCAGGAAATCCCAATCAGAAGAGGAGTTGCCTTAGTGGGGACCTACTAGCCAATGGGCTAGCGATCGTGATGGAGCCTCGAGTGGTCGCACTTGAAACTGGCCCAGGGGTCACTCGTGGAGTGGAGGCCAGAAATCTTCGGTGCAGGAGATGCTCAAGGCTGGGGCTTCTCGAAGCCCAAAGCACAACTTCGAGGAAGACCAGGAAGATGATGTTGCTGCAAAAGTTCACATTTTCCAGGGGTCATGGTTCCACGTCACCCACAATAGCCACGGGCCTCAGCTTTGCTGTGGACTCAGGGTAGCCTCTGGGATGTCGGGAAATCCACCTCACGTGATGCAAAGACTTCGGCGTCCGGCAGGAGCTTCAGTGATGCAGACCGGTCAGTTCCTTCTTTGGTGCCTGCCAAGCAGGGCAGTCACTCCTTGACTCCAAGGGAGATTTCTTCAGTCTTCTAAGCAAAGTAGAACGTCGAAGGTCCAGGATATATATTGCAGAGTTTCGTCCAGGGTAATCTAAATTCGCAAGGACTGGGTTCCCATACTTATACTAAGTTTGGGGGTTGGACATACTCTAGGGACCCACCTATGGGAGGCTTTGGAAAGAGGGGTGGTTACACCCATTTCCTTTGTCCAGTTTCGCGCCAGAGCAGGGGCAGGTAGCCCCTGCAACCGGATTGAACTGGACTATGCACAGGGACACCAAGTGTGCCCCCAGTGCAGGACTTCAAAGCACCAGAGAGTGCTCCTGCCCAGCCCCAACACACATCTGCCTGTCTGGGGAGGTGGTTACACCTCCCTGGGACAGGAAACCTATTGTCCAGGCCTCCCCTGCCGGAGTTTCAGTCAGCAGCAGGAGGCCAAACCCGTGTCTGTGGCAGAGGCATCCATTTTGTAATGCCCTGGCTGTAGAAAGTCCTACCGGGTTAGACCAGTGTGAACGTGTCTCTCCCTCTAGAAGGGGGGAATGATACCCCCGCCGCCAGAACTGGGGGGGGGGGGGGTAGTATTCCAAAGCGTTTGACACCAAACACAACATGTTTCCGTGCAGCCATCCCAAAGTTAGCATTTACCGCAAGGTTATAATGCACTTAAGAGTATATGGTCAGGCTTCACCACAAACAGCATCAGAGGAGGTACACCGAACGCTGCAGAGGGGCTCTGCTCATGCAGGGGCACCCTTTCACATAAAAACCAAGCACTCTGCCTTCAGGATTGTTAAGGCCTGCCATAGGAGTGACTTATAGGTTTTACATGTGTGTGCAATGGTAGTGATATAGGTAGCCTATACCACTGTAAGGGGTGCAAGAACACCCTTACTCAGGCTGCAGTAGCAGACCTGTGGTGCCATTTTGGAGTGCTTCCCAGGGGTGGCATAATACATGCTTTAGCCCCTGGTAGGCCTCTGAGGTACCTATGCCCTAGGTACATAGTATACCATATACTAGGGGCTTATAAGGCACTCCAGAATCCAATTAGAAATGTACCTAATGTACATGGAAACCATTTTACAGAGGAAGCAGCTAGGCTGGGGTCCTGATTAGCAGGGCTACAGCCAGACTAAGGTCGAAAAACAGTGAAACACCAGCAAGAAGTGGGTGTACTCATGTGAAGCAGATCCTACTTTCCTACATCTTGTTCATTGAAGCAGGAGATCTGGAGAAATGCTGACTTTTCACTAAGTTACAAAAGAATAGTTTGTTCGATATTGGGCTCTAATTTATACGGACATATTGGATGAATACTGTTTGTTTAGGAAGCATGCTCTGCTGCTTTTTGGCTAGTTTTGCATTATACTGTTGTTAAATATTTACATTTAATGTAAGAAGTTTTCAGGTTGTTGGGGAATTCTCCTATTGATGGAGAATAATTGATCATTAAACTGGCTGGTATGGCAGCAAACATTTCTAGAAGAATGTTCATCTGTGTTTGTAAGACAACAGTCTGTTGGTGATCATGCTACATTCATAGCATTGATTAGCTCATTGGATTGTTATATTGTTAGCAAGTTGAATGAGTTCTGTTTAAGGTTGCATAAATTGACTAACTTGTGCCATTTGAGGCGGTGAATGCCTGCATTAAAAGAAAGTGAGCTTTTAAATCTATTTTTTCAATGCGTGGTTTGCCAAGGGGTCGTGTTACTCCTGAGTGGGCTTTTTGACAGTGGGTGTGCAGACTTGAGTAAGATATTACAAAAGTATTTTAAAGAGCTATTTCATAGGACTGACAGCACTTGAAATGCAATGAGATTAGTCAGATCTCCTGGTTTTGTTGCTTGACTTTTGAGCTTCAAAGTAGCTTTTCGACCCCATTATTTTAATCATTCTCGTTGCTTCTTTTCATTAACTGTCTTTGAAGATTTCTTGTTTCAGTTGTATGTCTGAGTTGAATCATCCCATCTTCTGGTGATGTGATCGCCAAAATGTTGTTTTGAGGGCAATAACTATGTTGCGAGTTTTTGTTAGCAACTTGTAGAATTGCTTTATGGACATTGTTGTATCTCGAGGCCAATTTACAGTGAGTTCTCTTTGGAAAAAGCTGAGGTTGAAGTTCTTCCAGGGTTTAGCAGAGACATCCAAAGCTGTATTTACTGGTAGTATTGTTGCCATGGGGGTTAAAGTTGATGACAGTGATTTCTCTTTATACTGGGGAATTATTGAGTAGGATTAGTCTTCTAGATATGAAGATAAGATCGTAGGTGTGGCTTGTCTAGTGGGTTGGCCCAGTGACTAGTTAATGGGTCAGGTGCATCTAGTTCAGCAAAGAGACTCTTCAGTAGATTGATCAGGTCCGTTAACGAAACTTGGCGAGGTCTAGTAGCAGATACTTGAATGGCTGAACATCTTGGACTTTGAGGAGAATTTCCTACTTCTTTAAGTTATGATGACTGCTCAGGCTACCTGTTCTACTGTTGCAGCCCCTTCCATGTGAACAAGAACATTAAATGCATTGAAGCCCCTTCCTGCAGGATTAGTGCCAGCTGCCAGAGCTGCAGAGAGTGGATGCATTGTTGCTTCCCTGCATAGAAGATGGTTGTGGTATTGTCCTTGTAGATCGTCACCATCCTGCATCTTACATTTGGGAGGAAGGCTTCCAGTGTTCAAGAGAGTACATTTAACTTCAACACTTTAATATGGAGGCATTGTTCTGATTTGTCTCACAAGGTCAGTGAGCCACTGACCATAATCTGATGAGTCTGTTGTGATCAAGAACTGAAGGTGAGGCAAACTGAACAGGCATCTTACAAAAGGCCCAGGAGCATGTGCTGTTCATCACAAAGTTGGGACAATAGATGGAAGGAATTACATGGTCTTACTGTAGTTGATAACTGATGAACCCAGGATTCTACTAGATGAAGTTTCGGGGTATGCAAGTGAAGCTTGACAAAGGATCGCGTTAGTTCTACAAGCTTATGAAACTACCTCTCTGAAACTGCCCCATTGTTCAGAAAGTGGATGATGGCTGGTACCCTATTTGAAGGAGGGAAAACCTTGCCTAGGCTGGAATGCCCAGAAGGAGCTTGATTACAAGTCAGGTGCAACAAATTTAGCGCATGTTTACCTGCATTAATTTCGCTCCGCCTGCTTATTAGTGGTTAGGTTTTTCTGCTCCGAAATATACCAGGTGTGGGGCAATCTGATCTGACTTTTCCCATCTGAAAAAACAGCCGGAAAAACGTATGAGCCCTTGGCTGCAGCAGCAGCCAAGCCGCCTTCTTTTTCTAACATTAAAATAACACTTCCTCTTCCTTCCACTACTACCTCCGCCCCACTCCATCACCCTCCAATGCTCCAGCCTTTTCATACATTTAGCAACTGCTTGGAGAAGTGAAAAACCACATGAAATAGGGAATTCTTTGTGGTTTTACAGCCAGAAATATTGCCCCACATAGTAAGTTCACTTTTCACTTTACACTCTATCACAGCTACTTTGAATGGTCTGGAAAGTATTACATCCAATGCTCTGGTACTTCTGTGGGCAACTGTGCCGCTCCTACATATGCCAACCTTTACATGTACCGATTCGAACTCGACAACATCTTATCCAAACAGGAATGGATTGACAATTTGATTCTATATAAAAGATACATCGATGACATTTTCATTATTTGGAAAGGCTCAATTCACCTCCTGGAATCATTGATTAAAATACTCAACTCCGTGGAGCATCGCATTGAATTCACCCACTCAATAAGTCAGGAATCTCTCACATTTCTGGACACCCTCGTAACCAACAAACAGGATAATTTAATCACGCAAGTTTACACCAAACCCACGGACCGCAATAACCTTTTGCATTATCACAGCTTTCACCAGCCCTCACTCAAAAAGCACCTACCATACTCTCAATTACTCCGATTAAAAAGAATATCAAGCACTGATGACTTATATGAAACCAGTAAAGAGCAATGTATGGTTAAATTCAAACAACGTGATTACCCACCACAAATCCTGGAAAATGCCATAGTCAAAGCTGAGAGACCCACGCGACAGATGTTACTCCAACAAAGATCTTTGAAAAAAACAGAATCTAGGAATGTCTTTGTCTCTAAATTTTCCACACAAAGCTATCAAATCAAAAAGACTATCTTAAGATATTGGCCAATGCTGAGCACCGAACTGGACTTCAAAAACATATTTGACACACCGCCTAGATTCGCCTATCAAAGATCGCGAAACCTCAAACAAATCTTGTCCACCCCGAATACAATCACCAATACTGAATTCAAAGGAACCACACCATGTTTGAACTGTGGCAATTGCAATTCGATCATTAAAGGTAACATCATCCAACACCCACACAAAGGTTATCCGATCAAACTTCTGGTAACAGCCACATGTAACAGTCAAAATGTGATCTACATGTTGAAATGCCCCTGCGGGCTTGTTTATGTTGGCAAAACCGAGCGAAAAATGCGTATCAGACTGAATGAACACAAAAGCAACATACGCACCCGACAGACGAAATCTCCCATTGCCAACCACTTTCATCTTTTCCAACACAACATTTGTCAACTCCGTTTCCTAATCTTAGAACAAATTTCATTAATTAAAGGACGCAACAACACACAATTTCTTCTACAACGAGAAATATTCTGGATGAACAAACTTGATTCGCTTTACCCCAAAGGGTTAAATGAACGATATGACCTTGGCTGTTACCTGTAATCTGATCCCCTGTTCCGGCCACAAATTTCTGTGTATATGACTTTTCCTGTCTAATTCTAATTACGATTATTTCATGGCTTTGATCTTCACAGATCCTGGAATACGCCATCTTATATACTTGACAATATCACACTTTGTTAATTCCCATTTCATGTTCACCTTCCCTCATTTATTTCTATTCTCAGTTTTCCCACTGCTCTGTACAGCTATCTTTACTGTTCTCTCTTTCCCTTTCATTTTCTTCGCTGTTTCACATTTTTTCCTTTTTCACTTTTATATTCTATACCCTTTATTACCCATGTCCACACACCTCTTGGATATTTATGTTCCCTATGTGAACGTGACTCTTATCTTTTCTGACATTTCGTTCGTTTATTATATTTTTTTTGCGCTTCCTTCTCAGACATCAGACTTTCAATTCCAAAACTTCGAGTCTTTCTTTCATGTAGTTTTCTCAATACACCTGCTTACGCCTGTTTCTTCTCTTTCCCTTGCTCCCTTACGATGAGACATTCACGAGCACTAGTTTGGTTTTCCTCATTTACGTCACATACCCAACGCGATTCGTTCGCCTGATCACGTGGTGAATCTCAATCAACCCCCCGTTTCCTGGCTTATGAATACACAGACGTGTAGGTCTGTTTTCTTTCACTGCACCCGATTCGCTCACGCGTCTTTACCTCACATGATTCGTTCGCATAAACCACACGGGACACTTTAAATTTAACAGCTGACTTTCACTGGCACATACTTCCGCATTTGCCGTCAGTTTGTTTCACTCGCCGACACGTCTATTCCCAACGACCTGCCGACCTAGAATCCTAAGATACAGTAAGTGTTTAGCGACGTTTGTTTTTTTACCCACCACTTGACTTGGGTAGTTGGTAACTTCTTTCCCACAATTTTGCTCACGTTTTGCACTCTTCTTTCTTGACATCTGGGACACACCGGCTTACTTGCGGTAAGCTTTTTCGCCCCTCTTTTTCTTTGCACCATTTCCTTTGGACCACTTTTTCTGATTTGCTTCTTATTGGCACCTTTTGATGTACCTCACTTGTGGTTCAACGATTTTTAGATGCACGTTTCTAATTTTTTATCCGTTACAATTATATGTGGCATGAATTTCGTTATGACCAACCAGGATGTAGGCTGATTTCCTGTTTTTCCTTCCTTGTAGTGCTGCCCCTGATGAAGGGCCCTGCTAGCCCGAAATGCCTTGGGCACTTGAGATTATTTTGGATTATACCGAATGAAATGTGATATGTACATCAACAACGTTTTGGAACTCAACGATTATTAAAGACTCTAACGTGATGAACAAATATCTCATGTACTTTTGATTTACCTTGGATAATTAAACTTCACCCCGGAGTGCAACACGAGCGACGCGCTCTCATTCAGAACGTGCCTCAGCCCGTATTCATCCCAGCTCAGGGGGATTTACTCGCTTGCACCCACGATCGTTTTCCCCAACTTTGAGTACCTCGCTTTACAACACGAGTGTGCGATTTTTGTCCAATTTCGTTCCCACATAGTAAGTCCCATTCCCATGTTTTTTTTTGTTTGTAATTGCCTGGGACTGGAGTGATTTTATTGCACAGAAATAGTAAAATTCCATGTGACTTGACAGTGTGGTAAAATCCCACCAGTATCGGGCAAGTAGGAGATTTTGGGTTGTTCCCTGGATTTCAGGCAGCTCACTAGAATCTCAATGTTGTATAGGTCCTGATGAGCAAGACTGAACTCTTCCAGGTAGTGAACCTTCAGCAGTAGACATTTTGCAGCTACACAAAGGCAGCGACACCAGGACCAGGATTTTGATAGAGATCCAAGGGTTTCGTTGAGAGTACAAGGAAGTGCCATTAAGTGATAGTGCTATTTTCGCAATGTAAAACTGAGGCACTACTTGTTTTCCTGCAGGGTAGACAGGTGAAACTGAGCATCCAACAGATACACCAGACTTAGCCCCTCATTGTTCTGGATAGTAGCCAGAGCCCGAGTCTAAGTTAGCACCTTGAACTTTTGGAGGCAGAGGAAAAGATTTAGATTGCAGAGATCCAAAATGGGGTAGAGTCGGTCACCCTTTTTATGACAACAAAAAGAAGTAGTGGTATCAATATCCCAAGCAACCATGTTTGTTGTTAAGTGTTCTGATATTTTGAAAAGGTTGACACTGACCACTCACTTGGCCTGGTATTCGCTGTCAGCGAGTGACCTATAGCAAACTAGGGAGTGGCTGAGAGTGGAAGATCAAAGTGGAAATATTCCCTTTTCTGCTAGGGTCTGCAAGGTTTACCATATCTGTTAGGGTCTGGAAGTTGAAGGTTCAGAGTATGTATACAAACTTCATGTTGCAAAGACTTAAACTGCAAAGGAGTAGGAGAAAAACTAAACACAGAATACAGACCGGAAGGAAACAGTTGTAGGCTATCTGGCTCGTAGCCACCAGATTCAATTCTTATGAGTTCTCTCTAATGACAGGACACAGCTCTAAGTCTGAGTACATCAGTAAGACAGTCAGGCCACAAACGTATGTAGTGCAGAACTTGGAAGTAGAAGAGAGATTGCTGAAACCGTGAAAAGTAGTTTTGATTATTCATGCTAAAACCGTGTGCTTGTAATGGAGGAGCAGATTAATCTGGTTTGCTGTGACCCCCAGGAACACACAAGTGCACTGAAAAGAACTCATTTTGTAAAGAAGACCAGGACCTTCCAACTCACTTGGTACCACAATGTGACACACAATATCAGCTCCCATCACATGGTCACCCGGTGAGGAGCCGATATCACACAGTGGCAGGGGAAACGAGCTGAAAGCCACGTAAGTAGTGAATTTCTAGGTCGTTTTCCGAGGCTTTGAACTGCTGACGTTTATTAAGAGGTGTTAAAACACCCCAGGACATCTACACCAGCCTTAGCAAGATATTTTGTCTTTTGGAGGAGGGTGTTTGGGGGCCGGGGTAGGGGCAGAAGTGCCTCTTAGGTACTTCTCGGTCACGATGCCCCGCCCCCTCCAAGGCCCTGCCCCTTCCTCACACTGTGAGATTTCTGCTCAAGTTGACAGGTATGAGACCACTTAGCCAGTTATAACTGGCTTTGCACCGGCGAATATTCTTTATTGAAACTCAGAAGTGAGTGACAAAGCCATGTTCTACTCAGTGTGAGTGGACAGCCTGAATATTAATAACTCTCCAGTGGAAGGAAAGACTTTGGTGGCTGCACTAAATGCAGAATTTGCAATTGGGAAGGCGAGGACACAGTTTACTGGCTTAGGCAACTCTTGGAAGGCCAGGAGAAAACTCTGCCTGCCATGATGACGCAAGTCAAAAACACACTTACAGGAACTCTGCAGAGTTTTCAAACTGTAAAGTGGCTCCGCCTGCACAAGGTGACATACTCTCTTCCAGCCCCTCTTATTTAACTGAAGGCAAGAGGAAGCTTGGAGCTGGGAGTCTTGCTGTGCTTCTGGAGTGCGAGGAAGCCTCCAATGCCCACTTCTGACTGATGTGCAAGAACTTTCAGGGCTATCCATGCAGTATGGCGGAGAAGTGTGAAATGTAACTGCTACTTTGAAACTTTATATTTGAAGTGACTCATCCAATATTTGCCACCTTTGCCTGATTGTACTGATAACGTGTGATAATTTTACTAAATTGGTTTGGGAGCTTTACTAAGTGATTTATTGAGTTAAGTGTTGAGTTGATACAGCTGATCCCTAACACACATTCTCTGAAGTATCCTTCCACCTCAGAAACATATTCCTAAATTGTAGGCAAGATTGTCATAGATGCTGGTAGTATAATTTAACCCATTGAGCAACCCACTTTCCTATAGCGAATTACCATGAGAAACAGGAATACCAGCACTAATTCTCTTGATAATTCCCCTGTATTATCTCCTTTCCAACCCATACATTTCACCAGGTATATATAGCAAAATGTCTGCATGGGAACGGTTGGAATGCCGTTTACCCATTACTAATACATATTTGGCCAGTAACTCCTTTAGTGACTGAATCAGCACTAGATCCACACTTGTGATGAAGGCCTTGGGTTTTCTTGTGCTGCTTTGATGGCACTGCTGTGGAACCGAGGGATTGAGTAATCAAACAAGTTCCTCCCATAGGAATAGAGGTTGACTTTTTCCTAAGCCCTGGCCAATTGTGGTGCATGGATGGACCAAATTTCTTGGTCTTGATAACAGCATTGGCTAGGTTCCTGGGCATCAGGAGTCTCTGCTCCACAGCCTCCTAGACAAAGTTAAGCCAAAACTACACTCCTGCTAGGAATAGTCTATGAGTATTGAGGTGACTTGAGGAACCTAGGCCATAGGTGCAGTCATTAAGGTATTGGCTTGTCTGAGAGTGAGCATGCCTATCTAGGACATTTTCTTCCTCGGTGTTTTGAAACACTTGGTTTCCCTGTTTATCTGGGAGGATAATGCCTTGTCCTTTGGGACAGTCATCATCAGCACTGCAGACTCCCAGAGAGGAGGACTGGCCTGTATTTAAAAGCTCAGTAGCTATTATCCAGAGAGCTTGAAATTGCCAGTCCAGCTTCTTGCAGATCTCCTTGTCTGTTTGAGGACCTGGAGCTCAATTACCACGGCGTACTTGGTCGGAGAAGTTGTTGCTATGACCACAGTATAAATGCTCTCATTCTCCAGCAAGGATGCTGCGGCCTCTGTGGGCATCACTTTCAAACCCTGACTGTTCAACGGTATCTGATTAGGTGCAGGGCTTCGTGGTCTCCAGCACTGGTTTCTGGGTCAGTCTCTGAATTCCACTAGCCTTGCTAAGAAGAACCCTGGGGATGGACCCATGGGATCATTGGACATCCCAGAAGGCAGAGGTGTGGTCATCTAGAATGGATACAGAATTTGCAGCTGAATCAGGACAGGCCATGTTGGTTAGGTTTCGGTGCAGCCTGGGGTTATTCGTCTACTGTGCTGCATCAGGGAAAGTAGAAGCTGCTGCAGGATTGGCTTAGATGCACTACATTTATCAGGAGCTGCATCAATGTTAGGCTGAGGTAGCAAAATGAACTCGCGAGCCTTCAGTTTCACATTCACAGCTTTCATGAAGGAGCCCAACCTGAGGATTGTGGGACACCCCCGCGCCGCACGGCCACCAGCTGCTGCGTGTGCCCCTTGCATCCCTGTGCCTCGCTGCTGCCTCGTTCCTGATTGCCGCCGCTGCGGTTGTTTTGCCCTTTGTTTTCACGTGAATTTGTGCCTGCTTGTCATAAACCCGATTTTTCCCTTGTTTTGACGAATCTTTGTGCCTGTTTTGTCTGAATTTCGTTTTCCCCGTGTTTTGCCTTCCTTCCTTGTTGCCCGCCGCCCTCCGCCCTCCCTTCCCGCCAAACGCCGCTTTTCCCCGCCCTTTTTTGTATTCTGTACCCTCCCCGCTCCCGCCTCCCAGCTGCTCCGCCCACCCGCGCACTTGGCCTTAAATGGCGACCGTGCGACGCAGGTGAGTGTGACCCACTTGTGGGACACCCCCGCGCCGCACGGCCACCAGCTGCTGCGTGTGCCCCTTGCATCCCTGTGCCTCGCTGCTGCCTCGTTCCTGATTGCCGCCGCTGCGGTTGTTTTGCCCTTTGTTTTCACGTGAATTGGTGCCTGCTTGACATAAACCCGATTTTTCCCTTGTTTTGACGAATCTTTGTGCCTGTTTTGTCTGAATTTCGTTTTCCCCGTGTTTTGCCTTCCTTCCTTGTTGCCCGCCGCCCTCCGCCCTCCCTTCCCGCCAAACGCCGCTTTTCCCCGCCCTTTTTTGTATTCTGTACCCTCCCCGCTCCCGCCTCCCAGCTGCTCCGCCCACCCGCGCACTTCGCCTTAAATGGCGACCGTGCGAACGCGCAGCGTTGACGCGCAGCGGGCGCGCCGATCGTGCGCCGAAGGCGCGCCAAAGGTAAGCCCGTCTGCGCCCGTCCGCGCCTGGACCGCGCCCAGTGCCAGGAACCCTGAACCTCGACGTTCCCGACCGACCCGCCGGACGTACGCCGCCGCCACCCTCACCGCTCTCAACACCGGCCGACTTCCAGACTGCCACCAAGCCACTCCACGACGTACCCACGGACCTTTCAGCTGCCACGCCTGCAAGTTCACCTGCACCCGGACCTGCCTCGCACCAGCACCCACCAAGTCGAACGCCAGCAGCACCCACCTCAAGTGCATCCTGATCAACACCCGCTCCGTCCACAGACACGCCATCGAACTCTGGAACCTCCTAGACGCCACAGCCCCTGACGTTGCCTTCCTCACGGAGACCTGGATGAACGCATCCTCAGCTCCCGACATCGCCATCGCCATCCCAGAGGGCTACAAGATCGTCCGGAGGGACCGAAACGCCAACCAGATGGGAGGAGGCATCGCCATCATCCACAGGAACACCATCCGTCTCACGACCAGCACCGACGACACCCTGACAACCGCCGAACACCTGCATTTCCAGATCCACACCAACCCGAACACCACCCTCAGAGGCACCCTGATCTACCGACCCCCGGGACCACGCACACAATTCAGCGAGGACATCGCCGACTTCGTCAGCCCGCATGCCCTCCCCTCCGCTGACTACATCCTCCTGGGAGACCTCAACTTCCATCTGGAAAACAACAACGACCGCAACACCACCACCCTGCTCGACAACCTCGCCAACCTTGGACTCAAGCAACTGGTGTCCACCCCCACCCACCTCGCCGGACACACACTCGACGCAGTCTTCTCTTCCAGCACAGACATCGAGTTCAGCCACGCCACAGAGCTTCAATGGACGGACCACAGCTGCGTCCACTTCACTTTCAAGAGAACGACGACCCACCACCACCAGCAACAGGCCGCCCACAGAAGCTGGAACAAGATCACAGCAGACCAGCTCGCCACCTCCCTGAGTCAGCACCCCCCTGCCAGCTCAGCGAACCCCAGCCAGGCCGCCGACAACCTCACGAAGTGGATCAGCAACTGCGCGGACGAACTCGCCCCTCTGAGGACCCCGCCTAGCAGACCCGGCAGCAAGAAGGCCCCATGGTTCACCGACGAACTCAAGAGCTCCAAGAAGAACTGCCGAGCCCTCGAGAAAGTCTGGAGAAGGGAACCGACACCGGACAACAGGACCTCCTACAAACTGGCCACCCGGAAACACCACCAGCTGATCCGCGCCGCCAAGAAAACAGCATTTAAGGACCGGTTGGACAACAACGCACACAACTGCAAGGAACTCTTTAACATCGTGAAAGAACTTTCCAACCCCAGCGCAGGAAACAACGACATCACCCCATCGCAAGACCTCTGCAACTCCCTCGCTTCATACTTCCACAACAAGATCACGGACATACACAGCAGCTTCAACAACCAACCAACGCACACCGTGACCGAACAACCACCCCCCACCACCATCCTTCACGCCTGGACCCCGATCAGCACCGAAGACACCATCCGCACAATGAACTCCATCCACTCCGGATCACCGACCGACCCTTGCCCTCACCACGTCTTCAACAAGGCCGACGCTGTCATCGCACCCCACCTGCGAGACATCATCAACACATCCTTCGACACCACCATCTTCCCGGAGAGCTGGAAGCACGCCGAACTCAGCGCTCTACTCAAGAAACCAACAGCGGACCCCACCGACCTCAAGAATTACCGCCCCATCTCGCTTCTCCCGTTTCCAGCCAAAGTCATCGAGAAGACCGTCAACAAGCAGATGGCCGCCTTCCTCGAGACGAACGGATCCCTCGACCCCTCACAGTCCGGCTTCCGAGCCAACCACAGCACCGAGACCGCCCTCATCGCCGCCACCGATGACATCCGAGCCCTGATGGACAATGGAGAAACAGCGGCCCTCATCCTCCTGGACCTCTCCGCGGCATTCGACACTGTCTGCCACCGCACCCTAGTACAGCGCCTCAGCAACGTCGGAATCCAGGACAAGGCGCTGGAATGGATCATCTCCTTCCTCGACGGAAGAACACAGAGAGTCCGCCTACCACCGTACAAGTCAGAGGCCTCCGAAGTCATCTGCGGCGTCCCCCAAGGATCATCTCTGAGTCCCACCCTCTCCAACGTCTACATGAGCCCCCTCGCGGCCATCGTACGCAAACACAACCTCAGCATAATCTCCTACGCCGACGACACCCAGCTGATCCTCTCCCTGACCAACAACCCCGCCGCCGCCAGAGCCAACCTGCACGACGGGATGAAAGAGGTAGCCGAGTGGATGACGATCAGCCGCCTGAAACTGAACTCGGACAAGACGGAGATCCTCATCCTGGGCTCCTCACCCTCCGCCTGGGACGACTCCTGGTGGCCTCCCGCCCTGGGCACCGCACCCAAACCGACAGACCACGCACGCAACCTGGGCTTCGTCCTGGACTCCTCCCTCTCCATGACCAGGCAAGTTAACAAAGTCTCCTCGACGTGCTTCAACATCCTACGCATGCTACGGAAGATCTTCTGGTGGATCCCCACCGAGACCAGGAAGACCGTCACCCAGGCCCTCGTCACCAGCCGTCTGGACTACGGCAACGCCCTCTACGCCGGTACCACCGCCAAGCTCCAGAAGAGACTCCAGCGGATCCAGAACGCCTCAGCCAGACTCATCCTCGACATCCCACGAACCAGCCACATCTCCGGACCTCTGAGAGACCTTCACTGGCTCCCCGTCAACAAAAGAATCACCTTCCGCCTCCTCACCCACGCACACAAAGCTCTACACGACCGAGGCCCGAGTTACCTCAACAGCCGAGTCAACTTCTACGCCCCCAAACGCCACCTCCGCTCAGCCAACCACGCCCTCGCCGCCGTCCCCCGCATCCGAAGAGCTACTACAGGAGGAAGGTCCTTCTCCTACCTGGCCGCCAAGACCTGGAACTCCCTCCCCCCCGACCTGCGCCTGACCCAAGACCACCTCTCCTTCAGGAAGAAGCTGAAGACCTGGCTGTTCGAGCAGTAGCGGCACCCCCCCCCCCCCCAGCGCCTTGAGACCCTACGGGTATGTAGCGCGCTCTACAAGTGTCATTGATTGATAGAGGATTGAGAAAATCCCACACTTTCTTTTAAGGGGAGCTGGGAAGATTTGGTAACTCCTGATCTAGCTTCTGCTGGTTTGGTCAATGAAAAGAATGTGACGTATCCGCAAAGCAGTCCGTTTTTGCTGAGTCTAGGACAGCAACGGGAGACTAGAGTCTAATAATTCCTGAATAAATTAACCAGAGTACGTGACAGAGCCTCCTGAAAGCCCTGTAATTTCATCACAAATCAATTTACGATCCACCAAGATCTGGCCAGATAGTGAGGGAGACTGACAGGCCACAAACTACTGGGTTTGGTGCATATCATGGAACTTCCTGCCAAACTGCTACAGCTGGCTGCCAAGAGAAGTGTGCTAAGTGGGTGCCACTGATTTTCTGTGTCTCCTATTTTTTTGCCTTTTGTGCTTTACATGCACGCAAATTGCCAAAACACTGAGGGAGGCAAACATGTCTTCTTGCAGCAAGGATCTCTACTCGCTGATCAGGTAGTCATCTCCCTCTCAACCACTGCCTATGCATCAGGGAACTGGACTCTACTGCTGTGGTAAAGCAAGTGGGAGGAGAAGGATATGCCTGGTCAGGATGGCACTGCTACCGAGGCCATCAACAGTTACAATGGTGCTGTATTCCCCAGTGCAAATCTGTGGAGCCATCGGAATGCTAAAAGCCTGAATTAAAGTGTGGTTACTCCGTCAGGGTGATGGGGTATTTTACTGCGTAGCCCTGATGGAGTACCCACTTTCCAAATTTAGAAATGTCCGCTGCCCCAGCAGATTTCTCTTACATTGGCAGGAACTGCCATCAGTGCATTGAAAATGTGCCTTACTCCTCCATCAACATGACGGAGCTGTACAGCAAACTTTTAATTTCTTTTTTTTTCCAATTAGAAAATCCCAAAGCAGGATGTTTCTTTTCAAAATAAAAAAGCAATGACCCTGTTGCCAGGGGAGTTGTTACTTTCATTTACCTCCATGTTTTGGATGGTGGTAGGTGGAAGTAAAAACTTAACATTTGTTTGCCCACTCTAAATAGGGCGGACAGACAAATGTCAAAACCTCCAAAAGTCTTCACTCTATCTGGTCATCGGAGGTGTATGTCAGCAGGGGAAACACTCTTTACAACACAGTTTCAACCCTGCTGTGCCTCTACCACCCAGCTTTTACCACGCATGCTTTTACCACGTATTCCTTTTTAGTGGTTTAATAACTCATACCTGTACCACGCATGGTAAGTCAAGTTAAGGTAAGTATAAACTGTGTGTGTGTGGGTAAGGGTATTGGATTGTAAGGGTATTTTTAGGGTTTAGGAGTGGGTAAGGGTATTGGGTTGTAAGGGCATTTTTAGGGTTGGTATGGGTATAGGGCGGTATGGGTATTTTTAGGGTTTATGGTAAGGTAACGATTATTGGGTGATAAGGGTATTTTTAGGGTTATGGGGTGGATAAGGGTATTGGGTGGTAAGGGTATTTTAGCGTTTAGGGGTGAGTGAGGGCATTGGGTTTATTTTATTTATTTATTTTATTTGCAGAGTTTTATATAGCGCTGGCTAGACCCGGAGGTATCAGAGCGCTTTACATGAGGATCAGCGAGTTACAAGTTACAAAATCACATCATTTACAGGAGCCAAGTATAACATAGGAGAAAAACAGTGAATACACAATAACATGGGTTATTAGCGCATAGCATAGCCAAGACACACGTCAAATGGGGCATGGAAGGCAGGGGGGATGGTAAAAAAGGGGTAAGGAATGCATAATCGGGTCAGGCAGACCGGCAAGAGGGAAAGTACTTACAAAGCAGTTACAGTAAAAGACATACAAACCGGCTGGGGACCAACAATCATAAACATCCCGAAAATTGGTGATAGTATAAGATGGGAGGGGAGTAGGAGACCAAAGGGGATGGGACGATTTGAGGAATAGAACAGACAAGCGAACAAGGAACAGTCCAGCTACAATGAGGATAGGTCAAAATCGCCAAGATGGAGGACCCAGGCCATGGGAACCGACAGCATCAACCCAAAATGTCGGAACACACAAAAATCCAACTCTAAAACTACAAGGCAGCAGACTTGAAGGCTTCACGCAGAGTTGGATGGGGGAGGCAGTCACATGACCATGGAGGGAGGAGGGCAGGACACCGCTGATCACAAAGTGGGTCCATCGACGACACAGGTTGTAAGGGTGTTTTTAGGATTTAGGAGTAGGTAAGGGAATTGGGTTGTAAGTGTATTTTTTGAGTTTAGGGATGGATAGAGGTATAGGGTGGTATTGGTTTTTTAGGGTTTAGTGCAAGGTCAGGGTATTGGGTAGTAAGGGTATTTTTAGGGTTTAGGGGTGGATAAGGGTATTGGGTTGTAAAGGTATTTTGGGGTTTGTGGTGGCTAAGGGTATTGGGTGGTAAGGGTATTATAGGGTTTAGGGGTGAGAATCAACATGTACTTCAAGCATTTCGGCATGAACAATAAAGTTGAAAAAACTTCAATGTCAATATATACAACTTGACATTGACATTTTTTAAACTTTATTGTTCATGCCGAAATTCTTGAAGTACATGTTGATTCTGACTGCTGCATTTCCGCACTTCCCATGAACGGAGCACCTCTATTTCTATGGGGGATTATGCTCAGGTCACACACTTGAAAAAGGCTCAGCCGAAACGTGTCGTTTGTGGGCACAATAAAAACATCTTGTGCTGTCCTCTGGTGTGCCGCTGTCTTCCTTTTGGGATTGCCTGAAGAGATTCTTTTATACAAATATAGTGGCTGCCGCTGCAAGCACCGGTATCGCAGAAGGTGGATCGGCTAAGTGCTGCAGTTCTTAAAAAAAAATATATGTGTATATATATATATTCACTGAAAAAACCATAGGTTTCACACACGTTATAGTTAGGAATTAGCATTTAAAAAACCTTGCAAATTCACTGAAAAAACCATAGGTTTCACACATGTTATAGTTAGCAGGACATTTCACTCGTGAAAAACCAATGAAATTCCCCCGTTATAGTTAGTGCAGGCAACTATAACTCACGCAACCGCAATCCTCTGCTGATGATGTCAAATATTACATCACTGTATTTAGACACTTATTTACCCATGTCTTCTTCCATTAATTTTTAGCTATACATATATTACAAATATTTTTTTTTCAGAAATACACATATGTCATCAGTGATGTAATATTTGACATCATCAGCAGAGGATTGCGGTCGCGTGAGTTATAGTTGCCTGCACTAACTATAACGGGGGAATTTCATTGGTTTTTCACGAATGAATTGTCCTGCTAACTATAACATGTGTGAAACCTATGGTTTTTTCAGTGAATTTGCAAGGTTTTTTAAATGCTAATTCCTAACTATAACGTGTGTGAAACCTATGGTTTTTTCAGTGAATTTGTACGGTTTTTTAAATGCAAATTTGTTTTTGAGATTTTTGGTAAAAAATAATATCCAACCTATGTATAAAATAATATATGTACTATATCATGCATTATGGAATGGTTAATTTAAAAAAAATTAATGTTTACATACAGTTGTACATCACAGTTATTATCTTCTACAACTCTTGAAACTTGTATTTTTTTTTTTTATGCATTTTTTGCCGTGCGCGTACGGTAAGCTGACGCTACGTGCTCCGTACGTCATAAGTACGGTGCGCTTACGTGATACGATGCGTGTACGGTAAGCTGACGCTACGCGCTCCGTACGTCATAAGTACAGTGCGCTTATGTGATACGTACATGATGTACGCGTACACGCATGTGCGTTGCGCGGAAGCAACGTCGCGGTTACGCAGGGGCGTGTAATGCGCATGAGCGAGTGCGTCTTACGTACGCGCTCCGTAAGCGCTCCGTAAGCGTCACGTTTGCGCATGCGTACTTGTTTACGAGCGCGTACCGTAAGCTTACGGAGCGCGCGCGGTAGGTCATGTGATCCACAAAGAACACTTTTCATTGGTTGAAACTACTTTCAGTTCCAGAAACTTTCCACACCACACCCATTCCCCTCATTACTGCTTGAGATCCCCTAGGAGAAGGAGCTGAATTGACATTAAGATACAATGGCAGAGCAGCAGACCTCTTCTGAGAGTGAGCCTAACAGCACCATCATCAGACAGAGAAGGAGGAAACAAAAGGATTCTTTTGTGTGGGAGTATTTTACTTTTCCAGAGGGGCAGAAAAAGGTCAATGCTCCATTGGTCACTTGCAGACTTTGTGAGCGTGTTTTATCTAGAGGAGATCCAAGGAAGAAGTATTCCTTTGGAAATCACTCTATGATGAGACACCTTAGGGATAAACATCCCAGGACCTTTGCTCGACATACTGAAGAAAACTCTTCAGTAAGTCACCAGAGCCCAACCTCAGAAGCTCAGCCGAGTACATCATCGGCAGCTCAGCTGAGCCCTTCCTCTGAGGTGGGAGCATCACCTTCTTCAGCTCCTCTGGACATTAACCCTCGATTTCGGAGGGTTTCAATGAGGTGTACAACGTGTTGTGGTCTTATTGTTTTTGGGGAGACCAGTGTTTCCCTTATTAACAATAAGATAGACCAGCACGTTTGTAGACGTTCATAATATTCCCATTCTTTCTTTCCTCTATCCCTGTATTAACCCAACGGCTCTTTTAAGAGCCAACCTTACCTCACAATTTGTTGTATTTTTTTTAAGCTTTCCTTTTTGAAATTTTTTTTTTGCCGTGCGCGTACGGTACGCGTAATCGCGGAATAGTTACGTGAAGTTCGCGGAATTTTTCTCGCGGAATTTTTCCGTTTACGCCGTGCGCGTACGCTACGCGCATTCCGCGATTTTTCGAAAAAAAATTAAAATTAATTTTTGCCCTTGGGGGTCCTTCTGGGACCCCCTGACAAAGGCTAGGGGGTCAGGAACTGTCCACCCTGCCCCCTTTTCACGTTCTCCACCTTTGTTTTTCACCCCCTCAGACTGCGAGAGACAAAATGGCGGCCGACACTTCCTGGTTTCGACCGATTCGAATGTTTACTGACATCTAACAACCAATCAGAATTGCGCTCGCACACGGCGGCGTGCGCGTACGGTAAGCTTACGGTAAGCGCTCGGAGCGCGCCTATAGATATATATATTGATTTAAATGCTATTTTCTCAGGAAATACTGAACAGATTTACACGAGACCTTCAA
Organism: Triturus cristatus; assembly: GCF_964204655.1. Classification (NCBI taxonomy): domain Eukaryota; kingdom Metazoa; phylum Chordata; class Amphibia; order Caudata; family Salamandridae; genus Triturus; species Triturus cristatus. Next base: position 742,464,420 of record NC_140592.1, read on the forward strand.
AAGGCACATCCCTGACCTGAGGGCTACCTCTCTGCCAAATTTCAAGTAATTCTGTTCAGCCGTTCGGGCTGTAGCTCGGACTAAAGGTCCTATGGAAAAATGCACGGGGAAAACGTGTTTTGGGACACCCCTTTTTCTCAGCCCCCGCTTGACAAATCCCCCCGAGACTTTCAGGGAAGGAGCGGAGCGGAGCGCCCCACCTATTTTGAGAATTTCGCGAGGATTCGTCAATCGGCGCCAAAGTTATTCCAAATAGAATGTTGCGGATTTCCTATGGAAACACGGTCCTAACTATAACTATCTACTGGCGACCGCCAGTAGATAATATATATATATATATATACATACAGACACACACACCTACACACACACATACAAACACCCTTGTGCCACCAAGGAAGACAACATTTACAGGAGATATATATGAACAGCCTTCATTGGTGTGCTGCCCTGCAGCCTTGATCACAAATAAAGGAGCGCCATTATTTCACCTTATTTCCATACATCATTGCATTGTTGCATTACGTGTCATAGTCTATGAAGACATATCACTCTGTTATCTGCTTAATGCAATACTCTATTCCTGTTATGCATGTATTTGAATATGTTGCACTTTTAAATTCATCATAAATTAATCATGAAAATTATAATGGTCACATCATTAATTACAAAATTAATTTCATAAAATTTCATGGTTTTAATACCAATTCCAGAAACTGTGACGCTGCCTGTTTGTGCATTTGTCGCAGTGTCACACTTTCTGGATTTGGTATTAAAACTATGAGATGTTATGAAATTAATTTTGGAAATTAATTTTGTAATTAACAATCTGACCATTATATTGGCACTCCTTTATCTGTGATCAAGGCTGCAGGGCAGCCAAATTGCATTTGGGTAGCAACCAATAAAGGCTGTTGATATATCTCTCCTGTAAGCATCGTCTTCCTTAGTGACATGAGGGTGTTTGAAAACATTACTGACAGTGCTGAGCCAATTGGTGACCACGCGCCCTTCATCTTGGAGTATGGTGGAAGCCAGTAAACCACGGAAGCATAGATATATATATATATATATATATATATATATATATATATATATATATATATATATATATATATATATATATATATTAACTACTGGCGGTCGCAAGTAGGTAGTTATAGTTATGACCTATTTTCCATAGGAAATTCGCAACATTCTATTCCCAATAACTTTGGCGCCGGTTGACGAATCTTGGCGAAATTTTCAAAACTTTTGGCCTGCTCCGGTCCGCTCCTATCCTAAAAGTTTCGGGGTGATTCGGCAAGCGGGGGCCGAGAAAAAAGGGGGATCCCAAAACGTGTTTCCCATGCAATTTTCCATAGGAAACTTTAGACACGGCTACAGCACGAACTGCTGAACGGAATTACCCCAAATTTGGCAAAGAGGTAGTTCTTGGTTCAGAAAAAAACCCTTTTTGTTAAATGGTGTTAATCCGTTCAGTAGTTGCTGAGAAAATGATAATTAAAAAAGTTTCGATATCTATGCCCGCGGAGGATGCGCGCTCCCTCCCGATCACGAGCTTTATGCTAATTGGCTGTCAACACTCCAAACCAGGAAATGTTGGCACCATCTTGTGCCTCGGTAGACTTGGCCCTGGGTGGGCCAAGTCCCGGGGGCAATTTTTGGATTGTAATGGGGGCCCAGAGGGGCCCCCCAGCCCCAGGGACCACCACCCCGGGGCTTAGAAAATAAATGGGTGGGGGGGCTTTACCCCCCCAAGCCCCGGGGACCGCCACCCCCATGGCTTTATGAAAATATTTGCGGGGGGCTCACAGCCCACCCCAGACCCGGGGACCGCCACCCCCAAGTCTTAAAGAAAATATTTGCGGGGGGCTCACGGCTTGTGTTAAAAAAAAAAAAAAACCTGGGGGGGGTGGGGGCTCGCCCTGGGGACCACCACCTCCCTGGGGCTCTAAATATTAAAATTGGGGAGTCCGTGACGGACCCCCAAGCCCCGGGGACCACCACCCTCCGGGGCTTTGCAAATATGGGGAGGGGGGCTGCGCGGCCCCCCTCCTGGAGCCCTGTCATGGCCCTTGGGACCGCCACCCCCCAGGGCCGGCTCCTGCAGTGTCCCGGGGTGCCTAACCTCGCGGCTACCGCCCTGCCATAGCAAACTGCTTTGGTTTTTGGAAGAGAGAGCAGGGAATCCTGCTCTCTTCCAAAAACCAAAGACAATTGCTTTTCCACACGGGGAGCTGCATCGTAGCAGCTCCCCGTGTAGAAAAGCAATGCCGGCTCCCCAGGACGCGGGGAGCCGGGGGGATTGGGGACCCCCACGGTCCCCAACGGAGAGGGCCAGCCCCGGGGGATGGGGTCCCCAGGGCTATTAGTGGCCTGAGGAGGGGGGCAAGGCAGCCCCCTCCAAATACATATTGAAAAAATAAATGGCCATGCCCCGCGGCCCTCTTCCAAATGTTAAGGTAAAAAAAAAAATAGGGGCAGGCCCTGGGGGATGGGGTCCCTAGGGCCAATAATATTATTGCAGCACTCTGCAAACGTGCCCCCTGGCACGTTTGCAGTTGGGGAACTAATTCCCCTTGAATACTGGGGGTCCCTGGGCGCCAACTAGCCCACCAGGAACCTCCAGTATGCGCCAGGGAGCTGCGTTGCAGAGAGGAGATCTGAGGCCACGCCCCTTTTTACACCTCTCTGCAACACAGCTCTGTGGCACTTAATGGAGGTACCTGGTGGGCTAGTTGCACCCCAGGGATCCTCAGGATTCAAGAGGAGTTAATCCCCCAACTTAAAATGCGCCACGGGGCGCATTTGCACAGTGGTGAAGGGAGGGGGCGGGGCCTGAGTTGACATGTGTGCAAACACACCCTGTGGTGCGTTTTAAGTTGGGGAATTAATTCATCTTCAATCCTGAGGGTCCCTGGGGGCCAACTAGCCCACCAGGTACCTCCAGATGTCATGAGTGATGTCACTGACCATGTCATGAGTGATGTAATAGGTGACGTCATCAGCAGTGCATTACGGGCGCGCGAGTTATAGTTATCTGAACTAACTATAAAAGGGGAATTTCTCTGGTTTTGTACGAGTGAAATGTCCAACTAACTATAACTTTCCCTAAAACCTATGGTTTTTTCAGTGGAAAACAAAAAAAAAATATATATATATATATGAAGTCCAAACGCTGTCTCCCACTTCCTGACGGCGAGGAAGAAAGCACACAGACATCGGCTCGTGCTTCGTTGGATTTTAATAGACATCAGCACCCACACAGCACGCCATTACGCGTTTCGGCCACAAGATGGCCTTGATCACACAAAGTAACTGCCGTTACTATTATCCTTATATATTGAGCACTCTGTGACCTTGTGATGCTTGTGATATTAAACATAGAAGAAATGTATACATGGTAAGTAAAGTCGATACAAGGTATACAAATATACTTGCAATCATTACATCTTAGGTTTGTAAAAACAAGAATCCACTATATTGTCTTTGAATCGTATCTTGTTTTTGCCATCTTAAATATTGGAGGATGTGCAAAACATACTCAATGAATAATAAAGAGAACTGGTTCTAAAATGCAGATGTTGGTTGTGCAAATACGCAGGTTCTAGTGCAATTTATAGCATTAAGGTGCAAAATATACATTCATAGTGCACAAAATGCAATTGTGCAAAATACGCAATAATAGTGCAAAATACAAGCAAATGCATAATATATGCACATGGCAACTATGTAGTGAACCGGATACACAAAGTTCATGGGTACATAAAAAGAATATCTCTCCAATTGATGGCAGGGAAGCCGAAAAGAAAAACTGATCGGAAAACCCAGGATTCTGTTAAAATCATTTACCAATGTATAAATCTTAAAAGCTTTATCAAGAGGTGAGAAGAGTGCAAATGATAATAGGGTAGGAAGAAGAGAAAGGAGAAAAAGAGGGAGATAAAAAAAATTATATATTAAAGTGCAGAAAAAACCAGTACATATATACATAATTTTGAATTTGAATTCAACAATCTACCTGACCATTAATGTGAGGAGGCAAAAATTGGGCAGACCCCGGTTGGGCTGATCTCACATAGAGTATGGTTGGCAAAGATGAAAAAAAGCCTAACTGAGTAGGTCATCAACTTTTGAAACCGGAAACCGCCAACATCAGAAAAAGGAGTTTTTTTCCCTTTTATGTAAAAAGACAAAAGAGAAGAAAAGAACGGATTACTACAGACAGCAAACCAAGAATTCTATTATCAAAAACTAATAGGAAAAACCTGTACAGATACCTTAATAAGTAATGAGGATGAGAATTAAGAATATGAACAGAGCGATAAAAATACCCCAGACAAAGGACAAAGAACAGAAAATCTTGACATGAATTATCAATGGATAATCTACGGTTATCTGTTGAGACTTGAAGGAGTATTGTATAATGTAGACTGCAAGAACTCAAATGAAGTTGTGCAAGTCTTCAGTGTTGTTCAACCCTGTAGGTGCTTTGCTGTCAAACTCGAGTATGTATGTAGTTTCGAGCTGTCTGAGTAGCTTTTCCCTGTTGCCCCCTCTCCGTTGTACGGGAATACTGTCGATAACAAAATATTTGAGGCAACTGAGATCATTGTTGTGATGTTTTTTGAAATGTCGCGCTACCGGGTAGCTGGGATCATTGTTCACAATTGCCCTTAAATGTTGTAAAATTCTGACATGGGCTTGCAGTTTGGTACTCCCTATGTAATTCAACCCACATGTGCAATAGAGAACGTACACCACAAATTCAGATCTGCAGGTAAAGTGGCCCTTGATTTGTCTGGTGTTTGAACTGAAAGGGACTGAGTATTGAGTGGTATTTTGGCCGAATTTGCAAGCCCTGCAGCTGGTGCATTTAAAAAATCCACTTTTGGGTTTAAGCCATGAGCCACTAGCTGGGCTTAGAGTACTGGACCTCATAAGTTCCCCTTTCATAGTTTTGGCCCTTCTAAACGTAAGTACTGGTTTAGAGGGTAGTGTTGGGGCCAAAACACCATCAGTGAGCAAAATCGGCCAATTTTTATTGACAATGGCCCTGATTTTGTGATGCTGCTTATTAAAAGTTGTAATAAAGCGTGGTGCACTGGTGATTACGTTGTCTGGTCCAATAACGGAATCATTGACACTCATGTTGACAGATTTGTCCTTTAACAGTGTGTCTCTGGGAATAGATTCCACTTTCTTATAGGCTTCCCTGAGAGTCCTCTCAGTGTAACCTCTTTGTATCATCCTGCTCATTGCCTCTTCTGAACATTTAGCCCTCTCCTCCGACATGCTACAAATGCGTTTAATACGGAGGAGTTCCCCATAGGGGATACTTTTTATGAGGTGTAATGGATGGGCACTGCTGGCGTGTAAAATTGAGTTGCCAGCAGTGGGTTTTCTATGCAGGGATGTCTCAATCTGGTTGTCGACAATCATGATCTTTGTATCTAAAAACTCGACAGAGGTTTTATCAATGTTGGAAGTGAACTTGAGATTAAAAGCGTTGTTATTTAAAATCTCAATAAAACTCATCACACTAGTAAAATCACCATTCCAAACCATAAAAACATCGTCAATATATCTGAGCCACTCAACAATGTTAGAATTGAATACATCAGCATGGGTGTCCATGAGAACCCGCTCCTCCCACCAGCCAACATGCAAACAAGCGTAGCTGGGGGAGAAGCAAGCTCCCATGGCGACTCCCCTCTTTTGGGAATAAATGTCATATATATATATATATGTGTGTGTGTGTGTTGTGTGTGTATGCAACAAAAAAAAGCTGGGAACTCTGGGAAGTTCTCTAGTTTAGGTGAAGAGCAGCTCCCATAGAGAGCACCCTACAACGCCACTGACAATCTGAAGCTGGTCACCTGAAATGCCTGCTTTTCTATCAACTTTTTAAAGCATAGGATTAGCACATTGCCATCCACGCCGAGATAGAAAGGAATAAACCCTTTTGTCATTTCTACAGCTGTCTTTAAGCATAGGATTAGCACAGTGCCATTCATGCTGAGCTGTAGGATGACAAAAGCCTTTTATCACTCCAGGCACAGTATTACAGCTTTGGACTAGTAAAATACCATCCAAGCCAACCTGGAATGAATACAAGCAACTCCTGGCCCATGTTTCACTATCATTATAGCTCTTCAGAAAGGTTTAGCTTTCTCCAGACACAAGGGAGCACTCAGTATAAGTCAAAACAATACCCTTTCAGGCATAGAGTGCTGCATAAATTATGCAAAAAAGAGGCAGAGAACTCTGGGAAGGTTCCTTGTTTAGTTGGAGAGCAGCTCCTGTATACAGCACTCTCAACACAAGCAATGCTCTGAAGCTCCTCAACTCAAATGTCTGCCTCTTCTGTCAAAGTTTGTATATAGAAAGAGACAAACTGTTTTGCCATTTCTACAGCAGTCTTTAAGCATAGGATTAGCACAGTGCCATCCATGCCGAGCTGTAAAATGACAAAGCCTTTTTGTCACTCCCGGCACAATATTATAGCTTTGGACTGGTACAATGCCATCCAAGCCAACCTGGAATGAATAAAAGTAACTCCTTTTTAAAAAAAAAAATATTTTTATTGCCATTTGATTAAAATAGTACAGTAATGCATAGTAGAGCGAGATAGTACACATTGTACACTGATACAGTCAATTTGAATTACAGTTCATCATTGTGCCAGCCCAACGGGTAAAAGAGAATACATAGTATCATCGTAGTGTGTTTGAGTATACATTGATCAACTTATGATGCAAACATTGATCAAGTAACAATGTTTTGTTGTTGTTTGTCCTCTGTGCTTCCCGTATGTCTCAAGTTCAGTGCTGACATGTGTAACCCACGTTACTGGACCGGTGTTCAGTCATCAGTTATTTGTGTCTATTCCCTCATCTGTAAAAACGCATGGCTCTGTATCTGTTTGCTAATGGGAGTTGTAGAGCTAAGGTTATCACTGCCATATCGCCTAATAACAACCAAGTATAAGAACCGTTAGGAACGTAGAAGAAAACAAAAGGAAAAAAAAAGAAATAAAGGAAAAAAAACTGCGAAAAGAGAATACCACCTTGAGGGTCTGGACACCATGAAAGCACACAGGGACCCATCATAGCTCTTAAGGCTTTTGCGGTCCCAGGTTACACATTTCAGCATGCTGAAGGAAGGGGGTGCGAGGAAGGGGCAAGGGGGCCCCAAGGCAACCCATCTGCCCGGATTGTCCGGCAGCCTTTCAGAGCCATCTACTGGGCTGACACATCATCGAGTGTGGATGGCGGGGCATCCACTTCCCCCACCACCAGGCCGTGATTCACATCTCACAGGGGCAACAAGTATTGTCTCTGTGAGAGTCCATGTTTATGTCTTTACAGTCCAAGGGTGTCTACAGGTCACTTATGCTAGTGTGAGGGGACCCTGCCACATCCCCATTTCATGGGGGCCATCCCCCTGTCCCTCCATGGTCAACTCCCCTGCCGTCCCAGGCCCCAAGTACCTCTGCCCAAAGGCCCGGCCAATGGGTGTCACCAGATCCCCCATGCATTCTCTCTAATCAGTGCTCGCTCCTCCGCCCGGGCCCATACATCAACATCTTTCTTCCAAACCGCAACTGTCGGACTATACCGGCCCGCCACCGCATCCCTATCTGCCTCCTAGCTAACACCAGGGCCAGATCCACAAACCTGGTATCAACTTTGAGCTCCTTAGGCCTGCAAAACATTCCCAGGAGGCATACTTGTATTGTGCAGGTGAGTGTATGGTCCAGTACTTTGTTGAGCGAGGCAACTACTGTGTCCCAAAATATTCTCAGCCCTGTGCGGCACCATGTCATATGTCCACAGTTTGCCTCCAACCTCATACACCTGGGGCAGGCCCTTGGTTCTCCTCCATATATGACCTTCATTCTTTGGGGGGTCAAGTAAGTCGTGTGTATAATTAAATTGTATATACTTGGACCTTGGGCTTGCCACAATCTTGTCCCACTCCGGGTCCAGCAGGTCTTTACCTAATAATGTTCTCCACCTCTCCTGAGTCTTCCCCAGTGAGGCCGTAGTCATCGCCATTTGTGCTATATAGAGCCACTTCACCAGGTGGTGCGCGAAGCCCAAAAACACCAGGGCCTGGAGGACTGCATGCGTTCTGAGCTGCTGTTTGGGCATCAGACAACAGGTCTCTAAACGACCGTGCTAAAGCATGATAGCTCAAAAACTGGCCAGGGGGTAGCTCACATTGTGACATCAATTCATCCAGTGGAAAAAGTACTCCCAGCTGGTAACAATCACCCACAGTGATCAGGTCTGCCGCTCTCCAAGCAGATAATTGTGGTTCCGTAAAGGGAGAGGGAGGGTCAACACGAGTCAGCCCTACCACCAGCAAGGCTGGTGCATACAGAGGGGTCTGGGCTGTTCTCCACAGGCATCTCTGCCAGCTCTGTAATGCCACTCTCAATAACAATCCTGGTTGTGTTATAACCACTCAAGTCCAAGAGCTTAGCTAATAGGGTCTTTTGATTGCCAGCTAACCCAATGGGTCTCAGTGTCTCAAGGCCCTCACCATCCAACCAGTGGGCTACCCACTGAAGTTGGGCCGTCAAATAGTATAATTCGAAATCGGAGCACCCAGGCCTCTGTCCCCAAGGGATCCCTAAAGTATTGCTAGGGAAACCCTATTGCGTCCACCATCCCAAATCAATTCTCGGAGCAGAGTGTCTAGATGGTTGAACCAGGAGCGTGTTATTCTGGCTGGGAGAGTAACAAAAAAGTATATCATCCTGGACAGAGATATTTGAGCCATTACTGGCAACTTCAGGGAGTGCCAGAGTTGGACACTGGACTTAAGGAAACAAAACGCCGGTCCCAGTTTACCCTCTTTCAGGTCATCTAACGTGTGAAAAACCTGGATTCCCAAATAACAGACGAACCGTGATGATCAAATAAGCCAAGGGGACCAGGTGGCTCTGCTGCCTCCGTCCTCACAGGTAATATGTGCGTTTTAGCTCTGTTAACGCACAGGCTAGTGAGCATCACAAAGTCGCCCAGGAGCATCAGTTCATTCTCAACTCCCTGTTGGCCATCCAACAAGTACAGTTGCAGATCATCAGCATATGAAGAGATAATATGCTCCTTACCCTCTATGACCACCTCATGGCCTGTGCCCTTCTGCCCGAAGAGCTCCGCCAGCGGCTCAATGGGTAAGATGAAGAGGCGATAGGGGCACCACTGTCTGGTGCCCCGATGAACTCCGTACCTGGCAGAGACAACACCTCCAGTCTTCATGCTTATCGTGGGATTAGTGTAGAGTAGGCGAACCCAGTTCGTCCAGCCAGTTCCAAGGCCCATCTTAACCATAACAGCTTGAAGGAAGTCCCATCTCACCGAATCAAAGGCCTTTTCCAGATTCACCGACATAATAAGAGCATCTGAACAGAGGCCAATATCCTGATGGTATAGTATATGATATAACAGATGGAGATTTTAAGAAGTGGATCTGTTTGGAATGAACCCCCTCTTGTTCAACATGGACAAGGGGCAAAATTCAGATGTATCTGCACCCAGTGTCTTTGTCTTGGGAAGCACGTTCACCAATGCATCTCTGGTCAAATCAGGCAGGGTGCCCAGGCGTAGCAACTCACTGTATAAGGCCTCTAGCCTAGAAGCCAGGGTGGAAGAAAATGTGGCATAAAATTTCGCAGCCAGCCAATCAGGGCCAGGGGTTTTCCCAGTCCTCTTGAAATCAGGGTCGAGGGTGCACAAAGGTAATGGTGCCAGGAACCCATCTAAGGTCTCCGGCAAAACTGCCTCCGGACCCCAGTAAATTATTTAATAGTATTTGTGAAAGGCACATTAATAGCCCCAGAAGAATAGAGCAATGTGCCCTCATTTGATAAGATATGAGTGATGGGTGTCCCATGGGGGGTTCCTGCACTACGGCAGAGGAGCATCGCCCCTCTGCTTTCTCGCACTAAAGCCAAAACATAAAATGGTAATAACTTTTGGTTATTACCATCTTATCTTTCTTTCTGCATTGTGGGTGGGCCGGCAGGTGAGCGGAGCTGCCCGGGCAGGGCAGGAGTGGTTTGCCCACTCCTGAATGCGCATGACTGGTTAGGTCAGCCCTCTCGGGCCGCCCAAACCAGTCATGCGCTCTCTGTACTTCTCCTTGCAGGCTGCATTGCAGCCTACATGGAGAACATGCCATCCTCTACAGCCCCTGGCTGGCCGGCGTCCCAACCAATCACAATGCTCCACTTGAGCGTTGTGATTGGCTTACGGGAGGGAAGGAAGGCTGCCTGCTTCCTGTTCCGGCCAGAGGGAGGAGAGCAGGAGGAGCAGTGAAGACACAGGACCCGGGCTGGCAGAAAGGTGTTTTAAAATTATTATTATTATTTTTTAAAATTATTGACCCCCCCCCCCCCCTTCGCGTGTCCTCTCCTCCCCCTCGTGAGCCATGCCGGCCGCTACTGGGGGCCCCCCTCGACTCCAGGCAGACCAACCATGCCTATAGCCTGCCTGAGTGACCACCTTCGTCATGAACTCAAGCTAGGTAGTCTCTGAAATCATGGCATTGGAGGCGCTCCAGCTTGGCGCTGTATTGGCCCTTAACCTCACTAAGCTGTATCTGGATAGCATCTTCAGTGCCCAACCTGTTACCCAGGTCATGCAGATGGCTCTCGAGGGAGGTAAGTTACCAATTCCCTCCTGAACCCAACAGACTGCCCCAAGCAGTGACCTCTTACCACCACTTTGAAAGTTTCCCACTCAATATGGGGACCAGTAGCAGTGCCCTGGTTAAACGGATAATATTAAGTTATGGCCGTCTGCAAGGACTCTCTAAAACAGTTGTCTTCTAGCATAAAGGGATTTAGACTCTCGGTAGGTGTCACCAGGTGCTCAGCAATGGGAAGGGACGTCAACAGCAACGGGTTGTGGACTGACAGCGTGTGCCTCAAATACTCGGTATGAGTCTCAAGCCTGGTATGTAATCTGTACAGAGAAGAGTAATAAGAGTAATCCCTGTCAAGTCCATGTTGCAGCCTCCACATATATGACAAGTTCCAATGTACCAGCCACTCCTGAAACCCTTCTAAAATCTTGCACGCCCTCACCCCGACAGGGATGGTGTAGATCTATCCAATGTAACATCAGCCACACAGTGAAAATCACCTCCCAGAATGAGGTCAACCACTACCAAGGAAAACAGGGGGACCGACACCAGCCGAAAAAAGGGGACCTGGTCAAGGTTTGGGTGTCTACACTTCCCAATGTGACCTCCCTGCTCAACAGTCTACCCTTGACCAGAACATTTCGGCCCTCTGGATCGATAATAGAGTGCATGTGTTCAAAAGGGGTCCCTGCCAGTACCTACAACAATGTCCCCCAGAAAAAGGCAGAATAGGAGGTTGCATAGCGCTGGCCTCGCCATCGGAGCTGCAAATGGGTCACCTCCTCCGCAGAGAGATGAGTCTCCTCCAACATTACAATTTGTACTCCCCGACTTCTCAGGTATTGGTGAATATTATGGCGTTTGGAGGACGAACCCATCCTCCTGATATTCCAAGACACCAACGTTATATTATAATAAGGACCTCCCATAATACAGGGTAAAGCAGTCCGCCTCCTCAGCGGGCACCCAGTGCCCCCACCCCCACCCCAACCACAATAAATCAATCCGCAACCCCCACGACATGGTAACAAATTCCCAGCTACAAACTCCCTCTCCCAAGGCCAGTATAGCAACGGCTCGCTGCCTAAACCTGTAAAAAACATCATTAAGAGAACGCCACCTTCATATTCCCAATAGGGGCAATCTAGTTGGGGGTAGGCAAGGAAGAGCAGAAAGCCCAAGTATGCGCACGCCCAGGACCCAATACAGTAGTCAGGTAATGCCCTCCGGGGACCTTAACCTGCAAGTGAACCCAGGGCCACAACCACAGCACACCCCTTATCTGTGAGCCCCGACCCCTCCCCCATTGTCCACAGGTAAACTGGTCAATGACCCAACATCGCACACATCAGTTCACCACTCAGAGCCGCAAGTCCAGAGCTACAAGGACATCTTGCAGAGCCATCAAACTAGGTCCTCAACAGATTGTGGGGTCACAACTGGGAGTGCAGAGCAACCCAGGGATGAGCCCCCTGAGTCTGAAGCCAGTGATTTATTTTCTGAAGAAATGTCTATGCCTGCCTCCATTTTCTGTGAGGATACTATTTCGGCTACGACAAGCAATGCCTCCTTGTGTCTTTGTTCCATCTGAGAAGAGGAGGGTCTCCTCAGCGAAGCTCTTTAAAATGATCATTTTAACTGCTTCCTGGATCTCTGATCAAAGATCCCCAGCCTTGTCCGGGAGCCCAGAGGCAGCCTCCCCACCTTGTAAGGAAACATCAGGGAGTACTGTTTCCCTTCTTCTCAAAGAGCTTTCATCGCCTCCATGAAATATGCACGTAGTGCCTGCATCTTAGCAGTAAAATCAACGAATAGCATCACTTTACCATTAGCTATTGCAAAAGGAACATTGGTGCGAACCCTCTGGAGAATAATGTACCGATCTCTGTAGTGAAGCAGTTGCGCCACCACCAGCGAAGGGTGTCTCCCCGACGCCAGTGGATGGGCTGGGAACCTATGTGCTCTCTCCAGAACAAACAGTTGCATGAGATGATCAGGTGCAACCTCAGTATGAAGACAGTTTTCCAGAAAGGTCACCATGTCCTCTCCCTCTGCCCCTTCAGGGAGTACCACCACCTTAATATTATTGTGCCGGTTCCGGCCTTCGGAGTCCTCGACTCGCCATTCAAGGATGTTTTCCTTGGCTGTGAGATCCCCCATTTTGCAGTCTAGCGCCTGTTGATTAGGTAGGAGTTCATCCACTGAGCATTCCACATTCGTAACACGATCCACCAGCTTACTTTGTTCCACCTGCAGAAGGCCCAGTCCCATGGACACTGTACTGATATCTTGCTGAAGCGTGGCCTTTGTGTCCCCGATGGCAGCCAGCAAAGTGTCCAATGCAGATGCATCGAAGCGTCTGTGGCTCTCTCATCTTCTCTCGGCCCCTGTGGGAGGAGTGTGGACTCTCCTATCTCTGGCTGTATAGCCCCTTGTTTGGTGTTAGGTTTACCCATAATGGTTACAGCCCTCGCACAAGGCCCAAGGGTGGATCCAGATCCAGCGGATTCACAAAATAAAGGGTTGCCCTCAATAAACTACGTCTTGCTCACTGCTCCATATTTATAGGAAGGGGGGCAGCACCGGCATTCCCTCAATCTAGTCTCAGACAGTGGCCACTGATAGGATCAAAGCTTGTGCGCTGTACTCAAGGCATCAAATGGTCAACGTTCAGTTCATATGTGGTCCTCAGCAACAGTGACCCCAGCAATGGCGCAGCTCAGTCCATGTGGGGGGGCCCCTCCAAGCACGTATGCAGGCTGTGTAGGCCAACCATGTGCCAATGTTCCACACACAACTCCCACTCAACAGGTGCAAGGGCCCGTGATCCCCAAGACTCAATGTTAATGTGCCCTCTGGGCAGTGGCAGGGAGCCTTCTTCAATTGAGTCACCGGTCTGAATTGTTCAAGAAACCTGTGTCTCACCCCAGGGAGCAAGAGTCATTGCCGGTTAACTCTGGCCCAATGTAGGAGCTTCACGTGCTCCTGGGAGCTTCGCTGGTGCCCCGTGTGTGCTCTAGGAGTATCACGGGTACCCTGATCATCTCAGGTGCAGTAGAGCGGTGCCAACGCTCCTTGATGGCCTGCAGGGTCTGAGGGATCACCAGGCTCACTTCTACCATCTGCCTGCTAAGTCTCCCAGTATTTACTCAGCTATGTTGATCGGGGCTGCCATGGCCAGCTTGGCCGCCACCCAGCACTTTCCAAGCCCTTAATTGACAGTGGGGCCGTTCCTCACCAGATACATAGGGCTGAGCCGCTCCGGTCGGTCCAGTCAGAGAGGACCATATCTCAGGTTTCAACGATCACGTTAGCCAGCAATCTTCCTCCAGCAGCGCCGCATTTAGTAGGTTTGCATGGGGTGGTGACTATTTGTCTCCCCCTGCTCCTGCAGCAGCTGTGGTATCCTCAGGTAATCTCTGGCTGTGGTGTGGACCCGATGGCCACGGTGTGGTTCGGTCGGCACTACTTCCCATCAACTTGACCTTGCCCCCGATGCTGGACGTTTCCAGATAGGACGATGCGTCTCAAAGAGCTGATGGGCACCTGGTGTGAATTGAAAGGGCTGGAACAGAGCGCTGAGATCACGCGTCCACCATTGTTGGCTGCCAAGCTTTGCCCCCTGAATAAAAGCAACTCCTGATACATGTTTCTTGGAGGCCAGAGTCCCAGTCCCGCACCACTGTCACCAAATGCGAGACCCGGGACTCCCCACTCAACGTTAGGCTAAGTAAAGACACCGTTTGAGATAGCTCTGCGCACCCCCTTAGTAGCTTGGCACGAGCAGCCAGGCCATTCTCCAAAGCACAGGTGTACAGTATGTGCAACCACACCCACAGCAACCTACTGGTGACACCACAAATGGACTCCACACGCGTTTGATAAAATTAGTATAAACTTTATATAAAAAGATACACGATACAAAAGCCAACATATAATAAAGGGTAATATTCGTTCCAGCTGGCTGGTATGTTCAAATCCCAACCATCGCTTTCAACATGCTATGCTGGTCGCAATGCTAGAATCACACACGTTGCAATGGACAAACAATAGTGCGCTGCGTAATGTTACAATCCTGTGCTGGGCAAAGGAGAAATAATACAATGCGTAACGATACACCCGGTACCTTGCAATGGGAGAAATAATGCAATGTGTACCGCTACAATCATGTACTGCGCAATGAAGGAATAATGCAATGCGTCACACCCCAATCACGTACTTTGCAATGAAGAAATAATGCAATGTGCACCGCTACAATCATGTACTTTGCAATTCAGGAATAATGCAATGCGTAGCTACAATCATGTACTTTGCAATGAAGAAATAATGCAATACAGGCCGCTACAGTCCTGTACTTTGCAAGGGAGAAATAATGCAATGCGTAGCGCTACAATCGTGTACTTCGTTATGCAGAAATAATGTCAGGCGTCATAAGACAGTCCGGCAGTTCGTTAGCAGCAATATTGGCAATGTGTATTACGACAGTCAGTCTCTTCGATAACAGTTGCCCCCCACATGGATCAACGATGACATAAAGTACAGCTCTCCACTCTGGCCCCAGTACTGCCATTCCTTTGGTCAGTACGGGCCCCAATCTGAGCCGAAACAAAGGCTCATGTCGCCAGAAGGACTGAGAGGCCGGGAGAGTGTCCCTCTGAGCCCGCACCCCGCCCAGGCAGTGATCCACGTTACCTGGGGGCACGGCCCCACTCTCCTCTCCTCCTTCAGCAAACTGGGCCTTCCGTGTAGAACTTCCTCAATGGGCCTAAGCGGCTCGGCCTGGCAGCTCAGCTCCTCCGGGGCTGCCGGTCCGGGCCGCGACTGTTAGGAAGGTCTCAGGCAGCCGCAGGGCACACAAACCCCACTCCTCTGAGAGTACGTTACTCCGGGTGCACGTTCACCACAGCACCCTCCGGGTCTCCTCTGGCACGAAGCCACACACAACGCTGATGAGACTACACGTCGACTCCGAGTGCACGTGCACCAGGCACTCCTTCCTGCGGTCTCAGTTGGCACCAAGACACGCACACCGCGCTGCAGAGACTCACTTTCTTCCGGTGCACACGATGATCAGCCGATCACCTCCACAGTCCCAGGTTGCACCAAAGCACGCAAACTGCTTCACTGAGACTTACTCCAACTCCGGTGCCCCGATAACCAGGCGCTCTTCACCAACGCCTTCGGCCGCACCTCAACACGCTCACCGTGTCCGAGCCTCACTTCTCCTCCAGTGCACTCGATGACCAGGCACTCTTCACTAGCGCCTCCTGTGCACCACGACACGCACCCTGTGCGTCCGAGACTCCCTTCACCTGTGATGCACACGCGGACCAGGCGCTCTTCACTAGCGCCTGCGGTGCACCACGATACGCACCCTGCGCGTCCGAGTTTCATTTCACCTCCGATGCACACGCTGACCAGGCGATCTTTACCAACGCCTCCTGTGCACCACGACATGCACCCAGCGCATCTGAGACTCACTTCACCTTTGATGCACACGTTGACCATTCGCTCTTTACCAACGCCTCCTGTGCACCACGACACGCATCCAGCACGTCCCTGTCTCACTTCTTCTCCGTGTGTCCAAGATCACAGGGCACACCTTCCGAGGGTCTCAAGCTGCCGAAACACGCGCCCACCGCATCGCTTTAAACTTCACCAGACACTTTAATGTTCCTGTGTTTCCAAACAGGGAGCCAGCTCACCTCGGGCCCTTGGGGTAACAAGACACAGCACAAAGCACAGTCTTCTTCAAGCAGGGGGACCCAGTGCACGAAGCACGGTCCCAACAGCCTCTTCCTTAGTTAGAACAGCAAACTGCAGACCAGCCCCGGATCACGAAGCAAGGGTCTGTCCTTCCCAGCAGTCTCTTCAGTTGTTCCTTACTTAGCTGTAGTTCCTCTTGACCACGAAATGGGTTCAATCCTTTTCACTCTCAATCTATTTCTATCTTAGCGTTCAGGGGTCTCAGCTCTCATAGTTATACCCCTAAATGTCTTTGAAGTTCGTTGTGCTCTGGGGACCCTGACCCCCGCCTAAATCAGTTCTGGGTGACTCCCTCCCAGTGTCACCTTTCTCCCTTTGATACTGGGGGTCTGGATCCTTAATCACTCAGCAGGAGATGGGTCAATAGTTTTATAGATGCAACCCAGGCCTCTTCACCTCCAGGGGTTTCTCCTACGCCCCCTCTCTAGATGCAGTTCAGCCTGGTGCCATCTCAACCCCTCCCTTCTCAGATCCAGACAGTCAATCCACATTCAGCAGAGACACACAGAAATGCGTAAAGCACAAAACTCAGCCACTTTCTAAAAGAGTGGCTTCCGAACACACAGTGACAAAACCACTTTCATAGAAAGATGTGTTATGACACTGTGAGTTCATACATACTAAACTTCACCTCTCCATTTTAATCTTTTGGGAAACTAGGCTAACAAACACAATACCCAGCCTCCCTCATTCTGTCCTATTGGCAGGATTGTGTTTCACCAGTGAAAAACGAAATGGAGTGTTTTCACTGTCAGGACATAACACACACCTCAGGATATGTCCTGCCTTTTACTTACACTGCATCCTGCCCAGGGGTTACCTACCACAGGGGTACCCACTGTGTACGCAAAAGGGAAAGTAAGGCCTGACAAATGGTTGCACTTGTCAGGACAACATGCTAACTTAGCAAACTGCGCGCAGGCCATACACTGCAGGCCCGAGTTCCCTTTTCCGTGCACCTTTGCATTACTAGCCCTAGCACACACAGTGCACATCACTAGGGACTTTACTAGTAAGGCAAACATACCAATCATGGCCAACCAATTACCATTACACTTTACACAGGGAACACTTGTACCTTGACACTGATCAGTAGTGGCAAAGTACCAAAAGCATCTAAAAGCAAAGGTGGTAGAGGCAAAAAGTCAGGGGTAATCACGCCAAGATATGCCAGGTCTATCAGTATTTCACTATCATTATAACTCTTCAGAGAGGTTTAGCTTTGTCCAGACACAAGGGAGCACCCATTATAAGTCAAACCAATACCCATATCCTTTCAGGCACATACTTCTGCTTAAATTATGCAAAAAAGAAGCAGAGAACTCTGGGATGTTTCAGAGTTTCGGTGGAGAGCAGCCCCTGTATAATCCACTCTACAACACCAGCGACACTCTGAAGCTACTCACCTCAAAAGTCTGCTTTTCTATCAAAGTTTTTAAGCATAGGATTAGCACATTGCCACCCACGCCGAAATAGAAAGTCAAAACAATACCCTTCCAGGCATAGAATGCTGACTAAATTATGCAAAAAAGAAGCAGAGAACTCTGGGAAGTTCCGTAGTTCAGGTAGAGAGCAGCTCCTGTATAGAGCGCCCTGCAACACCTGCGACACTCTGAAGTTGCTCACCTCAAATGTCTGCTTTTCTATCAAAGTTTTTAAGAATAGGATTAGCACCAGCTGCTCTCCACCTAAACTAGGAAACTTCCCAGAGTTCTTTGCTTCTTTTTTGCATAATTTATACTGCACTGTAAACCTGAATGCGTATTGTTTCGACTTATACTGGGAGCTCCCTTGTGTCTGGAAAAAGCTCAATCAATCAAACATTTGTAAAGCGCACTACATACCTGCGAGGGTCTGAAGGTGCTGGGGGGGGGGGGGGGGGGGGACTGCTACTGATCGAACAGCCAGGTCTTGAGTGTTCTCCTGAAGGTCAGCAGGTCTTGGGTCTGTCGTAGGCTCAGTGGTAGGGTGTTCCATGTTTTGGCGGCGAGGTGGGAGAAGGATCTCCAGCTGGTGGTAGTTCTTCGGATGCGCGGAACGGTGGCTAGTGAGAGGTCGGCGGAGCGTAGCTGGCGGTTGGGGATGTAGAAGGAGAGACGACTGTTGAGGTAGGCAGGGCCGGTCTTGTGGAGTGCCTTCTGTGCGTGGATGAGGAGCTTGAAGGATATCCTCTTGTTGACGGGGAGCCAGTGCAGGTTTCTCAGGTGGGGGGTGATGTGGCTGTGGCGTGGTACGTCGAGGATCAGTCGTGCCGAGGTGTTTTGGATGCGTTGTAGTTGTTTGATGAGCTTGGTCGGTGTTCCCACGTAGAGGGCGTTTCCGTAGTCGAGTCTGCTGCTGACGAGGGCCTGGGTGACTGTTCTTCTTGTATCTGTTGAGATCCATTTGTAGATTTTGCGGAGCATGCGGAGGGTGTTGAAGCAGGAGGAGGAGACGACGTTGACTTGCTTGGTCATTGAGAGTGTTGAGTCTAGGATGATTCCCAGGTTGCGTGCGTGGTCTGTGGGTGTCGGGGCTGTCCCCAGTGCCGTCGGCCACCAGGAGTCGTCCCAGGCTGAAGGGTTGGAGCCGAGGATGAGGACCTCTGTCTTGTCCAAGTTCAGCTTCAGGCGGCTGGCCTTCATCCAGTCGGCGACGGCCTTCATTCCTTCATGGAGGTTGGCTTTGGCGGTGATGGGGTCCTTGCTGAGGGAAAGGATCAGCTGAGTGTCGTCGGCGTAGGAGATTATGTTGAGGTCGTGCTGTCGGGCGACGTGTGCAACCGGGGTCATGTAGATGTTGAACAGTGTCGGGCTGAGGGAGGAGCCCTGGGGTACACCGCAGATAATCTCGAAGGCTTCGGATCGGAATGGGGGAGGCGGACGCTCTGGGTTCTGACTGAGAGAAAGGATGTGGTCTATTCCAGAGCCTTGTCTCGGATCCCTGTGGCGTGGAGGCGTTCGCGTAGTGTGCGGTGGCAGACGGTGTTGAAGGAGGCGGAGAGGTCTAGGAGGATGAGTGCTGCGGTCTTACTGTTGTCCAGCAGGGTCCTGATGTCGTCAGTGGCGGCGATGAGGGCGGTCTCGGTGCTGTGGTTGCTGCGGAACGCTGACTGAGAAGGGTCCAGGATTCTGTTTTCTTCGAGGGATCGGGTTAGCTTTCTGTTGACGATCTTTCTCGATGACCTTGGCCGGGAACGGGAGCAGAGAGATGGGCCGGAAGTTCTTGAGGTCTCTTGGGTCTGCCTTGAGTTTTTTGAGTAGAGCGTTGATCTCGGTGTGTTTCCAGCTCTCTGGGAAGGTTGTAATCTCGAGGGAGAGGTTGATGATGTTGCGCAGGTGGGGTGCGATGGAGCTGCTTGCTTTGTTGAAGACGTGGTGCGGGAATGGGTCTGGCGGAGAGCCGGAGTGGATTGTGCTCATGGTCTTGATAGTGTCATCGATGCTCAAGTTGGCCCAGGCTAGCAGGGGGTCGTAGTCGATGATGTGAGGAGAGTCTGTTGTGTTACTGCCTGTTGGGGCTGTCTGGGTGTTGAAGCTGTCGTGCATGTCTGCTATCTTGCGGTGGAAGAAAGTGGCGAGGGAATCGCACAGGGTTTGCGACGGCGGGATGTCGCTGGTGTTGGAGCTGGGGTTGGAGAGTTCCTTCACGATGTTGAAGAGCTCCTCTGAAGAGATGTAATGATTTTTTTAAAAACAGACTTTTCTTAATTTTCATGTGAAAATCATACACATCTCCGTCGCCCAATGCCTGGACGATAACAAGGATCAAAAAGAAATATCATCAGCAGTTCAACAATCGCAGCCTAGCCCCATATCTACCATTCCATACAATAGTTACATTATCCTACCGCCCACCATACATGTATCTTTCAATGCAACAGAGTGGAACAGCAATCCCCCCACCCACTCCCCCCTCTTATTCAAAAACATCCCCAACAATACCCCCCCAACCACCCACCCAAGCATGTCGACAGCTACCAAACTAATCACTAAGCCAGATGCGCCTCGCAGTCCATCTCCCCCATTCTCTACCACACGGGACACCGCAGTGAGTCAGGCAAGAACATCGGGAAAAATCAACTCTCCTGATCCCATGAGCCAGGTACCTCCCCACGCCCCACCCCCGCTCTTGCGGTGAATTGTCGCTCAAGTGCCCCCTGCCACACCCCTCTCCTCCAAATCCTCCGCACCGTCACCCGGAGGGTGCTTTAGCAACTCCAGAAGTGCCACCCATGCCTGCGCCATTTCCTGAGACTTCTCACTGCCACTACGCTGGGCCAGCTTTAGCCTATAATTCCCTTCACTCCCAGCCCACTTCACCATCTCCCTGTTCCACCTCACCAAACTAGGAGCCTGCCTCGCCTTCCGAATGGGATGTAATTTCTTAGCCAGGATCAACCCCAGATCTATAAACCGGCTAGTAACCTTGGTCTTAGCGGTGTGCGGAAACCAATGCAGCCCAGGCGACATCACTAACTCCCTTTCCGTCACAGTCAGCAGGGCAGTCATCACCTCCCGCCAAAAGTCTCCCACCCGCGGGCAGTCCCAGAACATGTGCAGAAGGTTCGCCCCACTCTGAGCGCAATGGGGGCATTCACCCGACCCCCCAAAATACTCAGCAATTTTACCGGGGGTGAGATAGACCCTATGGAAGACATAGAATTGGATAAGTTGAAACCTTGCATTCCGAGAACATTTCCACGGCCGCTCCACAATCGCCTCCCAATCTTTTCTGCAATGGGTTCCCCTAGATCCGCCTCCCACTTGAGACGCAGCGCTGTCAGCGGTTTGCGCAAGTCGCTCGTGATTCGACGATAAAGGCAGGTCACCGCTTTAAACGTGCCCGCCGCCATCACCACATATTGGCAAGCGAGAGACGTATCTGGTTCCCCCAGCCCACTGGCCAATGCTTCCTAATGGCTGCTGACAGCGCAGCGTGCAAAAGAAAGTCCCCGTACGGTAGATCATGGCGCTCACAGAGGTCTTGAAAGGGAAGAAGACCACCATCCTCATACAGATCACCTATGGCCATGACTCCCACTTCCTCCCAGGCCAGCAGCTGACTCCTGTCCCCCCCATGCGGCCACGCCTCACACATTCGCAACGGGATCTCAGGAGCATAAGGGGTCCCCCCATGTGCCCTCCTAATCAACCATGCCCAACAGTGGCGGATCGTTCCCAACTATGGCGGCAGGAGGGTACCTCTCAGCGGCGCCCGCAGTAGCACGCAGGACAGAAGGTGCCAACTTGGGTCCGACCCGTCTTGGTCCTCCGGTCGTCTAATGTGACCCGCCACCCATTTCGTGAGCCACTGAAGTTCCGCAGCATGATAGTAGGCTTCAAAGTCCGGAAGTGCAAGACCCCCCTCCGCCCTAGGCCTTTGCAGAGTGACTAACGCCACCCTCCGGCGGCCAGTTCCCCAGAGAAACCCCGTAATCAAAGTGTTCAGCTGCGCAAAGAGCCTGCTCGGAATCCAAACGGGGAGGGTCCCAAAATAATAAAGAAACCGTGGTAGAATGATCATCTTCACCAGAGCAACCCTGCCAGCTACCGACAGCGGAAGGGTCTCCCAAAACTCAAAGCAGGCCTTTGCTCCTCGCACTGCCCGCCCCACATTACCCTCCAGCAGGTCAGCGGGGTCATGGTAAATCTGTGTCCCCAGATACGGTAAACAGCGAGATTCCCATAAGACATCCCCCACCCTCGATTGCTCCTGCGCCCCTGGCCTGGTAGGGAATAGACAGGACTTATTCCAATTCACCCTGAGGCCCGCCATCCTCCCCAAGGTCTCCAGCAAGACTCGCGCTCCCCGTAACGCATCTCCAGTATTCGGCAGAAACATAAGGAGATCGTCTGCATACAGCGCAATATGGTGTATTCTTCCCTCTACTACGAGTCCTGGGAAATACCGCCCCGACCTGGCGTGCGCAGCCATGGGTTCTATTGCCAGAGCAAACAACAGGGGGGATAGTGGGTAGCCCTGCCGTGTCCCCCAAGCGACCGTGCAGACGCCAGAGATCAGACCTCCCGTCCTTACTCGTGCAGTGGAAGCACTATAAAGCAACGCCGTCCACTTCACGAAGTTTTCCCCCAGTCCGAACTCTCGCAGGACATTAAAAAGGTAGGGCCATTCCAGGCTATCAAAAGCTTTCTCGATATCAACCGCAAAGACACAGGCCTCTTCCTTGTCGTAGGAGTTAGACCCCAGAATGCGCAGGAGTCTGCGGATATTCATCGCAGTATTGCGGGAGGGAATAAACCCAGCTTGGTCCGCATGCACCAACGTCGTCATATAAGGCATCAGACGACTGGCCAAGATGCTGCTCAAAATCTTGTAGTCAAGATTGAGCATCGCTAGGGACCTATAGGGTGAGCGATCCCAGGCAGGTTTGCCCGGCTTAAGGAGGGGGACTATTAGAGCCTCTCGCGTGGAGACAGGCAGAACCCCCTCCCGACGCGCCATGTTATAAAGCGTCACCAACTGGTGAGCAATAGCATCCGTATAAGTTGCATAAAATTCGACGGGGAGCCCGTCTGTCCCCGGTGTTTTGTTCCTGGCCATGCATTTTATGGCACTACGGACCTCTCCTATTTCAATGTCCCGGCCCAGCATCTCGGAGGTATCAGCCTCCAGGCGTGGCAGCCCCGCTGCAGGCAAGAAATCCTCATTGCCTAGCATCTCAGGTCCCAATCTGCTTCGATATAACTCTGCATATTAATGCCGGAAACAGGGAGCGCTAGGTGGCGCTAATCAAGATGGCCGCACCTCTGTGAGGCTCCTGATGCCTGACCCCTCGCATCCGGCCTTTCTCCGTGCCCCGCTGTCCTAGCAGCGATCCGGAGGTCTCTATCTGCAGCGGGACCGAGGCACCACACTCGATGCGACTTTTGGCTGTTTTCCTGCTCCCCGGGCCGAGTTCTGCTGCCCTTGGCTACGAGGCTGTTGGGGACGCGGTAGGCTGGTTCCGCGGCCGGCGCTGGACGTTGCGCGAGCCCTACGGCGTCAGTGAGGGCCACGGGCCGTGTGGATGGTGGCGGCTGGCTGGCCATTGCAGGACCCGGAGAGGCTGCCCCAACCATTTGTGAACCGGCAGGGTGCTGTTACCGGAGCCGTGGGGGGCCCCCTGGACCTGCGGAGGCCCACAACGGCGACGGCCAGGAGCGGGTGCTCTGAACCTGCGTGAGCCGCGCTGGGACCGGCTCCTGTGTCTCTTCGCGCCGCCGCTGCGGACCTGTACCGGCGGCGACCGGGCGGCGGCCCTCTGGAGAGCTGTGTGGTGGGACCCACTGCGGGGAGCGGCGGAGCCCGGCAGCCACAGGCTTCCGCAACCGGCGTGGGAGCCCATTCTTGTCTGTGGCCTCGGATCCCCTCCCCCCCTGCCGCTGCCGGTGGGGTCCCGCCGCTGGTGGGCAGAAGGCGCTCTATTTTCTCCCCCCCCCCAGCTGTTGATCGGACCCGGGGGCGTCTGCCGGCTGGCCTGCTGCATCGGGCGCACCCGTGGATCTACTGTGAGGGACTGCGGTGAGAGGGCCCCGGGACTGTGCCTGGGCTGAAGACGCCTGCGGGGTGGTCCGTGCCGGAGCGGCTCTGGTGAGGTGAGAGGGCGGCCCGGCCCGGAGCGGGACGGTGGTGTCTCCGGCGGCCTCCTGGCCTCCCCCCGCCGGGGACGGCGGTGCCTTTGTTCTCCCCTTCTTCTGGCCCCTCCAGTCCCTGGCCTCACGCCGGCCGGTCGATTGGCAGAGGGGCGCGGCTGGCCACCGATTCGCCTTGTTGAGCCCAGACGCTGGCGTACACATCCCGAGCGCCATCATGGGCAAGGACAAGGGCGCCAAGTCGAAGACCACGTTCCATCAGACCACAATCGACCGCTTTACGACCCCGGACCCCCGGGCACGGGCGGTGAGATGGCGTCGGCTCCTGGCACAGACCTCGCCGCCATCCTGCAGGCCATCAACGCCTCCCGCGCGTCCCTGGAGGGGATGGTTGGGGAGGTGAAGGTGGACGTTGCGCTCTTGCGACAGGACCTCCGCAATGCCACAGCCCGTATCACGGAGGCGGAATCCCGTATTTCGACGGCGGAGGATGACATCCGGCAGCTCCAAGACCAAGTCAGGGAGCTCACGACCCACTCTAAGGAGCTGCATCGACGGGCGGAGGATGCCGAAAACCAGGCCCGCCGCAACAACCTCCGCCTGGTGGGCTTTCCGGAGGGGGTCGAGTCTGGCCGCACCGACGACTTTCTGGAGAAGTGGTTCAAGTCTTGGATGCCGGCGGCCGGCTTGTCCACCTGGTTTGTGGTGGAGAGGGCGCACCGGTCGTTGGTGGCCAGGCCCCCGGTGGGGGCCCCCCCGCGCCCCTTCATCTTGCGGATCCTCAACTTTAGAGACAGGGACGCTATTCTGAAGGAAGCGCGGTTGCAAGCCCGCCTGTCCTTTAACAACCACCCCATCATGGTCTTCCCGGACTACACCCGAGAGGTCCAGGAGCAGTGCCGTTCGTACATGGAGGTGAAACACAAGATGCGCTCCTTGGGCCTCAGCTACCAACTCCAGTTCCCGCCGCGCCTCCGCGTCATCTTCCAGGGCAAGACTTTATTCTTTGACACTCCCCGGGCGGCGTGGACCTGGCTCACCGAGGAACGGCCGTTGCGCCAGCCCGGGTGGGTGTCGCCAACCCAGCGGCCCTCGGCTCAGGACACAGCTCGACTCCCACGCCCACGACGCAGGAGGCGCACGCAGTCCCGGCGACCCCGCGGCGGGGCGGCGGCGGGGCCTCGATCTGTGAGTATGCCGGGGAGGAGACCAAGGGACTCATCCGCCTCATCTGGGACGTCATCTCAGGTGGCTGGGGGCTCTCGCCGCTGCTCATCGCCTTTGCCTGACCCATCCCCGACCCCCCTCCCCCTGCACATAGACCTCTCCGACCTCTCCCGCAGCCCAGCCATTTGACGTGACTTTTCTTTGTCCTCTGTCTCGGCGGAGGGTTCGACGGCCTGGTCTCGCTGCAAGGGCCTCCATCTCGGACTTGGCTTCGGCGGCTTTCCGCTCTGGTGTAGTTACCTAGGACAGCACCATTCCATCCGTACTTCAGGAGGGGTCCACCACGCTCTTTACACCTGAGCGCCTCTGCTTGGGGCCTTGTAGTTGTTTGTTGAAGTTAGGGCGACAGATGCTTCCGTTTTCGAAGTGTAGGGTGGGGGGTGGGGGGTCGGGAGGGGGGTTTTGTCGGTTGTTCCTCCTAGGGAGGGTGTTCTTTTTAGTTCAGGTTTGGTTTTTCTTGGGCCCATCACACAACAGCTTCTTGCGAGCGCCACTGCGTGGCTTCCCCCTGACACTCACATGCGCTCCGCCAGCGCCCGCTCTCTGCCGGCCTTCCTTGGTACCCCTTAGCAGGTCAATCATTCTCCCCGTGGCGCCTCCATGCACCTTGTCCCTTCCCCGCGTGTCCCTGCCACTCGGTGTCCTGCCGGCGCCCCCCTGAGTGTCTCGCCCCCGCTGCGATTCCCGCCCACTGTTCCCATGGAAGACTTAGCCCCCAAGGCCCAGCTACGCATCCTATCCTGGAATGTTAACGGCCTGCTGGATCGGCTTAAACGCGCTGCGGTCCTTAAGTACGCCCAGCGAATGGGGGCCGATGTGCTCCTGCTTCAGGAAACCCATCTTCTCGGTGAGAGGTGTCCCTTTTTAGCCCGCTACGGGTATGACCGGGTGTGGCACTCTGGCTTTTCCCGTGGCTCCCGCGGGGTGGCCGTCCTGTTGCGCCGCTCCCTCCCCTTTGTCCTCACACGGGTGATCCACGACCCTCATGGAACCGGGATTTCTGTTTGCGGCACACTCGACGGTAGGCCGACCAGCTTCCTGTCGCTCTATGCGCCACCCTCCGGATTGTCGCAGGCGTTATCCCACGCGGCCTCTCTGTTGGATACCTTCCCGTTGGGCGATGTCGTGCTTGGGGGGGACTTTAACGCTGTCTTGGCCCCTCAGCTGGACTCATCGGGTCATGTGTCGGACTCCCGCGCGGCGCGGGCGAGGCAGCTGGCGGGCTGGGCCGAGGCCCGGGCCCTATGCGACGCCTGGAGGACCTGGCACCCTCACGTGCGCCAGTACACCCACACCTCGGCCGCTCACCGCTCTCATGCGCGTATTGATATGATTTTTGTCCCCCCTGCCGCCTGTGAGGGGGAATCCAAGATGTCCGTATCCTCCCCAGGGGGATTTCGGACCACTCTCCGGTCTTCTTGGGTCTGGGCCCTCCGCCTCACACGGCCCGTCCGATGTGGCGCTTTAACGCTTGGTTCCTCCAGGATAGGACGCTTCGTAGGGCGGTGGGCAGGGAGCTTACCCAGTACTTCTGCACCAATGAGGGATCAGTCTCCTCGGCGGGCACCCTATGGGAGGCCTGCAAGGTGACCATCAGAGGCGCGGCTAAAGCGCACGTGGTGCAGCACCGCCAGACGCAGCTGCGGCAGCTCACTGCCTGTGAGGCCCGGGCGCTGCGGTTGGAACGGTCTCTCGCTGAGCTCGACGACCCGGCTGTGGACCGGCAGCTGCGGCTCCTTCGTGAGGAGATTCGGCAGCGCTCCCTTGAGACGGCCAAGCTTCTCTGGCAGTCTTCGCTGGCACGGGTGTACGGCTGGGGTGACAAAAACGGCGCGCTGTTGCACCGCCTGGCCACCTATCCTAGGACATCACGCATCATTCCGGCGATCACCGATTCCGAGGGCGTGCTCCATTCCTCTTCCGTGGAGATAGCGGCTGCTTTCGCCCAGTTCTATTCTCAGCTCTACCGGGCCCGGGCGCCGGATCTTTCTCTGGCCACTCTGCTCCAGTGACGTGCACCTCGCCCGGCTTCGACCGGACGAATGGGAGGGCCTGGAAACACCCATTTCCCTTGAAGAAATTGGGGACGCGATAGGGCGTACGTCCGCGGGGAAGACCCCGGGACCCGACGGCTTCCCCCAGGAATTCTATGCCGCATATATGGACAGCCTGGTCCCGCGGCTGCGGAACCACTATGCGGAGGCGATCAAGAAGGGCTCTTTCCCCTTAGAAGCGGACTTGGCAACCATTGTGGTTTTGCCTAAATCTACGCCGCCGTCCACCGACAGAGCAGCTTACCGACCGATTTCGCTTATTAATACTGATGTGAAGCTTTACGCGGCGATCCTGGCCCAGCGGCTTCGGCCCTTTTTGTCTACTCTGGTCCATCCGGACCAATGTGGCTTCATGCCTGCGCGAGGTTCTAGCCACTGTCTTCGCCGCCTCCACGTGGCCCTGGCTCACCGCCACCGCCTGACTCCATACCTCGCCCTCCTCCTTGCCGACTTCGAAAAGGCTTTCGACTCGGTGGGGTGGACATACCTATTTGACGTCCTGGCCCATATGGGTTTCGGCCCTAAGTTCATGGGGATGGTGCGGGTCCTGTATGCCCGCCCCCGTGCCAGGGTCTTGGTTAATGGAGCGCTATCGAGGCCTTTTCGGATCGGCCGGGGGACGCGGCAGGGATGCCCGCTGTCACCCCTTCTCTTCGCGCTCGCGATGGAGCCCCTCGCGGCCCTGATTAGAAGTGACCATCTCCTTCAAGGGTGGGAATGGCCTGGCATCGAGGCTGATAAAATCGCCCTCTACGCGGACGACGTCCTGCTGTATCTTGGCGACCCGGCGCGTTCTGGACCTCGCGCATTGTCCATCCTGGGTCGTTTTGGCCGGGCGTCTGGTCTGTCCCTGAATTCGAGGAAGTCGGTTTTGGTTCCCTTGCACCCCTCCCGGGATTGTTTTGATTGGCAGGGGACCATCCCCCTCCGCCGGTTGTCCTTTAAATATTTGGGCATCTGGGTCTCCCTCCTCCCGGAGCTGAGCTGGGCGCTCAACGTGACCCCCCTGGTCAAGAAAGCTAAGGCAGACTTGGCGAGATGGCACCAGCTGCCCCTCAACCCGCTGGGGCGGGTGGCCCTCTACAAGATGATGATTCACCCCCGGTTCCTGTTTGTGCTGCAAAATACCCCCCTCTCCTTTCCGCGGCCTTGGTTTCGTGAACTAGATGGGATGGCGACGAGATTTCTCTGGGGGGGTGGGAGGCCTCGGTTGGCTCTGTCGACATGCCGCCTGCCCACCTTTGATGGGGGCCTGGGCATGTCTAATCTCTACCTCTATTATCTAGCTACCCGCCTCCTGGTCATTCACGACTGGTTTGGGGGGGATGGTCCGACCCGGCCTATAGGGTGGAACTTGGGGAGCTGGGCTTCTCCGGCGTTCAGGACCGTCTGTATGGCGCCTCCATCCCTGCCTCTTGCCCGGATATCACCAAAGCTATATTCCTGGCCTGGCGAGCGGCGCTCCGTCACACCCGATGGACTGGGAGGCTGACCCGGGTCACTCCTCTGTGGCACGGGACATGGCTGCGGGAAGTCGCGGATCTGGAGGGCTTTAACTCTTGGGACCTACTCGGTATTTCCCAGCTGGGAGACGTTTGGCGGGGGGTGGCGAATGTGTTCTTATTCGGAGCTGCAGGAGCGCTTCTCCCTCCACTCCTCCCAATTCTACCGATACCTCCAATTGCGACACGCCATACGCACATACACCCCACTGGACGTCTGGCTGCCGGACCACAGCCCCCCGGAGGCTCACGTCATGCTGGGCAATTTAGGGAGGGGGGGGCATTTCCAGGATCTATCGCTCCCTTGTCAATTGCACCCCCAAATCCCTGGAGGGCCTTAAGGAACGATGGGAGGGCTGGGTGGGGCCCCTGGCTGAGGCCGATTGGCGGGATGCCCTTATGGCTCCCCGCTTAGTGACGGCCTCCGCCAAACTGCGGCTTATCCAGGTTTACTACCTCCGCACTGCTTATCTTACACCGGCTCGCCTCCACCGAGCGGGCCTCTCCGCTGACGCGACCTGTCCCCGCTGTGGCTCTGAGCCGGCTGATTTCCTTCACATGGTGTGGTCTTGCGCGGAGTTGGAGGGGTTCTGGAGGGGCGTCGAGTCTGAACTTACGGAGGTCCTGGGGTGGGAGGTGCCACATGAACCTAAACACTCCCTACTGGGCATCACTGACGGCTTAGATGGCACACGCCCGGAACAGCTATTCCTCATGACAGCCTTAATGGTGGCCAAACGAGACATTGCAGCGGCATGGAAGCAGCCGCCTAGCTTAGCTAAATGGGGCGCAGGGGTAGACTGGTGTGCGGCGCAGGAACGGACTCTTTACCAGGCGCGGGGCTGCCCCAAGAAATATCGAAAGGTCTGGGGGAAATGGCTGGGCAACGTACCTTCATAGGGCGACTTGGAGGTTGGGGGAGGGTTTCGGGGGGAAAGTGGGTTTGTGGTGCTCCTTCTAATGTATTACTGTGTGATGGTGGTTCAAAGGGTCCAAAAGTTTCCTTTGTTGTGTTGTCTATTTATTTATTTATTTTTGCGATTTTTACAGCGCGCAAATACCCAAGGGTGTCTCGGCGCTTTGATGATCAAACTGAACAAATAAGGCAGTAATTATGAAAACAGCCACGTTTTGAGTTGTTTTCTGAAACTAAGCAGTGTAGGGCATGTCTTGATCCTGAGGGGGAGTGAGTTCCACAGTTTGGCAGTGGCAACTGTGAATCTTCTGTGGGAGTGGGAGATGGAATTATGTTTAGGAATGTTAAGCAGAAGCCTGGCTGCAGCATTCTGTACCAACTGAAGTTTTTTGAGCACCTTTTCCTGGGCGTTGAGGAATAAGGAATTACAATAGTCGGTTTTTGAAAATACCAAGGAAGTGATTAGGGTCTTTGCTGCTGAGATTGGGATGTAGGGTAGGAGCTTTTTAATTTTCCTCAGGGTGAAGAAAGAGGCTGAGATAACATTATTGACATGATGGTTAAAAAGAAGCCGATCGTCAAAGATGACTCCGAGATTTCTCACTTTAGTGACAGGTATAGGAGGAGTGCCCAAATCATTTGGCCACCACTGAGGGGACCAACAGGGCTCAAGTTTACCAAAGGTCATTGTGAGAAGTTGGCCTGATGTATGATGTCACTAGTTCTAGTGTACACCTTATATCAGTCCAAACAACCCTTATGGTGATTGGTTGTAAAGTCAACCTTATAGACCAGCTATCCTAGTGGTAGCATGGACAAGAGCAGTCTTAGGCTAAACTCTGAATGGCATGTGAAGCCAGCTGTGATACCATATATAATCCCTTGAATACCAAATGAAAGGACACCACAACAGATATATATATAAAATAAAGTGTATTTATTCTAGTCAAACCCTCAGCACTCTTTATGAGATTAGAGGTAAGTACAACACAGTCTTATTTAAGCATACATTAAGTCACACAGGTAAGTAATGCAGTTAGGCCCTAGGGGCCACGCAAACCATATACTAAGTAAGTGGTATAAGGACCACTGTCACGGAAATAGGATAGGCCTAGGCCTAGGGAATCGCTGGGGCTACCCTGCACTAGCAACAGTTAGGAAGTGGGAGGCCCACGGGATTCAGGTGCAGAGTGGAAACACTCACGCGTAATGCGTAAAAGTCGATAGAAATAGTAGTTGTTAGCAATTAACAGTTTAAGGACACTTCTGAAGCAGCTAGAGAGTCGAGACTCGGAAACTAGACCCTAGGATAGTCACTACCCTTGTGAGCACCGAACTACCCAAGTTACCTAGCCCACGGACTGCGGGTGCATAGGTGTGAACTTGCGTCGGGTTTCGTCGTGGACTTCTATGGATGCCTGAAGGAAAGTTGCTGACAGGCAGTCAGTGAAGAGTGTCCGGTGGATCCCAAGGCTGGGATCAAGAAGAGAGGAGACCTGCAAGCAGAAGGGACAGAGTCAAGGTCACTAGCCAGTGACCACGTGGAACCAGGAAGGAACCAGGCGATGTTGTGAAGATTGCAGGTGAAGGTGAAGCTTGTTGCTGCAGCCACGAGGACCAGGGAACGTCGAGGACGACCAGGACCAGGGGGCGAGCTGTCCCACGAAGGCTCTTGCTGTCGGCGGCGTCGAAGTCGAACTAGGACTCACCAAGCCTTGGCAAGCGGAACCCACGAAGAACGGAGGACTTGCTTCTGGTGCAGACCAGGAAGGTCTGGGGTGCTTCTCTTTTGCAAGGAAGCGGGAGCCAGTCTGGAGGAGCCAAACCAGCAGTGAAGATTTCTGGATGCGTCGTCACAAAGGCCACTAGCCAACGGGCAAGCAACCGGACAGGCGCGGCAAGTAGGAAAATGCAGAAGGGCCCCACGCAGGACTCGTGGAGTGTGGGGGGCTGATCTTCGGTGCAGATGGTGCTTGGGGTTGGGGCTTCTCAATCCCCGGTGCACAACTTCGAGGGTACCTCAGAAGCTGCGCTGGAAGATACTCGCCACTTTTTCCAGGTAGCCGGTCCCACGTCTCTCGTCGCCTCCACGGATCTCAGCTCGGCTGTGGATGTGGATCAGGGTCGGAGAAGTCTGGAAGTCAAGGCTCTGGTTGGGCTCTGCAGTCGGTCCCTCGTAGAACTTCAGCAAAGCAAAGGGTAGTCTCTTGATGGTGCCTGTTTGCACAGGGTAGCCACTCCTTGGCCACAAGGGAGATTCTTCAGTCTTCTTCTTTCGTCGAATGTCGAAGGTCCACAGTTTCTGTTCAAGTTGCAGGTTCAGGATAATCTAATCTCCTGGGGCCCAGCTACCACTCTTATACTGATCTGGGGGGCTGGGTTACCTGCTAGGTCACGCCTTATGGGTGGGACCTGGGAGGGGGGTGGTTACACCCCCTTCCCTTTGTCCAGTTTCACGCCAGGACTGGGGCTGGAGTGCCCCAGCACCGGTTTGAACTGGACTATGCATGGGACACCTTGTGTGCCCCAGGCATGTCTCATTCCTTTCAGCCCTCCCTGCCCCAATACACTAAAGTCTATCTGGGGAGGTGCTAGCACCTCCCCAAGCAGGAAACCTATTGTCCAAGCCTCCCTTGCCGGGATCACTCCCAGCAGCAGGAGATCAGACTCGTGTCTGTGACAGCAGCATCCATTTTGTGATGCTGAGGCTTTGGTTAGAGTTAAACAGCAAAGTAGGATTTTAACATGTCTCTCCCTCTAGAAGGGAGGAATAATATCCTCATCACCAGAAATGGTATGGGGGTATTATTCCAAAGTGTTAGACACCTTACACGAGATGTTTTGATACAGCCAAACCATAGTTACCATAACCGTTTAAGATTATAAGGCACTTTAAGAGTATATGGTAGGCTATATCATAGAACAGCTATAAGGACATGGTTCCGAAAGCTGCAGACAGGCTCAGCTCATGCTAGAGCACCATCTCACATGTTACCAAGCACTCTGCCTCCAGGATTGTTAAGGCCTGCCATAGGAGTGACTGATAGGTACACATGTTTCTATATATAAGGGTAGATATAGGCATACTATATCTAAGCAAGGGGTGATTACACGACCTTGCCCCAGCTGAGTGATCAGCCAGTTGTGTCTGATTGGAAGGCCAGACCAGGGGTGGCATAATACATGCTGCAGCCGCTGGGAGGCCTAGGGTACACCTATGCCCTGGGTACCTAGGGTACACTGAACAGGGTCCAATAAGGTGATCCTTACCAATTGGGAATGTACCTAGGGTACATGGAGTCCATTTTAAAGAGAGAGCAGACAGCCTGAGACCCTGAATGGCAGGATCTCAGGCCAACTAATTCGAAAAACCAGCTAGACACTAGGCAAAAAGTTGGGGGTAACCATAGTCAGCTATCCACCTTCCTACAGTCATGATCTCAGCCTTGTTGGAATTCAATTTGAGACAGTTGGCTGCCATCCAGGAACTGATGGCCAACATTCCCTCTTGGAAATTGGCAGCCACCCTGTCTCCGTCCTGGTGTATTGATAGGACTAACTGAGTGTCATCAGCATAGGTAGTAAGGCTGATGCCATGTTCCTTAATCACCCTCGCCAAGTCCGACACATAGATGTTAAAGAGGGTCGGACTTAGCGAGGAGCCCTGTGGAACACCGCAGGGAAGGGAAAGGGGAGGTGATAGAAAGGAACCTAGTTTGACATTGTGGGAACGGTTGTGTAGGAAAGAGGCGATGAGATCCTTAGCTTTATGTACCACACCCATGGCTGCGACACGGTCGATTAGAATGGTATGGTCGACCGTGTCGAAGGCCGCGGATAAGTCCAACAACACCAGGACTGCCGCTCCTCCCTTGTCCATGGTGTGTCTTATCTCATTCGCTGCCTTGATGAGTGCCGTCTCTGTTCCGTGGCCTTTCCTAAAGCCAAATTGTGTATCGTCCAGGAGGTTGTGGGTGTGAATGTAGTGTGATAGTTGTTGATTCATGATGTTCTCGAAAATTTTAGCTGGGAAGGGTAGGCATGCAATAGGTCTATAACTAGCCGGATCAGTGGGGTCAAGGGAGGTTTTTTTTAACAGAGGTCTGATAATTGCTTTTTTCCACACTGCTGGGTAGATACCTGATTGGAACATGTTGTTGCATATGTTGGCTAAGGCTGGTGAAATTGCCCCCGGAATGAGGTTGAGGATGGAGGGAGGGCATGGGTCTAGTGGTGAGCCTGATTTGGTGGTTGTGATAAGGTAGGAGATTTGTTCAAGTGTGACAGACTGAAAAAGCGGAAAAGATCCGGTGATGAAAGAAGGGGTAGAGACAGAGGTCTTTACCTTGGGTATGGATTGAGGTGTGAATGCAGAAAATATGGAGGTAACTTTATCAGTAAAAAAGTCTAAAACAATAAAAACTTGTTTATCAAAAAAATAATGCCGGAAACAAGTATTAATGCTCTTCTGGGTGAGAAATGCCTCCCCTCTTGGTCCCCTCAGCTCCAATATCTGTGTGCCCCTACGCGCCGGGTTAGCCAACCAGGCTAGCAGCGCCCGCCTTATCCCGCTCCACATGCCCCTTGTCCGTGTATGCCTTGAAATCAAAGCATCTCAGCCTCTCAACTTGGACTGCAAAAGCCTCTCGTGCCTCAAGCAGCCCTGTATGTCTGTCCAGGCGCTCCGGACGCTCCCTCTCCTCCTCTCGCAATCATTGGTCTGCTTTCTGCACATCATCCAGCAACACCCTGCGGGTTCCCACCACCTCGCCTATGCATCGCCCTCGAATTACTGCCTTGAATGCACCCCATTCCACCCCCCTAGACGACGCTGTTCCTGTGTTAAGCCTAAAATAGTCATTAATAGCCAACCCAATAGTATCTTGGAATACCGGGACCTCTAAGGTGTCCGGGCGCAGTCGCCATGTGGGAATGGCGGGACGATCCCACAGCCAATGCAAGACTGTCAACAGAGGATTATGATCCGACGCCGTCCTAGCTAAATATTCACTATGGACCATTGCCCCGTAAACATCTGAGGAGCTAAGGATCGAGTCCAACCGGACATGTAAGGCATGTAACGACGAAAAGTAGGAATGATCCCTGTCAGCCGGATGATGCGCTCTCCAGGTATCCGTTAGTGCCCACCGTTGTTGCCACTACTGTCGCACCCTAGCCAACCAATGAACCGGAGAATCCGGTAGAGGAGGATGGGAACGATCCAACAAGACATCAGTAATACAATTGAATTCGCCACCCAGGAGCACTGCGCCCGTCAGCCAGGGAACCAGTTTGCCAGAAAGGCTTGCAAAAAGGCCTGGTCGGAGTTCGGAGCATAGATACTACCTATGACAATATCCCTACCATCTAGCCGCCCCGCAACCACCACATAGCGACCATCCGGGTCTATCATCTGGCCAGTGCACTGGAACGGCACCCCTGCTCTGATCCAAACCAACACACCCCTGGCATATGCCGAATATGCAGTACAGAACATCTGCCCTCTCCAACGCCGCTGCAGTCCTAGCCCCTCCTGCCTGTCCTGGTGCGATTCCCGCAACAAGGCTATCTGCCCCCCCCCCCCCCCCCGCCGTCGAAGATAAGCATGAATCGAATGCCGTCGAGTCATGGTGTGCATCCCCCTAATGTTCCACGTTATACACTTTATTCCTACGGTGGCCGCCATAACACCATGCCATAATCACTGCTCAACTCGCCTCTTGCTGCGACATGCTTGGTCCCACCCTCCCCTCCCCCTACCCCAGCACCCCAACTCCCCAAACTCCCACACCCCAGGACAGGCACCCTAAAACTAGCCCCCATCCAAACAAGCAGAACAGTCAACCTTGCCATCATGGACAGTGAAGCGTGAGCCGGCCTGTCAGACCCAAAGCCCTCTCAGCTCCCCCGTCAAGTGTGAGGAACCCCTCAGGAGCCCCCCCGGTGTCAATCCAGTAAAAGCAACTCCCCTCCCCCCCACTCCACACCCCCTCCAGCAAATAGACCAGGGCAACAGTAAAAAGCGCCTCCCAATCCCCCGGGCAGGTCTCAATCAGCCAAACAAATCCACTGTTTGCGGAGTAACCTCGGGCAGCTCGGCGTCCGAGTCCCCGTTCATGCTGGTAGCCGGGGAGGATCCGGACCTCTACAACTCTCGGCTAGAGGCAGCAGAGGCCGGCCTGGAGCCAGTCTGACCAATCGCCACCACCGCCTGTACCGCTCTGTCACGTTCAAGACGGCTATCCGGTGGCGTCAGGGACCCCGGCGTACCCTCGGTCACAGGGCCCCTCTTCTCCCCGACACTCCCCGATGGGCTCCGCTGCAATCCCGCCTGCCGCGTCTCCAGCCAGTGCCACGCTTCCTGCGGGATGGTGAAAAAGAGGGTGCCGGAGCCGTCCACCACCCGCAGACGCGCCGG
The DNA here is from genome assembly GCF_964204655.1 of Triturus cristatus. Taxonomy (NCBI): domain Eukaryota; kingdom Metazoa; phylum Chordata; class Amphibia; order Caudata; family Salamandridae; genus Triturus; species Triturus cristatus. Next base: position 742,500,539 of record NC_140592.1, read on the forward strand.
GAAGAGCATCGCATAGGAAATATGGAGTTTTCGTAATTTCTGCTTAAGGGCGATGAAGGAGGCACGCTGCTTCTGGACCTCCCGGGTGTAGTCCGGGAAGAGCATCACCCTGGGGTTAGCAATCTGCAGGTGTTGTTTCTCCCGAGCTTGCTGCAGTAGGTGATCCCTGTCTCGATAATGCAGCAATCGTGCCATCATGGGCCGTGGGGGGCCCCCGGCTTAGGAGGCATAGCCGGGACTCTGTGGGCTCTCTCCAGGGCAAAAAACGGGGATAACCCCTCCGGTGCTACCTCAGATTGGAGCCAATCTTCCAGATACCGGACAGCATCCTTCCCCTCTGCCCGCTCCGGAACACCTACGATGCGGAGGTTATTCCTGCGGGAGCGCCCCTCACTGTCTTCCGCTCTCAGCTCTAGCACTCGCACCCTAGTCGCCATCTGTTCCAAGGAGTGCTGCAAGGTGGTCACCCTGTCCGGTACGGCCACCATCGTTCGTTCATTTGTCGCCACCATCTCCTTCAACTTTCTATGGTCATCTTTGAGTAAAGCCAGGTCCACCCCAATAGTGTCTATCTTGGTCTCGAGTGCCTCTCGGGAGGCCGTGATGGCATGCATTATGTCCCCCAAGGTAGGCCCACCCGAAGCCTCTGCGGGGGTGTTCAGCTCAGTGTCCTCGCCTCCAGACCGATGTCCCCCGTCTTCTTCCTGTAGGACAGCAAATCCCCGCCTCCGTGACGTTCGACCCATCGCATTCGCTCGTCCTATGCCCCGGGCCTCCAGACATCTTCCTCTCCAGCAATTCCCAGCTATCAAAAGCAGGGGCACCTTCAACACAACGCCAATACGGTGGCCAGCTACCGTGGCATTAGCAATCCCGAAGCGTCCAGGGGCGAAACCCCACACCCTCCAGTTACATGGGCGAACAGGGGCACTCCACAAAGCTCACACTGAGCAGGGAGCAGACAGGATTCCGTTGGTGCTCCTCAAATCTTCACTGCTCCTTGACCCCCTGCAGCTCCGCGACGCCTTCCGTGAGGACCCACCGGCCCACTCGCAGCCCTCCGAGTCACAACAGCCCCAGGGAAGGCACCTCTAAATCACAGTTCACAGGCTCGAAGAACCTTGCCAGTCTTCCAGCTCTCGCCGTTCCCACAATCACCCTCGCAGTGGTCCCACTCTCATCCCCAGGCAGTTCAGTGCACCCAAGGGTAAATTGTAGAGATCGCCAATAAAGATACCAGGATCTCAGGCATCCATAGTTCTAGTGGGCCCACAAGCACAGTCCGCCATCAACAGCTAGGCCTGCTGCCAGTTACGGGATCCTCTCGCCGCCAGTTGGCTCTCGTCACCCCCAATTGGCCGTGCTCTCCACTTTTGGGACCTTCCTCCAGTACAGCAAGGCAAAGGAAAGCAGGGGACAGGTAACAATCTCGCTCTGCCGGCTCACCAGCAACGCAGCCACCTCAAACCCCGCGTCTTACAGATCTCCTCACTCGACCGCCACCAGGCCGCCACCTCAATGCCAGTCATCAGCCCCCAGTCGTGGCCCCTCTTCCGGGGAACTCTCCTCCGGGTCCGCTGCGTCGCCAGCCGACCCCTGCCTGTGTCACTGCAGGGGACGCACTCCCCAGCCCCCAGTGCCACCAAGGATGAAGTCCCCCTCAAGGAGCAACGGGCCACAGCACTCACGACAGCCAGCCTCCGCCGCTCTCCCGCGGCGCCAGTGTCAATTACGCGGCGGGGAGGAAGAGAAAGCCGCTCCCTTTCACCAGCAACCAGGCGGCCTCCCGGGCAAATTTCACCACCAGCAGCGAGGCCCTCACCCGAAGAAGGGGTCCTCTCGCCGCCCGCCAGCCATCAGCGCCGCCAGTCTGTTGTGCCCCTCTCGTCCTGGAGCGTCCATCAGCACAGCAGGGCAAAGCAGGGGGCAAGCAGCAGGTCCGCTCTGCCAGCTCGCCAACAGCGCCCTTACCGCTGTCTCTGCAGCCGCCGCACCATGCAGGTCTCCTCTCTCGTCCCGAATCAGGCCGCCATCTTGAAGTCAGGCAGCAGTCCCCGGTCGTGGCGCCACCTCCGCAGATATTGCCGCCGGTCGACTCCGCCGCCGTCCGCCACCCGCTTTCACCGAGGGCACACTCGCCAGCCCCCAGCACTGCGCAGATCACAGTCCGGCCCTCGCAGGACTCCAGGCCGCAGTACCTTCACTGCCCGGGCTACGTCGCCATCTTGCGGGTCCGATGCCAGGAACGCGGTGGAGAGAAGAAGGGAGCCGCTCTCCCTCTCCCGCAGGTCTCCGACACCGAGGGAGCACCCACCAGCCCAGGAGACGTTCCCCAGCACTCTGGGAGGTAAGGGGCCCCCCAATATCCGCAGGATCACTTAGGACAGGAGGAGGCCGGCGAGGAGCTCCGGGATCCTCGACCTCCTACATCGGCGCCAAGCCACGCCGCCCTGAAGAGTTGTAATGATAGCGAAACACGTGTCAGGGGTTGCTTTTAATTCCAGGTTGGCTTGGATGGTGTTTTACCAGTCCCAAGTATTAATACTAATCCTGGGCGTAGCTACACGAAGTGCACTTCGCACTACGCGAGCCACGCCTAGCTTCGCAAACTGCGTAGTGCACTGTGCAAGATGTTGTTCGCACTGATTGCACAGTGCCGGATGCTTGTCCGCACTGTGCAATCAGTGCAAACTGCATCTTGCACAGTGCAAGCGGTCGTTTTCTGCCGCTCAAGTAGATTTCTTCTCGAGCGGCAGCTTTCTCAATGCGGACTGGTAGTTTCTCATCGCGTGCGCTCGTGAGCATACACGACCACTCGCAATGAGAAACCTGACCTCCCCATGTTGAGAAGCTCGCCGGGAGGTTTATTTTCCACGCTCGCGATCGGCAACTTGATGTTGCTGATCGCGAACGAGGAAAGAGTCTCGGCGGAATGTCATTTTGCTTGCTCGCGGTCGCCAACTTGACGTTGAGGACTGCGAGCAAGCAAAAAATGACTGCAGCACTGCGCTACGCTACGCTATGCATGTTTGCACTGTGCTACGTGCAATTCGAAGTGCGAAGTAGCGCAAACTTCGCAAACTACGTGAGCGTAGCGTAGTGCTTTGCCCAGGCTTAATTAATACTGTGCCTGAAGCGATAAAAGGTTTTTGTCATTTTTCACCTCGGCATGGATGGCACTGTGCTAATCCTATGTTTAAAGACTTTGGGTCTCATTTACGAGCCCAGTGTGCTGTCGGTGCGTCACTTTTTTTGATGCACCGGCGGCGCAGTGTGCCTGCCCATTTATAAATGGCAACGTAAAGTCACCCTGCTTGACTTTTCATGGCCTTGTAAATATGGGTCCCTGTTACGCATTACTCTGTGTGAAAGGGGCGTTCCATGGGAGTTGCTGTGGGTGTTGTCTGGCAAAATCCATGGAACCTGACACATTCCCAGGTTCACAAAGTGTCGTAAACCTGGGAATGCATCACATTCCTACGCCTCCCTAGGGGAGGTGTAGGAGTGGCACAACAAGGAGAGATACTTTTATTTCTCCTCGTTCTTTCCTCTTTCCATGTGTGCTGCATTCTGCAGCACACATAGAAAGAGGAAAATGCCATCAATGATTGTTTTTGTGCAGGAAGGTGTCCCTTCTTGCATAAAAACAATCATCCCCGCAACACAGGCACCCTTGCAACATGATGCAAGAGAGCCTGCGCTGGAGCATGGCAGCCCACTGTGTGCCAGCGCAGGAGAAAGCACAAGGATGTATTGTGTTGTTAATACAACCCATCCCTGTGCTTTTAAAATGACGCAGCTCAGCGCAGCAAAATGGCTTATGGCAATGTGCTGCATCTTTTTTGTAGTAAATGAGGCCCTTTCTTGTGGAAATGGCAAAAGACTTTGGGGCATATTTACAAAAAAACTTCAGAGCTGTGTTAAAATCAGCAGCACCGTGCTCCGAAAAAACGGAGGGATGCACAGTATTCACAAGAATAAGATGCACCTCAGTGTTTCCCCTAGCTCAGGTGCCAAAAAAAGGCACCCTGCCGCCATGTTGCAAGGGTGCCTGCACTGCTGGGTCAATTGTTTATGTGCAGGAAGGGACACCTTCCTGCACATAAAGAATCATCCATGGTGATCTGCTCTTTCTCTGTGTGCTGCAGAATACAGCACACATGGAAAGAGCAACACATGAGGAGAAATTAATGATTTCTCCTCGTATCGCCATTCTAATGCCTGGTAATCCATGGCCTTAGAATGGCGCTTTTTTTGGTACTGCCTCAGCCTTGTAAATCTGGGACAGCGACAAAAAGCGACAAAAAGCGTTGAGTGTTGTGATGGAACACCCACAGCAACACCCATTGCATGCCCCTTTGCTGCAGAGGACTTCGTCAGTAAGGGGAATATTTACACGGTGGAGCTAAGCCACATTAAGTGGTTTGGCGCCACCTTGTAAATATCGGAAATGGTGCTAAGCCACAGGAGCATCAAAAAAAGTGACTCTCCGGTGGCGATTGGGGCTTGTAAATATGCCCGTTTGTCCCTGTCTATGTCGGTGTGTGATAGAAAAGCAGACATTTGAGGTGAGCAACTTCAGAGTGTGGCTGGTGTTGTAGAGTGCTCTATACAGGAGCTGCTTTCCACCTAAACTAGGGAACTTACCAGAGTTCTCTACTTCGTTTTCGGATAATTTATGCGGCACTCTATGCCTGAAAGGGTATTGTTTTGACACACACTATATATATATATATATATATATATATATTATCTACTGGCAGTCGCCAGTGGACCGTGTTTCCATAGGAAATCCGCAACATTCTATTTTGAATAACTTTGGCGCCGATTGACGAATCCTCGCGAAATTTTCAAAATAGGTGGGGCGCTCCGCTCCGCTCCTTCCCTGAAAGTCTCGGGGGGATTTGTCAAGCGGGGGCTGAGAAAAAGGGGGGGTCCCAAAACGCGTTTTCCCCATGCATTTTTCCATAGGACCTTTAGTCCAAGCTGCAGCCCGAACGGCTGAACAGAATTACTTGAAATTTGGCAGAGCGGTAGTCCTCAGGTCAGGGATGTGCCTTTTGCAGGTCTGGTGTAAATCTGTTCAGTATTTTCTGAGAAAATAGCATTTAAATCAATATATATATCTATGGGCGCGCTCCGAGCGCGTACCGTAAGCTTACCGTACGTGCACGCTGCCGTGCGCGAGCGCGATTCTGATTGGTTGTTAGATCTTAGTAAACATTCGAATCGGTCGAAACCAGGAAGTGTCGGCCGCCATTTTGTCTCTCGCAGTCTGAGGGGGTGAAAATCAAAGGTGGATAACGTGAAAAGGACCCCCTAGCCTTGGTCAGGGGGTCCCAGAAGGACCCCCAAGGGCAAAAATGTATTTTAATTTTTTTACGAAAAATCGCCGAATGCGCGTAGCGTACGCGCACGGTAGAAACGGAAAAATTCCGCGAACTACGTAACGTGGGCGCACGGTGAAAAAACTTTAAATAAATAAATAAATTAGCATTTAAAAAAACTTACAAATTCACTGAAAAAACCATAGGTTTCACACACGTTATAGTTAGGAATTAGCATTTAAAAAACCTTGCAAATTCACTTAAAAAACCATAGGTTTCACACATGTTATAGTTAGCTGGGCATTTCACTCGTGAAAAACCAATGAAATTCCCCCGTTATAGTTAGGTCAGATAACTATAACTCGCGCACCCGCAATCCAGTGCTCATGACGTCACATATTACATCACTCATGACATGGTCAGTGGCATTACTCATGACATAACCGATGACATCATACTTGTGATAGAGTGGCGGTCGCGCGAGTTATAGTTATCTGACCTAACTATAACGGGGGAATTTCATTGGTTTTTCACGAGTGAAATGCCCAGCTAACTATAACATGTGTGAAACCTATGGTTTTTTAAGTGAATATATATATATATGTGATCAAGGCAGAGGAGCTGCCGAAACGCGTCATGGTGGAGAGTTGCTTGTAAAATAAATCAATCAAGCACCTATCTGGGTCCTTTCTCGCTTTGTTCCGGCGGAGTGGCATGGAGGCGTAGAGTGAGCATTCATTGATATATATATATATATATTTATATATATTTCACTTACCTTATTTATACTTACTTTTGTTGTAAAGGCATGCGTGTTAAAGGCAGGTCTATGGTAAAGGCAGGTGATGTAAAAAATGAGTGGTAAAGGCATGCGTGGTAAAAGCATGCGTTGTAACGTCGTACAACCTGTCTGCGGGTGGAGATGGAGTAATCTCCACCGCTGACTAAAGTTCTCCTAGACTCTAAATCTCAGACTTGGGGTCTGAGAATGAAAAAGCAGGTTTCATGCAGTGGTTGCAAATTGTGCAACAACTCTTTCTGATCTGCCTTTCATTTAGCAATTCAGAATATGTACCAATAGGTCATGTTACAAAATATCCAGTCACTGGGGGCGTCAAAGAATGGCTTGACTAATGACTATTAATTAGGCAGGTTGCTCCTTGTGACCTTCCAACCCCCAAAATGTCTATGAATGCAGGAATGGCGCCCTGCAAGAAACGGGAGATCACCATGCCTGTGTTTGCACCCCAAATAGGAAGCATTTTTTGAAAGCAGCCTTTGTTCCTTAAAGATACCAGTGCTGCTTTAAAATAAAGGTTAACTCTTTGGGAAGTTATTGGGATAAGCAGAAAGAAGTCCCTGGTCCACTGACTGGTACAGGCAAGGCTGCCCTACATGATTTTCGAAGTGAAAGCAGTCCAACAGGGACAGCTTCATCTTTCCCAATGAGCTATCAGCTGCTTCAAGGAGTTGGCAATCTTTCAATGGTTTACGACTATTGTGATTGTAAACCAGGGCTATATTTCATTGCGAATCTCAAATGGAGAGATGCAACCATCAAACCTTCCCCTCATTGCAGTTTGGGGAGAGCTGTTAAAACTCATTTTTGTGATTCTGAAAGCCTTTTCCTAATTGCAAAATGAGTTAATACTTGGCAAATCACCATTCTGCGGTGGCAAACCCTATAATTTGTGAATTGCAGGGTTTGTGACCGAAATGGTTTGATACATCAGAACCGTGGTCCCCAGCCCATGCTCTGGGGTGGAGTCTTGCTGGAATTCCCGATGCAATGGGCTTGCAGAATCACTTCCAGAAGGTAGAGATTGTCACAATCATGTGCAGCAATAGTGGCCCCGCATTCAGAAAATGATGGTGCAATGGAGCTGAGCAGAAGGGTTGATCCCTATGGTGTCTCATCTCCGGGGAGTTTGACATTTCCTCCATGACCTTGACAGGTTCAACTGGGCAAATCAGTTCACCTGGTACCAAGGCTCTTCTAGAGGTTGCTCACACTATGTGCACATGATCGGTGAAGGTGGCCTTCACATGGTTGGGATGCCTTGCTACCTCACCAGCAGAAAGGATGCTTGCGACAGTGCCTACTAGTTGAGCCACTATACTCACCTCCTTTCACTGGGTGCATGTCCTGAAGCCACAATGGTGTGGCGGCACCTACTCAAGCTAAAGCAAGTTAAGGAGAGAGGGGAAAAACAGCAAACACGATTGAAAAATCCAATAGGGTATTGGAGCCAAGCCACTGCTTTAGGAAATTGCTGAATGCATGGGAAGCAGGTTCTGAGTCACACCATTCATGTGAAAAAAGAGGAGGAAGCGCGTAGGCAGAGGAAAGAGCGGACATGCTGAGTAGAATGAAGGCATGCATGAATGGTTTCTGTGCACAAAGCTCTCAACTGACATGTTTTTAAGCCTTTTCGGGTCCCTCTATCTGTGGAGTACATACAAGGTGAGCACTGAAAACAGCCAGGATGTAAGAATAAGTGTTTTCACACAAAAACCTGGGCTCTTAACTAAAGCAAAAATGAAGGAGCTCTGCATGTGCTTTCTTTCATTTTTTTTTTAAGTTCAAAAGGTAACTTTATTGGTAAAAAGGAAAAAACAAAAAATAAAGGTGCTGATGCATATTTCACAATGTTAGGATCAAATCAGTACAATGGAATGTATTATAACTGAGAAGAACAAATGAATTGGATTGGTAATTATAATCATGGAGAACAAAATAGAATAATTGGAGCATCTTAAAAAAAAAACATTTAGGAACACATAGACTAGGAACGTATAAGGGAATCAAGGGGGTTTAAGAACTTCTTGCTGAGATGGTTTCAAATGGGTATGACGTCTGGCACACATATCAAGGTACAATGTAACAGGAGATGTGCTTTCTTTCATGATTTAGATTTTCCCTTAGGAAAGATCAAATACTGGAGGATCGGCAGAGGTACGCAGATTATAAGGTCGTTCCCTACAATGTCTAGGTTGTAGGAAGAATTTAACAGTCGTGAATGGGATACTGAGTGTTTCAACTTGGTTCTGATTCTCTGTAGTATTTTTTAAATAGTTAGACAGGAATCCTGTATATTCCTTTGTTCACAACTTTATTTAGCAAATTTTCAGTATGGAGCACCAGATATAATAGAAGTATTCTGTAAGCAATTTTAGCAATCATGAAAATGTTGATGGGCATTACAGACAAAATTATGTGATTCCACAATATGCCATATGTGATGTATATTTGTACGGTGAGAGTCTCATGCCATATATGCCCCATGGGCCCTCAGACATTTTCGCTAACCTGGACCATCTTATTACATCCAGGGCTAACAAGGCAGCCGCATCGCTGGCCAAGTCATTTTTTACATATATTTTGAATGGGTCCATACTTGTTCAAATTTTGTAAGAGTATCACAAATGGCCGCTAGCACCTTACCTGTAGTAAACATATTCCACATTTTAAGATCACTGCTGTTATATTTCACAAATATTATGTGAAGTTCCAGTAGATCCTTCTTGTCCGTTAGGCACGTATAGGTTTGGACAAACGCACCAACTTGAGCCCGAGGAGCAGACAGGTTATCACTCATGCATCTCCCTTAAATTGCCTGGAGATTTTAGGGCCTATTCACAAAAGAAAAAGTATACGTGAGTAAATCTACATTTGTCATTTTACTCTAACACTTTTGAGTAAATTTACTACGTATGGCTATGCACCATTTAACAAGTGTAAAGTTACTCAAAAGTGTACACTTACGTGTACCCACTCCTTGAATCAGTGGGTGGAGTCAGTAAAAACTTCACATACGATTGCAAAATTGCTACTAGTAGTTTGGTGTTCCACACACTTGGTGAAAAACTCCGCAATCAAAGTTGACATCTCCCTATTGTAAAGTATAGGGAAATTTGGAAAAGTTTATAAAATTAAAAAAGAATATTTAAATTATTTGTAAGGTGGTTGTTAATGTAAACTAATTCTATATTTGTACTGTAAATATAGATTCATTAAACAAATGCTACAGCACTATTAACTAACTGTTAAATTAAAATTGTAATTAATTTATGTATATCAACTAACTAGATGATCCATAATGTATTGAGTTTATTAATTGCTTCAACATTATAATGCTACAGGAGACTTGGTCTTTGGCCCCAGTGGTGATAAATGGGTATATTAATTATAGTGCTGAAGCACTGCCCTCAAGGGCGGGTAGGCCGAAGGGGGGAATTCTAATTTGAGTACAGGTGGCCAGGAATTTGATTGGGAAACAAATCCATGTGGATTTGTCTGATATATTAGGGTTGTTTACTAAGGGCCCTAAAGGCGTTTGTATTAAATTGTTTAATTTTTATAATAGACCAGGGAACTTAAACAGGGAATCGCCTGTTTTGTCAAAATTAGATCTCGCTGTCTCCAGTGGCCCCTTTAATGTTTCATTGGTCATAGCCGGTGACTTTAATGTTATATTTGAACCCATTGCCCACATTGATTCCATTGTGGAAATGAAGGACAGAGCTAAAAAAGGCCAGAGATTAGCTGCCGAGCCATTAATAAGATGGTCTACTATGGCTCTGCAGCTTAGTGCAATGACACTTTAACATGGCCTTAAGGCCTGTTATGGTAGAACCAAATCTGATCCCTGCAGGGCGCCCTGTGCCTCCTCCACATGGGGATGCATGTCGGGGCGCATAACCTGCACCCCAGTTCCTGCACGGCATGGACTGAACAGTCCATGCTGTGCAGGAACTGTTTTTGGTGTTCCGATTGCGGTGCCCATTCACAGGGCACCGCCGTGGGAACATAAACAAAACAAGCCCGCCAGACAGGATGAAACTCCTAGACTGGCTGGCGGCCTGACCACCACTTTGGCGGTGCGGCAGATGGGCGGACCCGGCGCAGCACCACCAAAGTCGTAGTCAGGTCCTTACTGTACTTTTGCCCCCATTATAAATATCCTCGTAGGAAATGGATTAAGCCACTTTTGTAACAACTTTGGGCTCACATGTTACACCACAGCCTCAAGGATGTTAACTTCAAATACTGATGAGCCCATTGTATTTGCTGTGAGTAGATAACTTTATGTGGTTTGGCTTATAAGAAAACGTCTTGGCAGTCGACTATAGTCATTCACCTCATTGTACTGTTTCAGCACACCGTCTGACTTAAGGATATGTGATTTCTGAGTGATGGACCCCCACCTGCTACATCTATTAATTGTGACTAGCAACTATTTTATATTGAGTTTGATTTTTAATCTCTCTACCTCGCTCTCTTTTAATGTAATTGTGATTATAGGAAATGGTTATTAGTATTGTATAGATATAATTGTGGATGCACTTGCACTTTATATAACCAGAGCAATATTTTAGGAGCAGTCAATCAACAGTTTTACTCTTATACTAAAAAAACTTTTACTTTGTATGTCCATAATGTTTAACAATGTTACTTGTTATGCCTTGCATGTTTTATGGGTTCAGTGAAACCCGAAATAAACTATTTTGATGATGATGAAGTATACTAAATAACACTAATTCTTTTTTTAAAGTATTTAAAAAAAAACACCCACCTCAAGTAAAATGTTTACATGTATTTATTATTTATTGAAAGTTACTAAACGTTATGTATAGAATTGGTTTAATGTAATGTAATTTTTTTTAAGTTACAATTATTTTTACATTTAAAAAAATGACTTCAATATTTTTGTTAGAGTTATGTGCATTTAGAATGTATTTTGTATTTTTGGGGGTTTAACTTTAAGTCCCTATCTTCATTATTTTCTATATGAAGGTGTTGCAGTACCTGTTAGAGCCATGGGTGGCACCGAACATACTCCAGCTCTGAGCTGGAGTAACGTTATGACTGCTTTGGGGCCTTTTTGGCTGAAGTAATTATAGAATTGCAGTTTGTGAGTAGCTATGGGTTCATTCTTTTATGAGTTGGTGCTCGTCCCTCTAAACCCCTTGGTCAACTGGAGGCACCATTTTGGGCAGGCTGCTGTCTATTCGCATGGCAAGGCAGATGATTCCTCCTTTTCAAATTCCATTCAGATGGAGCTTTGTAACCTCATCCAACATGCCAGTCCTGCTGCACATATACTCTTCTGTGTGTTGAATAAAGTCCAGGCCACTGATTGGTTGGTGTTATTAGTTAGAATTGATCCTCCCCTTAATATTGATGTAGATTGGCATGCGGAAGCTATTACTTCTTGGCTGGGCTGGGCCACTGAGGCTCTTGCCCCGCGGCAGTTGAAGAAGGAGAGGCGGAGAGGGGTATCTGCCCCTTGGGTCTCCTCCTCTCTTGCTGCTGAAAAGAGAGCATGTTAGAAATTAGAGAGAACCTGGCGTGAGGACTACTCCCTGGACTGTAAAATTTGATATAAATCTGCCCTTAGGATTTATGACGCCTCTATCAAATGTGCACAGATTTCATATTTTGAGGAAAAAATTTGTGCCACTTTCAGTAGTTCTTGTGCCATTTTTCAGGTCGCTAAATCGTTTTCTTCCCCAAAGGCCTGTAATAGGTGATTGTGCCTTCTTAGGAATTGTGCAGTGTACTTATAGATTTCTTTGAGGCTAAGATTGTCGATATCCAAAAGGCTCTTACTATTTCGAAGGTTGCTCTGCCTCCTGTGAGGACGGATGATATTGACAGTAATTTTGCTCAGTTCAGGTTCATTTCCCTGGAGCAATCTGCTGAGTCAAAAATGAATTGCAGGACTGGCATCCTGCTTGACTCCTGCACTACTGCAATGTTAGCAGCTGCAGTTGAGGTGATCAATCCCGCAATCAATAGAGTCTTCAATCTCATTATGCCAACTGCTTGGAAAGTTGCTAAGGGGGTCCCTCTTCTCAGGAAGCTCTCTTTAGATCCAAACATCTTCAGCAACTACAGGCCCATCTTTGTTGCCAGCTTTTGCTAACAGGTTGAAAAAACTGGTTAATATCCAACTCTCAGACTACTTAGAGCGGGGTAAAGTGCTGCAACCTAGTCAATAAGGATTGTGTCCCCTTCACAGCACGGAGACTGCACTACTAGAAATATCTGACAATATCAAGATGTCTCTGGATCAAAGCAACATTTTGCGCTGATTTTACTTGATCTATCTGCAGCGTTTAACACTGTCCCTCACATGATTCTTTTACAATGCCTCGCCAACCTGGGGGGGGTCGGTGTGGGATTGGTTGAAATCTTTTCTCGATTCCAGAGGACAGTCTGTATGGGTAGTGCCTTTTACTTCACCGTTAAAGCAGTGAGGCTGGGAGTAACTCTGGGTTCTTCTCTCAGCTTCTCTCTATTTAACATCTTTATGTTCCTGCTGGGTACATTGGTGGAGTATTGGCTGCAAAATTATGTATTACGCAGACAATACCCAGCTGCTCTTCGCCTTAGAGTGGTCACCCTCCTTGGTAGAAAAGTCATTCAATGATTGTATATTGGTGATCTTTGATTGGATGCAGACCAGTCATTTAAAAAGTAATTCAGAAAAAGACGAAATTCTTCTCTTTGGCTAGCATTCAGCCAACTGGTGTGAAGCTCCCTGCCCGTCTACTTTGAAGCCCCCACACCCCACTCCAGCTTTAGTGGCAAAAAATCTTGGGAGTTAAATTGATTAATCAACTCTCTATGCTACCTCAGATTTCTGCTATGGTTGGCATGTGTTTTGGCCTTCTTTGCACCCTTAGGAAATTTTTGTATCTCCTTCCTATACTTTGTAGGAGGATGGTGATCTCTTTGTTGGTTAATTCTTGGTTTGAAAATGCTAACACTTTACCTAGGGGCATCCGAGGGTTTCGTAGGACGTCTCCAGGTGGTGCAAAATGCTGCTGCCTGGCTCATCCTGAGACTCCTGAAAAAAGATATCGCTCTCCTCCTTTCTAAAATCTTTGCATTGGCTGCATACCGTCCCACCAGACCTTTGTGATTGGCATTGGCTGCCTTGCTGGCAGTGCCTCGCATTAAGCGTGCAACATGGGAGGTAAAGCATTTTTATTTAGTTGCCAGTGCTTGGAAGTGGCTTCTTTTGGACATCTGGATGCTTCCTTTGGAGGAGGTCTTTCGTATGAGGGTACAAACTTTCTCTTCTGCTTACTAGTGGGTTCTCCTGTTTATTCGGTGCATACCATAGCCCTAGCGCTGGAACACACTCTTAGTGGCCATGCACTCTACAAAACCCCCGCATTCATTCATTCACTAGCCCTCCATTAACGAATCCTTTCTCCTCCCAAAGCCCCTACACTTTACTATTAAGTGTTCCCCATTTTCCAGGCACTCTCTCCTGTCCCTCCACATTTACTACTGAAACGTATACCCTTATGTGTGGCGATCTATGCAGCTGGGGTAGAGATCTCACCACATAAAAGATAGGTGAGGCAGAGGCATAGACCTCCACACGAGGTTAGTGAATATCATTTCGTAAGATAGTAGTAGTTTTATTGTAGTACTACTACATGTACTGTAACATGCAGTGTGTATGTAGGCTCCAAAGAATGTGAATATTATGAAAATAGACAACATATTATACAGTGCATGCTTAGGAATCCCTACATGCCTAATCCATAAGCACTAATAGTCTGCTGTAATGAGGGTTTAGTATTTCTGCAAAGACAACAAACATTTGTACCTGAACTGCATTTATTTCTCCAGTCCATGACCCTGTCTACAAGGCCAACAGTACAAATGTTGTGAGACAAACTGCACTGATGACCTTTGTGTTACCGCTCTTGGAACCATGCTGCTCTGTTGTCTAGAATGTCTTCGAATTCCCAACTCATTTATGCCATCTAAATCATTTATTTTGAGAAAAATACACCTTATGATCATGATGTAATGTGAGAGAAATTACAAGGGAATTCTCTTGCAGACTCATGTTAAAATCTAAAGTTCTTATCCCTTTTCCTAAAATGCAGCTACTCAAACAAATAAGTGAAATGCAACTAGACAAACACACAATGTAAGGGGCTCCTCATATACATATAGGTCAAATAATTAACACCACAAGGTTGAAAGGTGGGGTAGAGTGAGTCTTCCAGAACTGAACAACAGAAAGCCTTGCTGCCAAAAGCATATCTGTGATTGATTCTTGAATGGGGTTGTGAAAAGGTAGCAACTCTCCTCCCTTGTGTTCCCCAGTAATATTACTAAGGGATCTGAGGCCAGGGTTATACCTGTTACATTTTAATGGTGATGTTCCAATATGTTTGATTGTGATATAATTGCCACCACCTATGAATCTTGGAGCCCGAGTCTTGACAACCCCTCCAGCATTGCTTTGAATTGACAAACATTCCCCCCAGCCTGTAAGTGTGGTGAATCAATCGTACAACTCATTTCCAAAGTTGACTAGTGCCAATGTTTGTAAGCCATGATTTGTATTGTTCAGATCTTGTGTATTCATTTCAAACATTCATTAATCGTGTTGGGAACATTCTAGGACACTCCTGGTCCCTTTTGTAACCAATGGAGTAAATGGCCTACTTACATTGTCATTAGTTCCTGTTTGCATTACTGCAAACAGGCCAAAATGCAATGTGTTAAGGCAAATCCAAGTTGGTCAATTTTTTCAGCCACACTAAACGTGGGCTCTGACAACTGGGGGTGTAGGGAAATGTAATATGGACATTACTGGTGTCCTTTCACATCTGATACTAAAATCCAGTTTAAAGCAGGCCTGGACCCACAACATAAAATTAAACAGATGTTTAGTAAGACAAACAGGGTACTTCAGTAACCAGACAACACATTCATACGAATTGTGATCTGGGGCCGTTTGATCCAGTTCAATGGAGGGTGCAAAGGTTTTACGTGTATCTTAGACAGGCTTGTCTTTCATGATGTTGTGCCAACAGGTGGGGCAGCAGCCCCACCCTGAATATTCTGATGGGGTCTTATGGGTCATCGCTGCTCATTCAGGGCGAATTATCAATCAAAGTGGTCTACTATGTGGCTTCTGGAATGCATTTCCCACCTCATTGCAGGGAGAATAGGGCTAGCCAACAGCTGCAGACTAAGGGACTAAGGCTTATAAACCTACAGTGGAGGTCAGGGGGATCTCCATTGATAATTATAAGAACTGAATAGTCCCGCCCACATGTGGGGATCCCAGAGCAGTTCTTTCAAAGTCACATCTACTTCGTCTTACTTCGGAAGGGCCAGGAAACTTGTGACAGACATTTTGATATGTAAATTTTTTGCAGCCTTAAAAACAGACTATATTGCCAATATTCATGGAATTATTAAAAAAATTAGAAGGAAAAAGGGTCATACCCTTAAAAATCACTTTAACAAAAATGAAAAAGGGATCTGTGAAAAATTTCCTTCACAAACGCTTTTTACTTCTTTTTAAAGTAAGCTAAGGAATAAAACATAGCAATAAGGCCTGTATAGGCTGCAGCATTGAAACCATGTAATTAGAATACTGTGCCTTTAAGGGCCTTCTGACCTCCAAGTGTCCATTCATGTACTGTACCTGGCAGTTCATTTTTCTGGCTCCTGCTGACAGCAGAGCTCTGCCTTTTTTTAAAGGTTTTTTTCCACAAAAATCTAAAACTCAGGTTTTCTAAAACTGATATACTCAACATCCTTTAGGGCGTAGAACATTTTTTGATAATTTCCTGACAGGAAATGTATCCAATTTTTCGAAAAATGCCATGCCTTTTTGTGAACTGCCCAGACTGCAGCAGAAAAATGGCAAAAACTGACCCGCACAGGATCTGTATCTTAGGTTTGCCAGAATCTTATGACCCCAAGATGTGTCAGCACTGCAGGACCCTTTCTAGGTGCACTTTGAGGAAGAGAGAGTCGATTCACCTCCATAGCCACTGGAGCACCGCAGATGACAAGATTCTCTGACTGGTGAGACTTCTGACAGGCAAGGAGAGACTGCGCCCTTTAGTAGTACCCCTAAGTCATGCTCCGAGGACTCCCACAGAGGGAGATCTAAAAAGAGAGTATCTGGAGGAAGACATCACTCTCATTTGAAGTTGAGAAATTCGAATGTCAAGAAGAGGTACTGCACCTTCTTGCTCAACTTCAAGAGCTGTTTTGACGACGAGAACTCTTATGATGTTGAGGAGGAGGTCACCGCTGACATCAATGAAGACTTTGATATCGAGACACCATGCAACATCGAGAACTTTGATGCTGAGACATGGCTCGATATCGAGGCAACATCCAACTGCCCTGACCAAGACAGCTGAGTGGCTTTCACGGATGAAAGCGCACAGACTTCCTTCACAGTCGGAATCTTACACTGGTCTCTCCCCTGAGGCGGAAGCCGGGGGATTTCACTTAGCGCTTAGAATTTTTATCGCACTGTATTTTAGCCATTGATGTTTATTTCACTGTGTCAAACCTTTTTAAATACTTTTAACAACTAATTGCTGCTACTTACTTGTGCCTCGCTGCCTTGCCATCACTCCTCGCGCGCTCTGTCATACTCTCGCGCTGTGAGGGAAGGGGCCGGCCATCTTGGGTGAGGGAGGGCTGCAGCTGCTCGACGCCCACGCCCTCCCAGAGTGTTTAGCCAGTCAGTTTCTGCATCCCGCTGACTTACACTGGTCTCTCCCCTGAGGCGGAAGCCGAGGGATTTCACTTAGCGCTTAGAATTTTTATCGCACTGTATTTTAGCCACTGATGTTTATTTCACTGTGTCAAACCTTTTTAAATACTTTTAACAACTAATTGCTGCTACTTACTTGTGCCTCGCTGCCTTGCCATCACTCCTCGCGCGCTCTGTCATACTTTCGCGCTGTGAGGGAAGGGGCCGGACATCTTGGGTGAGGGAGGGGTAGCGCTGCAGCTGCTCGATGCCCACGCCCTCCCAGAGTATTTAGCCAGTCAGTTTCTGCATCCCGCTGACTTACACTGGTCTCTCCCCTGAGGCGGAAGCCGGGGGATTTCACTTAGCGCTTAGAATTTTTATCGCACTGTATTTTAGCCATTGATGTTTATTTCACTGTGTCAAACCTTTTTAAATACTGTTAACAACTAATTGCTGCTACTTACTTGTGCCTCGCTGCCTTGCCATCACTCCTCGCGCGCTCTGTCATACTCTCGCGCTGTGAGGAAAGGGGCTGGCCATCTTGGGTGAGGGAGGGGTAGCGCTGCAGCTGCTCGACGCCTACGCCCTCCTCACACGGATAAATGGGAGGGAACACTCGTCCGCGCAGCGGGCGAGCGCAGCGGGCGCGCCGAAGGCGCACCAAAGGCGAGCCCGTATGCGCCCGTCCGCGCCTGTCCCGGGCCAAGGGCCACTACCCCTGTTGTGTTCTCCTCTCAAATCAGGCAAACATATGACCGCTCAACTCTCATGAAGCTTCATCCTGCCCCCTCCTCACAATGCACCATATATGATCCTTCACTATTGTATAAGGACGCCTACCTGACCTGCCCACACTGCAGCATTATGATCCGGACCTATAACACTATGGTCGCTGTTAATCAGCAGAATGACATCAATGAAGTGGTCACTTTAATGGCACTTATTAATGCACGCTCCTTAGTCAAACACAGCCAAGAAATTGCTGACCTTATTAATGATAATAACCTGGATGTACTGTACATCACAGAAACCTGGGCAGATGACGCCTCAGGCCCCGACTTTGCGGTGGCAGTTCCCTCTGGCTATAAAGTCTATCGACAGGACAGGCTTGGAAAAAAGGGTGGGGGGCTAGCGATTATAATTCGAGAGCACCTCAAAATTCGAACATCACCCATCCCTGTCACCGCTTGTGAAGCTATGTACTTCGATATAAAACTTACAGCTCTCTATAATTTTAAGGGTGTACTTTTATATCATCCCCCGGGGACCAAAGCAAACTTCCTCACCAACCTCAGTGTTTTAACAGAAGTCTTAGCCACAGAAGCATCTGTTACAATAATGGGCGATGTGAATTTTCATTTAGAACAGCTGGAGGATAGGGATACCGTTGCCCTCATTTCGGACCTAGAAATCATGGGTCTCAAACAACTAGTTACTGCCCCCACTCACAAAGCAGGACATACGCTAGATGGTATCTTCTCCAACGCAGAGGGCCTACATATATCACACATCTCGCCTATGCCTTGGACGGATCATTATGCCATCTTCAGCAGTTTAAAAATTAAGGAAGCAGCGAAGAATAACACTGCACCTTCTATAACATCCTCCTTCAAGGTTTGGAAGAGTCTAGACCGGAATAAACTTGTAGCATTACTAGATGAAACCCACCCTATCTTATCTGCTGATCCTATCATCGCTACCAGCCAATTTCATGACTGGTTTAGCGAGGCCTCAAATCATCTGGTACCGACTAAACGTTACTCCAGGAACAGAAGCACTCCTTCCGCTCCGTGGTTCACCGAAGAACTAAGAGTCTTAAAACAGATAAGCAGGAACAAGGAAAGGCAATGGCGCAGAAGCTATGACTCTAAAAGTAAAACTATCTACAAAGAATCCCTGGCCACTTATAAATCCACGATTGTGGCTACCAAAAAAATATACTTCTGCGAGCAAATCGAAACATCCAAAAATTCTACCAGACAATTGTTTACCATTACACGAACTTTGACTGGTGCTGCCCAAGCCTACACCCACCCCCGTCCCAACCACTTTGTGACGCACTGTCAGAATTTTTCTACTCTAAGGTTAATAACATCTACCAAGCCTTTTCCTCTCAAAATCACATCAGCAAGGCCCCCCCTACTCACACCAGATCCATTAGCTCCTTGACTAGCTTTAGGACCCTTTCCACGGATCAAATAATTACCATCATGAAATCTATTAAATCAGGTTCGGCCCTGGATCCCTGCCCCCCTGCAGTATTTTCTATGGTGATGGACATTACCGCCCCGGCCATTACTCAGGTCTGCAATACTATACTGACCTCTGGGATCTACCCTAACTGCCTTAAAAACACGCTGATCAAACCTCTATTAAAAAAACCCAGTCTGGACACTGAAGAACTCAAGAATTATAGGCCCATAGCTAGTCTTCCCTTCCTAGCTAAAGTGGCAGAAAAGGCGATGAATCAGCAGCTCTCAGAATACCTAGAAACAAACCTGCTCTTGGATGACACACAGTACGGTTTTCGTAAATTCCACGGCACTGAAACAGCCCTTCTCAAGGCAGCGGATGATATTAGAACCACCCGTGATCAGGGCATGACAGCGCTGCTTGTACTGTTGGACCTCTCGGCGGCTTTTGATACGGTCGACCACAAGATCCTGGTCGACCGTATCGGGAAGAGGGGCATTGACCATCTAGCCAGAGAGTTGATTGCGTCTTTTCTTGCCGACAGAACTCAGGTGGTCACACTGGGACCATATCAGTCAGCTAAGCTGTCGCTCCCGTGTGGGGTTCCCCAAGGCTCATCCCTGAGTCCGACGCTATTTAATATCTATGTGTCGGACCTTGCAAGTATAATAAAGGCATCTGGGATGAGCCTAACCTCTTATGCTGATGATACACAACTCGTATTGGCTATTAAGGATAAAGGAACGGAAGTGGCAGAACGCTTTCAAAATACCATGAGCCAGATAGGAGAGTGGATGGCAGGGAACTGCCTAAAGCTCCACTCCGACAAAACGGAGGTGGTCATTTTTGGACCCCTCTCTCCGAGCTGGCCTGCTCCTTGGTGGCCCCCTGAGTTCGGTACTCCACCCAATCCGACCTTCAAGGTTAGGAACCTGGGAATTATTTTTGATGATCATCTAAACTTTATGGCACACGCCAATAAAGTAGCAGCTACCGCTCATTACAAGTTAAAGATGATAAGGAAAATCATGCCAGTTCTTCCCGATGCAGCTGCCAAAACTCTGGTAACCTCCTTGGTCCTTTCCTCTTTGGACTACTGCAACTCGCTTTTTCTTAATGGTCAAACCAGAGTTATAAAAAAACTACAAACCATTCAGAACGCGGCAGCACGCCTCCTGACAAGATCACCCAAGTTTTCACCCGTCTCGGACACCATCAAGATACTCCACTGGTTGACGATTAAGAATAGGATCACTTTCAAATCTCTTTGTATACTTTATAAAACCCTACACGACCAAGGTCCACGTCCTCTCAAGGACCAACTTAAATTCTATAGACCAACTAGACAACTCAGATCCTCGAGTCTTAATAATCTAATGGTCCCACGCTCTAAAACTGTCTCATGGGGTGACCGCCGCTTTACGGTAGCAGCTCCCAAGATCTGGAATATGCTTCCTCAGCATATCAGATCAAGCAAATCATTATTGCAGTTTCGTAAGAGCCTAAAAACTTGGTTGTTGAACCAGTAATTCCCCGGGTCCTTCTCAATGCTGTGGAGAGTCAGTCGTTCAGTCTAGCGCCGAGACGCCTACGGGTATTCGTTCGCGCTTTATAAATGCCAAAATAAATAAATAAATAAATAAATAAATCTGAGTACTTTCGGGCCCATTCACCATCCAGGCCCACCTCTCCAGTGACCATTCCAGATTCACCAACTTCGCCTCGAGTTTCAGCGAAATCTACTTCACCTCCACAGCGATCGCCCCAGCCTTCACCTCCTCCTCCTCCTCAACCAGCAATTACAGCACCTCCGTTGCCAATTTTGCCAGTCTCTCCTCCACCACAGCCTATTGAGCCAGTGACACATATACCACGGCAACCTAGATCTCGCTCCCATCGCACCAGACATCACTCCTGTAGGTCTAGGTCATGGTTGAGATCCCACCATCTACATCATTCAAGATCTCGCAGGCGCTCTCATTTGAGGCGGAGAAGATACTCTACATCTTTAAAATCCTACCAATCTTATTATATATTATTTTCAGGATTGTATTTGCCTACCTTAACGAATTCTCCTCCACAGAATATATCACCACTAGATGATATTAACACCTTTCAGGAAGTTCTTATAAGTGGATGTAACAAACTGAATATCGCTTTACTAACTACTACAACATCCACGTCGGCAATCTTTGAGACACTTCATCAAAGGTCCACAGCTTGACCACTACTCCCTTTGGTTCCAGGCCTTCTAGAACCACTGATGAAATTTTACTGACTCCGGTTGCTGTAAATTCCAGACTCTGTCATTGTTTCAGCAGCTTAAAAACTTCATGCCATGATGCCATCCTCTGCAGTACCTCCTGATAAGGAATGCAAGAAACTGGATTCAGTGGGCAGAAAGGTCTGCAGAACCTCTGCAGTTTCCATTAAAGCTGCTAGTGCAACTGCCCTCTAAGAATGCTATGATAGGTCTCTTTGGGACACCATTCAACAATTCATGGATGATCTTCCCAGAGATAAGCACCAGGATTTCCATGAGATTGGTAATGAAAGCATGATGGTGTTGTACCAGGTTATGAGTGCTGCAGCAGATTCCTCCACTGTAGCAGTGCATGACTGCTGTTATGGACAAGGCCGGACTGGCCATAGCGGGCACCAGGCGTTTCCCCGGTGGGCCGCTAGGGTGGGGGGCCTATTTTGGGCCCCTGGGGGGCCATTTTTGTTACCGGGGGTAGGCAATATCGGCCCCCTGTAACAAAAACGGGCCGAAATCGGCCCTCGCAAACTGCTCGGCTGCACCCCCCTCACCCCAGGGGAGGCCGGCCGAGCAGTTTGCCAGGGCTGGTTTCGGTTGCCAGTCCGGCCCTGGTTATGGCCTGGGTCTTCGTCGCTCTTCTTGGCTGAGATTTAAGGTCTTGATACTTGAAGTACAACATCGTATTCTCAACCTGCCGTTTTCTGATAACATCTTGTTTGGCTCTCATGCTGACAATGAGATGTCTAGATTGAAGTCCAAACTTGACACTCTCAAAGTTGTCGGATTAGAAGAGAGGATAGAATATAGGAGACATTCCTATAGGCCCTATGACCACCGCTATTTCCACTAGAGGGTTCAAACCCCTCATTGGCCTACAGGACAGCATCTCAGCCTCATAGACATTAACAAAAGTGTAGTCAGTCAAGGGGCAGAGGAGGATAGCAGTCATCTGCCCAAGCCACTAAAACAATGGGTGCCAAACAATGAGTCATCTCTTCCCCCTCTTCTGTTGCCTTCTCCAGTAGGGGCAAGCATATCATCTTTCCTGCAAGAGTGGCAAAATATAACCACTGACAAATGGGTTCTGAATATTGTAGAGCATGGATACTGTCTCAGATTCAAGTGTCCACCACCATCTATTCCACCGAAGTATCCATCGTTTTGCAAAAACAGGCGGTGGAAAAGGTCCCCTCTCATCTGAAAGGAATGGAAATGTATTCATGTTATTTTCAGGTGAACACGAAGGAACCCAAAAACGAATACAGATCCATTTTGGACCTAAAAAAAGCTCAAAGAAAAAATCAGGATGTGGGCTCTTCATCAGATCTACTCTCAACTCCATCATGGGGACTGGCTATGCTCAATAGACCTGCAAGATGCCTATTTTCTCATCCCAATTGCCCAAAAACATCAAACATTTCTGAGGCTCATTGTTGGAAAAGACTGCTACCAATACAAGGTCCTTCCCTCCGGCCTCAAGTCTGCACCGCAAACCTTCTCCAAATGCATGGCGGTTGTAGCAGCCTACCTCTGAAACATGGGAATCGTTGTCTATCCATATCAGGATGATTGGCTCATCAAGGCATCTTTCTATTAGCAAGCAAGCCAACATTTTCACTTCACAGTCCCAACTCTCAATCATCTAGATCAGCAATTGAATCACAAAGAAATCCATCTCAACACCTCTTCAATCCTTGCATTACATGGGTGCAGTTCTAGACACAGTACACTCAAAACTGTGTCCTACAGCGTGAAGACAATTATCTATACTTCAGAAATGTCACAATCTGAAGAAAACATTGAATTCAACAGTGAGACAAGTCTCTTCTCGCCTGGGTTCATTGGTGTTGTGCATCTTCCTTGTCCCACACGCATGTCTTTTCATGCAACCTCTACAACAATGCCTAAAAGATCAATGGGATCAGACCTCAAGAAGATGGAAAGACAGAGTGCTTCTGACCACTCATACGAAACAATCGGTCAGATGGTGGTGCCGGTCAGAGAATCTCCTCAATGGGATGAATTTCCACCAAGGGATTCTACCCCGAACCATAGTGACAGTTTCTACCTTGACAGGTTGGGGTGCTCATATGGACCATCTACAGATTCACAGCCTGTGGTCTCTGAATGAACAGTCTTACCATATCAGCCTTCTGGAACTGAGGGCAGTACAGCTAGCCCTGAAGGCTTTCCTCCCATCTTTTAGAACAGACTGTCTCATTGTTCAGACGGACAATGCAATTACTATGCAATATCTAAACAAGTAGGGAGGGACAAGATCCAGACCTCTGTCCATGGAAGCTCTAGCAATCTGGAAGTGGCTCATCTTCTGGGAACCCAGAATGCTCAGATGAACACTCTCAGTAGAGCCATTCAAGAAAATCACAAGTGGGTTCTAAATGACGCTGTACTTCACAAAACCTTCTCTGATTGGGGTTTTCCACAAATAGATCTTTTCGCAGACGTAGAAAACAAAAAAATGCCCAAGCTTTGCCTCAAGGTTCTACCAACCAGGAATACTGGGGAATGCCCTATGTATCGACTGGTTAGTCAAATTTATTTACGCCTTTCCTTCAATTCCCCTACTGTCAACAGTGATGGTCTAGTTCTTACACTCTAAAGCCAGAATGATTCTCATTGTTCCGGAGTGGTCTCAACAGTGGTAATACACAGGTCTCTTTCACCTTTCAGAGTGTCCACACAAGAAGCTGCTGTGCAGACCAGATTTTCTTTAGAAGTTCGGAGACCAGATTCAACATTTCAACCTTCCCTCTCTGAACTTGGCTGCGTATCTCCTGAACTCATACAATATGGCCACCTAAACCTTCCTCAGGAATGCAATGGATGTGCTAAGAAAAGTCTAGAGACCATCTACTAGGACTTCCTACTCATTTAAATGGAAGAGATTCTGCATCTGACGTTCTCAAACAATGTCAATCCTCTTACTTTTCAAGAAGAGGCTGTTCTTCCATATCTTCTCCATCTTGCAAAAGCAAAATTTAATTTCTCCTCAATTAGAGTATATCTTGTAGTAATCACAGCGTATCAAAAATGTTCTTCACATACATCCGTTTTCACAATGCCTGTTGTCAAAGATTTTTTGGAAAGCATTAAGAAGATATATCCTCCCCTAAGGAGACCTTCTCCTCCATGGTAGTTAAACATTGTCCTCTCTGCCTGATTGGAACCCATTCATAGGGCTTCTCTCCAACACATCTCTTGGGAGGCCTCCTTCTTGTTAGCCATTATGTCAGCTCGCAGAGTTAGCAAGATACAGGCTCTCTGTTCACACGAGCCTTACACAGAATTCCATAGTAACAGGGTAGTGATGAGGACCCATCCTAAATTTCTCCCTAAAATAGTCTTAGATTTCTGTGTCAATCAGACTATTGCTTTACATATGTTCTTCAAAGCCCCTCTTCTCTTGCAGAGAGATCTCGCCACACTCTCGATGTTAGAAGGGTTTTGAAGTTCTATCCAGATAGGACAAAATCTTTAAGAAAATATAAACAGCTCTATGTCAACCATGGTCCTCTACGAACATGGTACGCCACTTCTGAACAATCCTTATCTAGATGGATTGTCTCCTGAATAATCCTTTGTTTTCAAAAAGCAAACAAAACCCTATCCGGTATAGCTAGGGCCCACTCCACCAGAGGTAAACTTCTGCTACTGCTTTGCTTAAGCACAAGGCTGCAAATTAGAGATCAGTTCACAACTTTACAAGACACTATGGTCTTGATTCGGATGCTAAGGCACAAGTGGGGCAAGCATCTCTAAAGAACTTGTTTGTCTGATTTTACTTTTCTCCTTTTTTATCTCTTCCTTTGCGGAATCTTTGAGAGAAAAGCTTGTGAATCTATTAAGTGGTTATCAATGGAGATCCCCTGAGAGAGAAGTAGTGGCCTCTTACCTGTAATCCTAGTTCTCTGTCAGGGGAATCTCCATTAAAATCATAAGCAACCCTCCCTCCTTCCCAATGGAAGAGATAATACATGTATGCCACTATACTACTTATTCTCTCGTCAAAAAGAACTGAGTAAACTGCCACCTGCAGGACATGATGGGACACTGGAGGTGAGAAGGCCCTTAAAGGCACACTGTCCTATTTACAATGTTTCAGTGCTGCAGCCTATGCAGACTACATTGCTATGTGTTATTCCTTAGCTTACTTTAAAAAGAAGTAAAAAGCGTTTGTGAAGAATCTTTTTAAAAGATCACTTTTTCATTTTTGTTAAAGTGATTTTTAAGGGACTCACCCTTTTTTCTTTCTAAATTCTAAAGTGATTCCATAAACATTTGCAATCTAGCCTGTTTTTAAGGCTGCCAAATGTACACATGTCCAAATGTCTGTCACATGTTTCCTGGCTTTTCCGAAGTAAGGCAAAGTAGATGTGACTTTGAAAAAACTGCTTCGGGATCCCTCAGGACTGTTCAGTACTTATAATTTCCCCTGAGAGAGAACTAGGATTACAAGAGTGAAACCATTCTTTTTCTAAACTTCATATTTCCTAAATAATTAGAACAATTCCAGCTTTGGCAATGATTGAGATTTTTAGCCACGGAGAGATTGGGGGAGTAATCAGTGGTGCCCTCGAGACCTTCCACCCAACCGGGTTGACATTTTCTAACTTTGTTTGTGGAAGCAGCGCACTTGCGTTAAGCAATTTTTCAAGTCTGTGGGCATACGAGGGAAACTACAGTATCCAGACTTGCAATTGAATAAAATAGATGTTCCATACTCACCTGCTTTGTCATTCATTGTGCCAGTGATCAAGAGCTTCCTTACAGCTCGAAATGCGTATGGCAGTGCTGAAAGGCTTGAAAACATGCTGACACCCTTCCACCTGTGGCATCGAGTTCAGTAACCCCTGCGTGAGTGGCAAATCCTAAAGGGCAACTTTTGTGGAGAGAATAAATGCGGCCAGTTCGGTCGCGGATTTGCCCCGCCGCTGATCTAGCGGATCTGGAGTGCTCTTGCTTGTGAGCATTCTCAAGAACACGGGTGGCCTGAGCCACGGAGAGATTGGGGGAGTAATCAGTGGTGCCCTCGAGACCTTCCACCCAACTGGGTTGACATTTTCTAACTTTGTTTGTGGAAGCAGCGCACTTGCGTTAAGGAACTTTTCAAGTCTGTGGGAATACGAGGGAAACTACAGTATCCAGAATGCCCAAGTGCGACGCCCACATGGGCGGGACTTGTAATTGAATAAAATAGATGTTCCATACTCACCTGCTTTGTCATTCATTGCGCCAGTGATCAAGAGCTTCCTTACAGCTCGAAACGCGTATGGCAGTGCTGAAAGGCTTGAAGACATGCTGACACCCTTCCACCTGTGGCATCGAGTGCAGTAACCACTGCGTGAGTGGCAAATCCTAACGGGCAACTTTTGTGGAGAATATATATATATGTATGTATGTATATATTTCGGACGGAGACTTCTACCAGCAAATTCCAAACATTGTAAATTTCCTCCAGCACCAGACTGCACTGATAAAGTTCAAAACAATTCCCTTGCGAGATGGTAGGTGGCATTATGCAGCTTCATTTTGGATCTGTCCTGCCTTGGATTTTACATCGGGCCCTGATATGTGTGCCATCTCTTCTGCCAGTTCCTTTCTTTACGCGACTTCCGACTCTGATCCTGAGCTAGCAGTTCTGTCTTTTGACTGACGTTTTCCCTCAGGAAAATCTTTCAAATTTCTCAAGTGTGCAGATTTGGGCCCTAAAACGCCAGATTTTAAGCTGTGCCATGACTGATTTTGGTTGCGGATACCTACAATGTCTACCTCTGATGCCTCAGCATTTCACATGACTCGGAGTCATGTTCCTGCTGCATGAAGAATGATGAATCGCAAAGCCATCCATGACCACAAAGCCAAGTTAGCCATCACCGAACTCCTTTGGCAGTAGCAGTCCAAGTCAAGGGCATAGACGCACTGTCATTCCTGAGGACACTCGCACAAGCGCTCAAAATTGAAGTCATGGAGTTCAGGTAAGTTGAAGGGATCCCACAAAAAGCACAAGAAGTCAAAACATGGGTCTCCTTCTTCCGACCACTCAGACTATTCTGAGTCATGTGACACCCTGGATACGCAAAGGCAGCGGAGACATTCTGCATAACGGACTCCAGCAGTAATTCCTCTTCCACTTCCCCTCTAGTGGACTGCAACCGTGGACAAGCTTCATCAGCTCCGAGAGACTGCAGAGAAAATCTATAGTACCCCACCAGTTCCCTCTGGAGCATCTTGGGTGGCTGCCTGTCGGGACAATGTCAGTGGATTAGTTCCCAACTGCACCACTTGACCACTGCCTGAGGTTGGTCTCTTCCTTGAGCAATTTGCCGCCCGCTCCAGCCTTGGTGCAATGTCAAATGCTGATCTTGACACGTCGATCAATGCCACAGGCTCAAGCTTTGCTGCCGATACCAATGTCACCAAAGCCAGACCCTGGTCCAATAGTTCTGTCGGATTTCGATGCTCTGCCCCTACTTCTCTACCAGGGTATTACACAGAATGCAACTTAGACATACCTCACCAATATGATGACTATGATGGTTAATTACATATATGAGGAAAAACACCTATTTGAAGACCTTTAGGATGCCAGTTACCAGGATACCTTACCAGACATTGGGTTATCCTCTCTAATTCTGGCCATGGTAACAGAAGACTCTGCATCCTTCGCCCCAGGGATCAGGAGGGTGGCAGAGGTCCTGGATCTCAACCTACTCATGCAAGAGGGCAAAGCAAATGTCCTCACTGAAGTTCTGAGCCTAGCCTAGACCGACCAAGAACATCTATTGCATTATAATGAGGCACACATATACGTCCTGGTGGGCACCTTGGCAAAACCAGGATGTTGCCTCACAGTGAAGAGACAAGTGGCAAGATGACACAGGCCTGCTGCAGAGGACCCACATTTCCTCCTTCACCGCACCCCTGAAAGCTTTGTGGTGCAGGCATCTACCAGCCGCTATGACCCCAATGGCTTCCCTACAACGATGTCTGAACAAGAATCCAAAAGAATGGAAACCTTCGCAAAACACACTTTTTCCAGTGCCAGTCTTACCCTCAGGTCTGTCAACACCTCATTCCTCCTGGGTAGTTACTCGCACATGTTGTAAGACAGGATCGCAGATATGTTGTCCACATTCCCATAAGACAAAAGACTGACTTTACAGCATTTTATTTGTTGTGGCCAAGGCACAGCAAATTACAAAGTTTATTCAGGCCTGAACATTACTGACTGTCTGGGTCGGGCAGTCGGAACCAGTGTTGTGCTGCAGAGCCACGCATATATACGCCCCACAGAGTTTTCCTCGGATGTCCATCAGTCCCTAATGGACCTGCTCTTTGATTGCTCTATACCGGAAGGAGCAAAGGCTGACTCTGCCTTGGAGAGATTTAAAGAGAGCAAGGCCACCTCCTGCTCTCTAGGCCTAGCTCAGCTTGCTCTATAGTTAGCCCCTAAAAGTGCCCCTTTTGAGACTTTGATAGGGGTTTTCACAACAGGCAAAGGTAATACATGGCTAAGCAACAACAGGCCTCCCAGTCCTATTGAGCACAAGTCCGGGGAGCAGGCCAACAGCATCCAGCCCTCTAAGGGCAACTCAGTAGTCAAACCTAAACCCCTGCCCTGCAGCCTCCGCAAAACCACTTTAAGTTATCCTTGATCGTGCACGATTGCCTTTTGTGAGGTCGGGTAACATTTTACCTCCCAGATAGCTGTGCATCATGTCAGACCAGCAGGTGCCCCAGATCATCACACAAGGGTACTCCCTGCCCTTTCTATCATAATCCCCAAGGATGACGCCCATACAGTAACACCACCCACAGGACCATTTGTCCATACTCCCTGAAGAAGTTCACGATCTCTTGGCCAAGAGAGAAATAGAGAGGGTTCCATTGTCAGAAATCGAGACTGGTTGTTACTCTTGTTACTTTCTGGTGCTGAAAAAGGATGGATCTTAGTCCTCTAAACGTATTCCTCCGGAAGCACCGCATCACAATGCTCAGACTTGCCATAGTACTGTCTGCCCTGTATCTAGGAGATTAAATGGCAGCGCTAGATTTACAGAACGCATATTTCCCATCCTAGTTATATAGTCTCATAGGCGTTACCTTCGATTCAGGTAAGCCACAAGCACTTTCAGTACTCTGTGCTTCCATTTGCCCTTACAAGCACACCTCAGGTATTCAACAAGGTGAGGGAGGTCATTGCAGTCCTTCTAAGGAGTTTGGGAATACTAGTCTTCCATTTTCCCATACCTCGATGACTGCCTGCTGATGGTGGGCCCACCTTAAGCAGTCATGTCCACCTCCAAACGACTGCCGAACTACTGGCATCATTGGGCATTTCCATCAACATACCAAAGTCACTCCTGACTCCTACACAACTAGCAATCCATCACCTTGTTGACTTTCTATGCACCTCCTCATCACTCCAAAGAGTAAGAATGGTTTCATCGCCATGACCCTAAACAGGCACTTAACTTTTATGAGTACCAATCTAGAGGGTATCCACAGGATGACCAACTATTGGTTTGTTTGTTTGGAGCTAAGAAAGGCAATGTGGTGCAGAATAGGACTATTTCTAGATGGATTGTGCTATGTATCAAGATCTGATACGGGCTAGCCAAAAAGCAGCCCCAAAAAGGCATGCATGCTCATTCCACCAGAGCGAAGGCTGCTAGCACTGTGGTGGCGCGTGGTTTGCCAGTTCTGGACATTTGCCAGGCTGTGACCTGGGTGTCTCTCCACACGTTCATGAAGCATTACTGCCTAGACAGCCAGGTTCAGCAGGACGGGCACTTCACCTGATCAGTCCTGCAGGACTTCCTGGTTTGAGCCACCCACAAACCCACTACCAGAGGAGGTACTGCTAAGGTATCTATTCACAAGATGAGTAATCTCTGGTTAGACGTATCTACCAGAAGAACAAGTTACTTGCCTTCTGTAATGTTTTGTCTGGTAGAGACTGTATTTAACTGCAGTGTCCTTACAAACTTACCCACCTCTCCATTTTGTGAAATGGACTTACATACTCCTTTTAATAAGATGCCAAACCTAAAAAGATATACACACTGTCCTATCTGATTTCCATGGGTCTGCGTCTGATGGTACGGAGAGGAATCAGTAAGAAGCTGACGTCAACATGCAGAGGTGGTGCACATATAGGGGCCCGATGTCACATCTGAGGTGGGACCAAACGGACGTTAATCCGCAAGATGCCAGCTACTGAAGCACGGCGCAATTGCTTTAAAGTTTCTGGAACCAGTCTTGAGGAAATTCTCAAGGTGAGGGACCTGAGGTTAGATATAGCCTCCACCAGAAAAGGTGTTACCGAAGGTAAGTATATTGTTCATGTATATTATCAGCCTCATGGTAATTGTATTGGTCCTTACAAAACTATTCCAAGCCATGTACTTATCCCCCCTACCTTAGACAGCTGTTGGGCCTGCAGTCAGATAATAGTGATCCTACAGCTCCCCTCTCGTAATCGTTTTTTGTGTCCTTGCTCCATTACTAATCTCATGTCTCTTTATATCCTGCTCTCCAATGATTCTCTATGAAGACGGGAAGGAGATTTCTTGTACAGTCTTTCGTATCTGCACTGTACAGAACAAACAGTGTTTCAGTCAGAAATGCATTTGAAAGGTAAGCAAACGTATTCAACTTTGCCGCCTTCTTGTTTACATATTTGCTCTCTGTGAGGTCCAGTGTCCTTGCAGTGTTACTTTCTACAGATTGCTCTCTGGACAGCAGAATGGAAAATTTCTTTACACTATGTTAATGTTATTTCTGATAACACAACTAATGTCAACCTCTTGCTAAAATAATATGGCAATTTACACCATCTGGCCCCTATTCACAACAGTAAACTTACATATGAGTATAAGGGCCAGATGCATCAAGCATTTTTCTTCCCGCAAACGGGCCGATTTGCAGAATCGTCCTGTTTGCGATCGCAAAAAATGCTTTTGCGAAGCATCAAACCCAATTTTGTGAATCTGTAACCTGTTACTGAATCGCAAAATGGGTTCGCGATTCGTTATTTGGAAGGGGTGTGTTTAGGGCGTCCCTAGCAAATAGCGATTCCTAACAGTATGCATGAAGGTTTTGTGACTGTGAATGCAGTCGCAAAACATTTGCATTTTACCACCTACTTCAAGTAGGTGGGAACCCATTTGCAAATAGGAAGGGGTCCCCAAGGGGCCCCTTAACCTTTGTGAATGTTTGTAAAAGCATTTTTAAGAGCAGGCAGTGGTCCCACCGACCACTGCCTGCTCTTAAAAAATGAAAAAAAACCCGTTTCATTTTTCTTTTTGTAAAGCATCTTGTTTTCCTTTAAGGAAAACAGGCTGCTTTAAAAAAAAAAAAGATTGCTTTAATCAAAAACAATCACAGACATGGTGGTCTGCTGATCTTAGCAGGCCACCATCCCTGTGATTAATGCGATTCCTAGGGGGTCGCAAATTGCGATCTACCTCATTAATATTTATGAGGTTATTTGCGACCCTTAGGAATCGCAGAAAGTGTACTACATACTTTCATGGATGCCGTTTTGCGATTCCCTAATTGCGAATCACAAAGATTCACAATTAGGGAATCGCAAAACATTTTTTGATACATCTGGCCCTAAATCTTAATAAATCCAAGACTAACAATGCAGCTGTATCGCAGGTCAGGTAATTTTTTACATATATTTTGAACTGGTCCATATTTTTGTAAGAGTATCATGAATGGTTGCTAGCAACTTATCTGCAGTAAAGATATTTTAGGGTCACCACTGTTGTGTTTTCACTAGTATTATGTGAACAAGACCCAGTAGATCATTCTTGGCCCTTAGTCAAGTACAGGTTTGGAACAACTTGCCAACTACAGTGGAAGGAGCAGACACGTTATAAATCATGTATCCCCCTTAAATTACCTGGAGTTTTTGGGGCCTACTCACAAAGGTAAATTTACATTTGAGTAAATCTACAAGTGTAAGTTAACTCTTGCCGGTAACTTTACTATTTCAGCTATTCACAATTTACAAGTGTAAAGTTATTCAAAACTGTACACTTACATGTCTCCACCCCCTGAAACAGGGGGTGTAGCCAAATTTACAAGTGTATAGTTATTACAGCCAAAAGGTAGCAGTAGTTAGTTCAGCATCACATATGGTTAACCACTGCTACTGCAACACTCCCAAACCCATAGGAAATGCAGTGAAGAAAGAGAGTATGATAGTGTTACTAAAGAGATCGCTGAGAGATTCTTAAGAAGAGGCTATGATAAAGGCTATATAGAGAAAGCAAGAGTATGGGCTCAGAAAGTAACACATAATGAACTACTAAAGGATAAAACTAAGCTCTCTGGGGGTAATGTTGATGTGATACGGTATATCACTACCTACAGTGAAGGGAATGCTAGAGTCTTCAATACGTTATGCAAACATTGGGAAGTACTAACCCTAGATAAGGATATAGTGAGAATTGTGCAGAAAAAACCGACCATGGTATATAAAAAGGCACCAACTTTGAGATATTTATTGAGTCACAGGACACAGTGAGTTTTGAAATCCCGAATGTAGCCAGTAGGACAACTATGATAAGTAATGTACTACCAACTGGTTCTTACAGAAGCAATCAATGTATATGCTGTAAGCATATAGTAGACAAAACACAAACTTTTTATGATAGCAGGCATCAGAAAGTGTTTAAAATCGTTTAATTTATTAATTGCAATACTAACAATTGTGTTTATATAATGACATGCATATGTGGCAAAATGTATGTAGGGTCATCAGTAAGGAAGTTAAAAATCAGATGGATGGAACACATTAGGGCTATTAAAAATTGTGATTGGAAATACCCTATGGCAGTACACTTCAAAGAGAACCATAAACTGATGGAAATTGGAGGAATCAGATTTATTGGAATAGAACCGTTCACCTTAGACAGGAGAGGTGGTAATCTAGAAGGAAAACTACAGAGTGGAGAAACCTTTTGGATCAATAAATTATGTACTGTTCAATATAGCTTAAATATTGAGCGCGAATTATATACTTTAATCTGATAGAATAGACTGAATTCAGAACAACACATCTATCAAGCTATACATTTGGATCATAAAAAGTAATCATTATTCAAGTGTATAGATAAGCGCAGGCTTAACAAGGTCATATTCATAATTGAGAAACCAGAAATAGGAGATAGAATGCTCTCCCCTCTAAGAAGACTAAAAGTCAAATAGTACCTTTACTGTTTAAGGAAAGAAATAATAATGTTGAGAGAATTAGCACTAGCCACTAAAGAAGTGAAATGTCTGCATACTATGGGGGTTTGATTCTGGAAAATGTAACAAATTAAGAATTTCATTATATTATTTTCGTTCGTAACGATTTGAATAAAGTTACAGAACTAAACATATGAAAAATAACCTAAATGATTATATTAAAAAAAAACAAAGGTTCGTTCTAAAACATTTAAAGATAAACGTTAAGTCTTATGATTGAGCAATATTTTAGTAATCGCTAACTTCCCCTAAAAGATTCTAGTAACCACGTGAGAAGGAAGTAGCTTAATAGCTTAAGGAAAGTGTTTATTTATCCAAGTGCTGGGAGTTCGAATCCCAGCAATGCCAGGGTTCGTAATGTATATATTTAAAAAGTATTTCTTTTCCCCTTTTTCTGTTTGAAGATTAGGCACGAGAAGGAGTAATTAACTTGTAGCAATTTTGAAATTATAGAACATAGACATCCTGGATACTAGTAACATCGTGAGAAGGAGGTAGCTCAATAGCTTAAGGAAAGTGTATATTTATCCCAGTGCCGAGAGTTCGAATCCCGGCCATGCCAGGGTGCAAAATGTTTTCTTTTTTTTTTTTTACGCCCGAACAGGTGCAGGTGATTAAACAATCTAGAGGGTATTTAAGGGGAGGAAAGCAAAGTGCTCAGTACGCACTAGGATTCAGAAGGAGAAGGGCGGGAAGGCTTCTAGCCTGAATGGAGGTAAGAGTGCAGGGTGGGGATATAACGTATCCACTATGGGGAGACTGATACTATTTAAGGATAGAGGTACCTAATGATATATTCTCTAACTTGATTAAATATAACTTTCTTGGGGAGGAAACTGCTGGTTTTAAGGGATTTATAAGTGTAAGGACATAATCTCTTCCTCTAATATGGAGTGTATTAAGTAGATGGTAGAGTGGCTAGTGAATCAATTGCAAAAAGAGTACTAATAGAAATTTAAGGTTGAGGCTAAAGAAATGGAATTTATAAGGGTTTCATTTACTCTTCACAGACCTTATCAAGGGGAACTTAATAAATGAAGAAATACTGACAATGATGAACTTAGAACTTGGAGATTAAAATCGTTATAAGGTGAGATTTATGGAACTAAATAATAAAATAAATAAATATTTAAAGAAAACTAGTTGGGAGTCCTTACTAGAGTTCTAATAATGGTAATATTTTTTCACCACTTTAGAATTCTTTTTGTGGAAGTACAAATGCTAACTTTAGAAGATGAAAAAAGAATAGCAAAATCAAGAGACTATAAAAGGTAAATGAGCCTTTTTTTAAAAAAATGTATTTGCGTAAATAAATAGATAAATAGATGTATAGGTACGGTAAAAGAAAAAAGGTGTTAGGTTATCTGCTTGTGGAGAAGAAAGATATGTGCTCAATTGATTTCTGACACTAAGCAGGGTCGGGCCTAGTTAGTACCTGGATGGGAGACTGCCTGGGAATACCAGGTGTTGTATGATTTCTGTAGCCCCTAAAGGAGAAGGTATAGAGAACATGGAGGCAAATATAATTTTTAATTGTATAGATGTGTATAAATTTCACATCAGTGTGTTGTTAAATAGATTTACTATGCTGAATTTCAAGTTGTATTTTGTTTAGATTCTAATTGTAATGTTCTATGTTTGTAAACAGCCCTGAAGAAGCGCAGTGGAGCGCGAAACACGTGTTGGCTTTGTACAGACTGCGGCTATGTATTGACTGCTTAAGACAAAATAAATAACAATAAAAAAAATGATCTAAGAAGATTTGATTCCTATTGATGTCTTATGTGTGTATATCTCAGTGATGGATTTTTATATATCCTACCTTGGAGTCCGTGTCCCGATTTTTTGCCTTTTTGAATTGGAGGTGACAATAGTGGGAACTCTGGTGTTTGTTCATCTATTCTACGGGATTAGGCTTTACCCGTTTTCACGGACCCCCTCCCTCTCAAGGGTCAACCGCCTTCAGCCTACTCGCGTACAGTGCTCCGGAAGGAATCTACAGCGGTGACCCCCTGCACCGGATGTTGAATTGGCGTTTTGCGGCGAGGAGCGAAGCCGGTCGCGGGAACCAGGAGCAGCCCGTCGGAGGACAGACGATTCCTGGACTCGCGTTCACCGGTAAGCTTGTGCGCTGCTGCCGAAATTCTTAACGGCATTTGCAGGTTGGGAGGTCAGTGCGGGAGCAATCAGTATTTGGCAACCAGCAGGATACAGATACTATATCACGAGAACAGTACACGGGGCTCCGTGCACCATTCTTGCATTTAATCCTGACAAGCCTCATATTGCTTCGATTTTATACAACGCTCCCACAGTGTTTTCAACAAAATCTTCACACAATATTAGATAAGCAATAACCAGACGAAGGCATGGCTGATGAAACGATTAAAGAACGTGAAGCAGCAGCTGCAGATCTATTTGAAAATTCACCCACCATCCCTAACAATGGACGCACTCAATCCTCTTCAATTAATCAACCGGAGAGCGAAGTCAAGTCACTCCTAAAGAGATTAGAAAAGCTCATGAAGTCGGAAATGACTAAATGGTGGGAGCAGAAATCCCTGGAAAAATATGCAGAAGTCAATAGGGTGCCTCGAGGATTGCGGATTTTACTAGCCCCTAGTTTCGACAACCCTAACCCTGAAATGTTAAAGGAATGGGCCAGTAGCAATTTGGAGGCTTCCATGAGAATGGTCCATATCCTTATTAAATATGCCAGAATAGATCGGGAGCTAGTAATCAAAGAAATAAGTGAAATTAATGAAAGTTTGGCTAAATTGGAATTCAAGGATTTGATTGAAAAAACCAGAACTGAAATAAAAACACGCTTAAAAAAACAAGAAGATATAATAAAAACCAGAAAAGCGTTTAAGTATGCACGGGACAAACAGGACTATGAGTCTGGGCGGATCTTCACTTTCTCTAAAAAATATGAAAGTCTAAAAATGAGAGCACCTCTCCCAGGAACATCAAGCAATACACAAAATGCCTCACATCAAGATCAAGTGAGTGAGTCTCCTTCGGAAACTAATTCTACTACAAGCGAAATCGACTCGGATGGCAGTGAGATCTCTGGAATCCATGGAAGGGAAGATATGGGTGCTTTCACTCCAGGAGAGGAACTGGATTTTGTCCAGCGGGCGCGGCGTCAAACGCTAAGACCACGGAAGCCCGCATCAAATCCACAACAAGAGCAAACAAGAGACGGAAAGCTAGAAGGAAAGCCCGACTACGCAAAAAACAATCAACAGCGCAAAAAGAAATGGAACAACCGGAAATAAAGTCCAACACCAATACGGTAGTAAACTTATCTTCTATCCAATTAAATCAGGCAGAAACTCAATTATTGACACTGGGGCTCTCGTTTTGTCCTGAAAGCAATTTCAATTATGTCCAAACACGTGTTGATATATATAAATTTATCCGCAAAATGAAACTAAAAAAAAAAATATTTTGAAATAAAAAATTCTAAAAAAAGCACAGCACCCATGACAACTATTGACGATGAGCCAGAATCCAATCTAACCACCTCAGATATTACTACTCTTCTAACTATGGGCAATCTTAACAATCAAGACAACACTATTGGGTCTACACAAGAACAAGCAGCAGAATTGGGCATCAATGTTTGTGGCAGAGTTAAGTCTCCCTTTAAACCCAAATCCACCTTTGTCCCCATTATGCCACGAGACGCAATAGATATTTATCAGGACATCATTATAGACGAAATCAAAAAGCTACGTCTTACCACCAAAAAGCGCAAAATGGGAACCAATTTCAAATTCAAACAATATCAGAATTTGATAACGAAGCTACAGAATCACAATGAGATCATCATCAAACAATCTGATAAGGGGGGTAACATAGTGTTGTGGCCCAGGGAAGAATACTTGATGGAGGCAGAGAAGCATTTAAATGACCCTCACTGCTATGCAAAATCTAATGCACAACAGTTAACAGTGCTAAAGACAACTGTTTCAAAGCAGCTTTTCAAATGAAAAAGAGACAATCTAATCACTAACGATGAATTCAACTATTTACGAACAGAATTCCGAATAACGCCAGTGTTGTATTTCATATCTAAAATACACAAAGAAATCTTGCCAGTGCCAGGAAGACCAATTATCAATGCAAGAGGAGGAATTCTGGAAAGAATCTCAGAATACGTTGACTTTCATCTCCAAGAATTGGTAACCACTCTACCTTCATATATCAAAGACACCACTCAATTTTTGGAAAAACTTAAAGACATTGTGTGGTCATCCGAACATTTATTGGTGTCTCTTGATGTGTCTGCGCTGTATACCAGCATCAACCATTCGGATGGTATCAATGCAGTCAATTTCTTTTTGGGTGGTAGGCCGATTGAATTTTATCAGCATGGAAAGATGCTTGTTGAAATGATTAGGTTATGCTTGTACAACAATTATTTTTTATTCAATAGAGATATTTACCATCAGATTAGAGGAGTAGCAATGGGGGCCTGTTTTTCCCCCAGCTACGCGTGTTTACACGTGGGCTGGTGGGAGGAACAGGTCCTCAAAATAGAACACAAGACAATATGGGATGAGCGCATCACAGGATGGATGCGCTTTATCGAAGACATATTTTTTGTTTGGAAAGGATCTGAAGTACTGGTTAAAGAATTCATCAATGCACTTAACAACAATAATCTCAATCTCCATTTCACGGCAGTGGTCAGTAATAGGTCCATTGATTTTTTAGATGTACAAGTCTGTGCTGACGAAGGCAGTATTGAAACTACACTCCATAGAAAGAACACTGCGGGAAACTCAACGCTTCATGCGTCTAGTTTCCATCCCTCTCATCTAATAAAAAGTATCCCTTATGGGGAATTTTTGAGACTTCATAGAATCTGCAGTACAGATTTCTATTTTGAAAAATGTATCAAAGAGAGCAAGATCAGATTCTTGGCAAGGGGGTATAGTGATCAAATGATCAATATGGCTTTGGCTAAAGTCTGCACCCAATCCAGGGATGATCTACTGTCTAGTACCATTACCACTGAACATAAGAACAGGGGATGTGCAACCTCTGAGAACACTGACAGGAATCCAATGAGATTTATAACAACTTATAGCAGTCAGCACAGAAAAATCAGGACTATCATCAACAAGCATTGGCCCATAATACAAACTGATATGATACTCACTCAGTTATTTCCTGATCCACCAACATTGACATTCAGAAAATGCAAATCTATGCATGATGCCTTAGTCAAATCAAGTCCAGAGTTGACAGCTCCAACTAACAAAACCAGCACCATGTGGCTTAAACCACAAAATGGGTTTGTAAAATGTAGTACTTGTAGGGCCTGCAGGTTCGGAATCAACACCACCCAATACACTACTATATTTGGTGCTGATAAAAACCAAATCAAGGCCAGATACAATTGCCGCACGGAGTTTGCAGTCTATGTATTGAGCTGCACTTGCAATCTTAAATACATAGGAAGCACCAAGCTCCAGGTGCATGTTCGCATCCTTCAACATCTTAGGGCGATAGTCAACTCCGACATGACATATCCTGTGGCCAGACATTTTAAGGCAGTCCACATGAACAAATTGGAGGACCTCAAGTATTTTGTTATCTCTGCTGTTCCACCCATGAGAAGGGGTGGCAACAGGGAGAGAGCACTCAGGCAATTAGAGGCCAAATTTATACTTGAATTGAACACTCGCACACTGAATGGTTTAAACAATGGGGAGGAGTTATACAATTTTTTATGAGGTCATACTTGTTGGTGTTTGTTTGATGTCATCATAATTTACTGTAAAGGAAAATAATTTTACATGTTACTGTGGGAATTGAATCTCTTTTATATTGCATTTTATTGAAATTTTGAAAAGTCTTTTTATACATTTTTGTATTTTGTTAGAAATTTTAAGAATGTATTTTTATAGATCTTTTTAAAGGTTATTTATAATATTGTCGAAATGTTTGCATACTCTATCAAGTTTATTTAGATTGAAGTAAGATTATTGATAGTACAATGGGATTCAAGTACACTACATGTTGATTTTTCCTTTCCTTTTCTCACAACGGTCATTGATTAGATAATCTCCTCGTATCAATATGTACTATCGAACACCTATTTACTATGAGGTTCACACATTTAGTAATTAAGATTCTGGTTATTTTATGACTTCTTGGCTTCTAATTCTCATTTAGAATCACAAGTGTCCATTATGATGTAGAATTTAGAGTTCATGGGTACATGTCCCTCCAACAAATTATATGTCTCTTACAAACTGGAAACATATTTTATAATGGGTTAATGAATCTTGCAACTTCTGTTTCCAATTTCACTTAATATGATTTTTAATCACAATAGATATAATTGTGATTATTTTTGACATTATTATTTTTAGCACTTTAGAAGACTTTCACAAAAAAATCCAAACGTTTTTTTTTTAAACCTTTTTGTAGGGGATTGACTCTTTAAAAATTATGACTGTAGACGCCAGGTAAAAAGATATATTGGAATTTTTTCCGTATTCTATACCAACGACGCCATGCAATATGGTGCATAAAAAATGATGTTCAGGTTTCATTGAGGTATTGGTACCTACAAATGTTTAACTATTTATTGTTCATCGATTTGCACATTTGCATTTTTGCACTCTATAACATATCAATTATTTTAAATTATTTATTTAATTTATATAATAATTGTGGTTTTTACATGATTTTAAGTGTACAGTCATTGAGTAACTAATAACTGTTTGCTCACTACGTTTTTAGAAAGATCACCCTACTAAGAGTATTTCTTCTGTGTTCACTGCATCACATGACGCAATGAGTGGCACCTGTGTAAGTGCTTTATATAGTGAAGTTTAAAACTTTTCATTATGTAATCAAGCCCACTTGTTGGGCGAAACGCGTCATGCTGCCATGCCGAAGCGTCTATTTGCCTAAAAAATAAAAGAAGAAAACCACGCACCTACCTTGGAGTCCGTGCCCCGATTTTTTGCCTTTTTGAATTGGAGGTGACAATAGTGGGAACTCTGGTGTTTGTTCATATATATATATATATATATATATATATATATATATATATATATATATATATATATATATATATATATATATATATATATATATATATATATATATATATATCCTGTTCAACAAAGAGCTCCTTCCGGTCTCCGGGCCCTTGAGTAGGTGGTGCGCAGTGCCGGTGGAGCAAGCCGGACTCAATGATTATTTTAAAAACCGAAGTGAAGCGCACACTCAGGGGGAATATGCTTGGCAGTTGCCATTTATTTCAGTTACGCGTTTCGACTGTGAATAGTCTTGATCTCACACATTGAGTAAATGCAAATAACATGTTTACATGGAAAGTTCAAAACATAGAAAATGGAGGTTGAATGTTTACAATAACAGACATGCATATATAGAAATGATTATGGTATGCTCTATTTTGAAATTTACAATTTTTATGTTTTTAACCTAACATTTATCTATTTTTTAATATTATAGGAGGAAAGGAAGGGGCCCACTCTCGGTTGGAGGCGTCGATAGGGGTCCCTACCCTTTTCTTCAGAATCACATCTCCGTTGTGAAGGGTGCACAACAGATAAGACTGTTTGCGTTTTCTTTTTGTCATTTTTGGATTTGGGTTTGAAACCAAAATGTTGTTGGATTTTAATATTCCGATATATTTTGAGGTGTTGAACTTTTAACCTAACAGATAACGCATACTTAGAAATGTGAGCATAGTAGGAGCTTATCCGTCCACTTTGTGCCAAAATGCCACACACCTACAGTTGAAACGAGTTGCAAATGTACTCTTGGATTCCTAAGAATGCTGATTATGAAAATTGGTTCATTACAGCATATCCTTTCTCGCCCCCTCCTTTTTCCAGCAGCCACTTGACATGTACACACCACAGTTTGCATATGAGTAGATCTTAACACCATTATCGTAACAAGGGATGTACTATTGAGCCACTCGGCATGTATTGGTTACAAATGTTCATTTTGTTTCACAGGAATGTTTATATGCACAATTTAAAGTACACCATACCAGCATTTGGAGGTTCTAAGATGGCCGCCGTGTTTGTTGGTGTGTGTTCCACATGACACTGTAGGACATGCATGAAACCGAATTGTACATGTTGTATGAGAGTGGTTAACCATTTGGTCAAATAGATACAGTTTTCATTTCGAATGCATATGATGCATCGTATTTTGCACTTAGGCACTTTATTGGCACTAACAGTGTATGAATTAACAAACTGTAAGATGTCGGCCACAGAAGTTTGAAAAACTACATTCACTATTGTTTTAGTCCATTTTCTATGTTTTGAACTTTCTATGTAAACGTGTTATTTGCATTTACTCAGTGTGTGATCAAGACTGTTCGCAGTCGAAACACGTAACTGAAATAAATTAGAACTCGCAAGCATATTCACCCTGAGTGTGCGCTTTAGTTCAGTTTTGAAAATATATTTCTATAAACCGCAGTAAAGCGCACACTCAGGGGGAATATGTTGGCAGTTGTAATTTATTTTAGTTACGCGTTTCGAGGCCATGATTGAGAGCTCTGGAATTGAGACTGAAGGCAATGCAAGTTTCTCACAGTGCCAAGCGTCCTCTGTGTTCTCTTTGGCAGTCCGAGCATGAGTCCTGGAGCCGCAGCCAACCCCCCTCTGTCAATCCAGTTGCTGCTCTCATGCTGCTAATAATATTAAGCAGCATGAGAGAAGCACCAGAATTGGTTGAAGCAGGCTGGCTCAACGCACCCAAGAGCCTGCTCTGCACCCAGCTGTCTAAGACAGCTTGTGTTAGAGTGTTTAAAGTGCGCATGTCAGATAGGCCGCCGCAAGACAGATGGCCAAAGTGACATGCACATTTTAAACTGGAGTGAGCACCACTCCTCCTCCTCTGCCTCCTGTCAGCAGCAATGCCCCGCCACATCCTCAACACTGCGCCGGCTGGTGGCAGCAGTAAAAAAGAAAATGGGAATAAATGATTTTCATTACCATTTTATTTTTCACCTTTGCTGCACTTGCAGCCGAGAGGGCGACGTTTCTCCGCCCAAA
The DNA here is from genome assembly GCF_964204655.1 of Triturus cristatus. NCBI lineage: Eukaryota > Metazoa > Chordata > Amphibia > Caudata > Salamandridae > Triturus > Triturus cristatus. The sequence goes on from NC_140592.1 coordinate 742,543,224, forward strand.
TGAAGGAACCACCGATGAGATTTAGTAATAATTAAAACCATTTTTGATCAGTGAACGTGTGATGTTGTAGCACAGCAACCATGAAAGCACACAGAAAGACTTAAGGAACTAGAAAAGATGCATTGAGGTGTCATGTGTAAACAAAAGTTGGTTGACACTGGGTAAATAGTGGCTGTATTATCTACTAATAATGTATATATTTGCTATTTAAGGTGGGTATGTTAGATTTATCAATCCATTTGTGGTATCGGGTAAACCTGTGATAAAGAAGATTATATAGAGCTGTTCTTTTTTAAGGATAAAGTGGGGGCAGTGAGGAGGAGGTGGTGATTTTAATCTTACCTTGTGGTCAGAAATAGCAGTCTACAGTTCCATGAATATTGAATGGGCTCATGGTGCCAATTAGTGTGCACTGCATTCTCATCCTATGGATGTGGAATTCTCTTGCACACTCATGTTAAAGACTAAATCTAAAATGCTTTTCGCTTAGCACCAACTTTATATGAACTTAAAAGCATGATATAAACATACACAATACATGTATGCACCTTATTGCACAATAAAGAAAATAAATACTTCCGTTATTAAAAATAAATAACAACTTGCATGGCCTGAATCCTAAATGAGCAACTTGACAAAAGCTGAGCGCCCGTGATCCTGACGTGGGCTAAATCACCGTCTTTGGTCTCCCACTCAGGCTCCGAAACTCATTAACATTTGCCAACACACACTTGTTGGGCGAAAAGACCATTGAAATGACGTAAAAGCAAATCTCTGGGGTAATCACCGGTGCACCTGTGCCTAATCTATGCTTGCACCCATATCCGTGCCTCTGTCACCCGAAACAGAGAATCAGGGAGGAAGGGGGCGCCATAAGGATATCTGCATTTCATCAGATTTCATAGAGAATATACATCCCTCTTAGTTAATCAACTTTGGAATGTATTGTATTTAGTACCTCTGTGTGATCAACGTGTTTTCTTTTATTTAAACAACAGGCTCTGGACTGGACAACACTTTATTATGTCTGTTGGTTGACTTTTGGGTTCTAATCTCTTTTCCCGAACACTACCTCCCAGAGCAGCCTGTGACTGCTCGGTCTCGCTACCCCGAGACTCAAGTGTGAAAAGAGTTGTACTTTGTTGGGTTTGCAAGCCATACTAGGACTGATACCTGGACACCAGTGGCGAACGGCTGCAACCACAATGTTTGTTGCCCAGTAGCCCATGTCTGCCCTGTGGCCCCCTGAAGAGGGTCTGAGGTGCTGTGAGATCTGGAAGTTCCAGCTGCAACTGTCTTGAACATAGCATTATTTGCTTAGTACAATGTCAGATACAAGGTTGATTGGAGGAGACCTTGACACCCTGTTCTTAGATCAGTTGAGGGACCTGTGTTTGGAGAGAGGGTGGAAGGCTCTCAGAAACAAGGATAGGAAGATTCTTGTTGATTTTGTTAAGGGCCAGTTAGAGAAACTGGGTGATAGGAAAGTAACTTTGATGGACCCCGGGAAGGGCGCCATGATAGGAACCCAAATAGGGAGTGCTGTAGTGTTAGGCTCTGTTAGCATCTTACCACAGATTTTCATTAGACACACCCTGTGTGTGTCCACACATTTCCTTTCAATGGTTTCCCTGAGGCACTCCCTCTTCCCCAATTTCAAGATTACCAATGCCACTAATTCTAGGAGTTATCATTCCCTTGGTTAGGTCTGACTAGACCCTGAACTTGCAGTTTGTTCTCCAGAAAGATATGGCTGAAGAAGAGAGGAAGGCCAGGGATTTTGAGGGGAAGAAGTTGGGAGTGGCTCTCCAGCAACAAGAGAAAAGGAGGTCGAAGTAACAGGAGGAATGTGCCTGAGAGGTGAAAAGAAAGGAAATGGAGAAAATGGAAAAGAGAAAGAGAGAGAATTGGAGAGAGAGGATAACCTTGGAGAAGCAGCAAGAGCTCAGGATGGCAGCAGAATCAGCTGCATCATGTAGAGGGGATTCTAGCTCCAGCTATGCAGGAATTCCTGCAAAGGTTTCAAATGAATTAAAGTACATGTATGTAGAAGGCCAGGATATTTGTGAGTTTTGATATCACTTGTAGAATGCAGGCCTTAAATGATGTATCTAAGGGGCAGGTTTAGAATTTGGTGGATGGAGTACAGTCCTTCAGAGTAGCAGAGAAAGTGACTACAGTCTGCCAAGTTTAGATATAACTGCCGGGCAGCAGTGAGCTCTGTATCTTGATAGGAACTGCTGTTGTGGCAGTTCCTGTCAAGGTCCAAAACGTTTGTAGCTGTACCCATCATACCTTCTGTATTGGCTGTGGATGAAGGGACCTGAGAGGGCCCTGGTGCACTCAACCTAGTAGAAATTGACATTTGGAAAAGGGACCCAAATGCCCTTAAGCACATCAATCCAAACGCCAGAGGATTGGTTTTCAAGGCTAGTATCAACTGAAGGAAGGTTCCAGACCTGAGGGATATAGGTGTTTTCACGACTATGGTTGAGAGGTAGTATTTCAATCCCAAGAAGATTCTCCTTGGTGCAAATGGCACATACTTGGAAGGCAATGGGGACACACAGAGTACCTGATTGCCCAAGTTGAGGTAAAAATCAGTGGTAAGTTGGTCATGGTCGATGTAGGGGTGAGAGAGATAAGCAAGGTCCTTGGTGTCTCTTGGGCAATTATTTGATTACCCCTGGTTTAATACCTGGAGCAAATGCCTTCAAGCTTTGCACCAAGGCAGCTGTATTGCCCAGGGCACAGGGGATAGGTCAGTCTCAGGAAAGAGGCTGAGATCATCCCACATTCACGAAAACCAGAGACATGTAGTGAGCAGGTCATAGCAGATTCTGAGAAGACACAGGCTACAGCCTCCATTTCCCATGCGCCAAAGGGAAAAGAGGATCAGACCATCATCTATCAGGAAGCTACCAATAAAAACAACATGTTACATTTTCACAGCTTTCACTCACGGCCTCTAAAAGAAACTTTGGATATTTTTGGATAATTTTTAAGATACCATCGTAATTGCTCCTGAACATAGAATTACAATATCCAGGCAAAGGTTCTCACAGACAAATTGATTACCCAAAAATATCCTACATGCATCATAGCCAAAGCCCATAAAATGGTTAGAAAGAAAGACAGAGAAGCCCTCCTTGAAATCATATCCACATAAAAGAAGCTAGGCTGTTCTGTGTTACAATGTCCAACACTAAATCCTATAATATAAAAAAAAGAAATGATAAATACTGGCGGATTCCATGTCCAAACAAATTGATATTGGAGAAACCTATGTTTTCCTTCTGTAGATTTACGAGATATGCTGGTCCACACACTACCAAATAAAAGCATCAGATTAAATGACACTGCTTTGTGGGGTCTTCCACAATTGACCAGCCATTACCTAATTGGGAGTTGTGGAATTTGTCACAATTCAGCTCCAACTAAAGAATTGGATGTAGGCTTTCAGACCCATTGGAAGTTGCAAGAAAACACTAATTGCAATTATACCATTGTAATCTACATGATCTGTACCTGTAACCTCAGATATGTAGGTCTGACGTCACGAAAAGTCCGGATAATAATCAGAGAACACCTCAGCAATGTCAGGTGTAAAAAAAAAAACTCACTACAAAAAAGAGTGTTTGTTATGATGATAGCGGATGCCATGAAAATTAGCTCAGATGGACAGTCATTTATCAGATTTGTTGTCAGAATGTAACCATGAGACGTCTCTTGGAGCGAGAGCAAAGATGATTTTATAGGTTGAGAAGACACGAATAAGATTTAAATGAAGAGATCTCTTGGTGTTTTTTGAGTAAAAACTATTAAATACTCTATGGGCCTCATATACAAAGGGTTTTAGTTTTCACAAACTACTTGATTCGGTAAATCAAATGGTTTGTGAATGCTAAAAGCTTTTTTCAAATGTACTAAGCCCATTTAAGGATTCAGAAAAGATTTTCCAAATCGTTAAATGGGTTTAGGAACCCACACTTGATTAGTATTTGGAGAGGGCATATTTAGGGCACCCCTTCAAAATATTGATTCTTTATTGAATGTATTAATGTTTTGTGACTGAGATCTTCTTTTTTAGGAGGAGACATTGGTCCATGGGTCCACTGTTTACTCCTAAAAAAGAGTGTGTTAAGCTTTTCATTTTTTCTTTTTAAGGAAAATGATCAGCATTTATAAAAAAACTATTGCTTTATTTAAAAGTTTGTTGGTCTGCTTACCCCAGTGGGATACCATCCCTTTGATGGCAACAAATGGTAATGGGTCACAATTCCCCTTTATGAATGTGGAGAAAAGAAACATTTATAGGAGTAGGCAGAGGTCTTCGGGCACTCTGCTTAATCCTAAAAATAATTTGAATTTTTTTTTTTTTTTTTTAAATACATCCTGTTTTCCTTTAAGGGCAACCATCTGCATTTAAAAATAATGATTGATTTATTTAAAAACATTGTGATCTGCTGACCCCAACAGGGCATCATCCCTGTGATGGCAGCAAATGTAGTGGGTAGCAATTTGCATTCTACTTCCCTAATGTCCATGAGCTAAAGGACAATTTGTGACCCATTACGATTTGGTATTTTGTACATAGTAGTATATAGGTTGGTTCACAAAATACCAATGCATTTGGTGAAGGTTGGGGCATAAACTGTGTCCACTTTTACCGAATGCTTTCTTAGTAAATCAGGCCCTTCGTCTTTGATTATGACCTTTCAGTATGTATATAAGATGTATGTCACTTTTTGATCTGTCATTGAAAAGAGGGGCCCATTGGCAACAGTATTTCTGAAGCATACTCAATATGAGACGAATACATGTCCCTCTGAGTCAGCCCTATTCTCAAATTATATTTCTAATTTTGTAGTGTATAATTTTCTTATGAGCCAGTGTTTTATGCACTTTTATGACAACTGTGAGGTCGCAAAAGTCTTTTCCTACATATTTTATGGTCTCACACCAACAGCAAACAAAATAAAATCTCAGCATCTTGCAACATACATTAGACGTCAGTGAATGAGAAGAAAGTAAACTGGCGATGATGGTCACTTGATGAAGTAAGTCCGATGGAGGCTTTTGGAACGAATGTCCTCTAGGATTTTTTTGCTGTTTTATAAGGACTATGCAATAGATAACAGAACCATGAAGGCTGCGCTAAAAAATCCCTGCATTTGTCTCTCATTTTTATAGTTTTTGATTACAGGGAATTGTCTCCTCCATATATCTCATTTGATAATCTAGATTTTAGTATAGGTGAGTGCTTCTCCCAGCAGGTATGCGTGCAGTGCCTAGGTTAGGACTCATTTTATCACGTGACCATTGTGCAGATTATGTTTTTTTGCTTTGCATCACGGATTATCGTATGACCAGCATAAAGTTAAAAAAACTTTGGTGCATACTGTTTTCTTCTCCAGGGATTCACCTATCTGGAAAACAACATGTTTATTGTACGAGTGATACAACTGGATGAGACATGTGTGTCTTCATGACCCAATAGTGCCTTTCAACTTATTTGAATAGGGTTTATGTGCCCTGATGAAAGTCAGGGACCTAGGGGGACTTGCAATCTCTGAATTTGAGGTGTCAGATTTAATAGTGCCCCAGAACATCAGCTTCCTTTTTTGGGTTGAAAAATACCAAACAACATCTTTGGAACATTTGGAAAGCTTACCTGGGAATGCATTCCATTGCTTACCAGCGACTTTTTGGTTTGTACCTCACATTTTCTTGCTTTCTTTTTGCAGGCTTTATTTGTTTTAGGCTGTCCAGCTTGAGTTTGTCCCTTCTCTTGCCCAAATCCTATTTAGAGTATTCCTTCGGAGTGCTCCCTTTCTGTAAACAGGCCTTTAAATTGTGTTCTTATCTTGTCTCTCTATGTCACTTCACTCTACTCTGAAACAACCTACTCTACGCCACGCCACACCACTGCATTCTACACTGCACCACTCCACTCTGAGCCACTGTACTCTACTCTGTACCACTTTACTCTACGTTAATGCACTTTGCTCTAACCACTGCACTCTATGCCAATGCTCTCTACACTACTTTATTCAAAAACAATGCACTCTTCACCATGGCCCTCTAAGCCAATCCACTCTGCACCATTGCAAACGCCACAATACTCTATTATGCAACATACTACGCAACTGCACTCTACTCCATTGCACTCTACACCAGTGCACTCTACATCACTCTACGATACACCTCTTCACTCTACGACAGTCTACTCTGCAACACTGCACTCTGCCACTGACCTCTATGCTATTCTACTCTATGCCACTGCAGACTACTCTGCACCACTCTTCTCTATGCCAGTGCATTCTATGTCACTACAATGTGATAGCGACTTCTAGCTGCAGATTCCTTGCCTTTGAATTTCCCAAGCGTCTGGCTGGATTCGGAAACTTTTGCTGAGCAATATCCCTTGCGTGCGACGTCGAGTGGCTCCATTCGGCTCCGCGTGACATCGTTGGCGTCGGTAGCATCGGTTATGACGTTGCGGTGCCTACATAGGCGCCACCCAGGGGCGCGGATGTCAGTTCTTTTCTTTCCGCGCCAGTTAAGCGCCGATCCAGGAAGAGCTACCCCTCTGCCGGCAGGTTTTTTTCTCGACTTTTGTCGATATTTTTGAGTTCGACTTTGTGTGCGAGGGATGTCTGGTAGGAAGACAGGTTTTAAACCATGCAGGACTTGTTCCCGCATGATGTCGGTTACCGATCGGCACCGCGTATGTCTGTGGTGTTTTGAACGCGACCACGATTCGAAGTCTTGTTCAGACTGCCTGGCGATGGCCCTGAAGACCTTGGGGGAACGGGCGATGAAGTTGCTCTCGAAACTGCAGTCGACACCGTCTAGCGAGACTGCGAGGAGGTCACGATCCCGTTCGAGGAAGAGGAGGTTGCGGGATCGCTCACGGAGCACTAAGTCCTCTTCCTCCCATTCAAGGTCATCTGGACACTCGGGGAAAAGGCACAAGAAGAAGAAGAAGTCCAGGCGGACTTCAACTTCACCTCAACTGACGTCTGTCGTTGAAAGAGATAAGGAACACCGATGTTCTTGGCACAGTTCTGCTGAGCCAGAGTAGACTTCGAGCCTCCCTCCCTTTCCGGAGCCGGAGCAACTCCCGCACAAATGAAAGACTTTTACGAGGCCATGCGCCGCGTATTTGAGCAGAATGACTCCGTTGGTGAGCCTTCGGGCCCCGCGGGGTCGAATGGAGCATCATCGGGTTCGACACTGTCGGCTTCGGCCACAGCGCCGGTGGGGCCTCAGGGATCTGATCCCAGATCCGGTTTGACACCGGTCGTACCAACGTAACCTTCCCCGGTGTCAATGCCAAAGTCAGTGCCCGCAACGTCGCCAGCGCCCGTCGGTGGCGCAAGCCCCATCCTCATCCCCGATGACATGGAGCCAGAAAGGCATCGAGCGACGCCGATTCTGACGTCGACAGAGCCCAGGGGTTCTATGTTGTCACCTGAGCACTTTGTCAACATGCTAGGCTCAGGAGATGAATGAGAGGAGTCTGGAGACCCATTAGACCAGGATGTTTCGAAGAAGACTATGGACTGGTATGGGGAACTTGGGGAAGCCAGTGGTCTGGATACTTCCCCAGACACTGGCATGCTCTCTCCACCTACAGTGGCTACGGAGGAGGGCGGTCCTATGCCATGGTTGTTAAAAGGGCAGCTGTGCTCCTTGAAGTAGAGCTGCCCTCAGTGCAGGTCAGGACTAATCTCCTGACCGAAGTGCTTCAACCTGGGGCTTCCACCTCTGAACCTCTTTTGCCCTTTAATGAGGCACTTACGGACGTCCTTCTAGGAACATGGTCCAATCCTAGCACAGGGGCTCCTGTGAACAGGACGATTGCATGCCACCATTGCCCAGCACCGGGCGACCCAAAGTTCCTCAGCCAACACCCCACCCCAGAAAGTTTGGTGGTCCAGGCCTCTACTTCCCAGGGTGCATTCCCTTCTGCCTCTCCGGATAGGGAATCCAAGACTCATTTGGGAAAAAGATTTCTCTTCCTCCAGTCTGGCATTGTGGTCGGTAAATACCGCATGCTTATTGGGCCGTTTCTCCCACTCTATTTGGGAGATAGTTGCGCAGGTGCTACCACAAGTCCCGGAGGATGCCCGGGCTGTGCTCTCCCAAGCTGTCAAGTACGGGAGAGATGCACTAAAATACACCATATGGTGTGGTTTGGATACAACCGATGCAGCAAAATACACTATACGGTGTGGTTTGGATGCGACCGATTCGCTGGGTAGATCTATTTCAACGACAGTGGCCTTGAGGCGCCACGCCTGGCTTCGCACAACTGGCTTCTTGTGGGATGTCCAGGCCAATTTGATGGACATACCTTTTGATGGAACCTGCCTTTTTGGGGAAAAGGCAGACTAAGCCCTGGTCAGGTTCAAGGACTCTAGAGCTACGGCCAGATACTTGGGCCTCTCCTCCACTCCTCATTGCCAGTCTTCCTTTCGCCACTTTTGTGGCAGCAGAAGGGGTTTCCAGCCTTGTCAGCCCTATCCTAGCCACCGTCCCGCACAGACTGCCCAAGCAGTGCGTGGACGTGGACGCGGTCCATTCCGTCCTCGGAATGGAGGCCAGAAGTCGGCTACCACACTGCAGCCACAGCCTCCAAGCACTCCTAGCCTAGGCTGATTCTGCAGGACCACACTACTCCAGTGGGTGGGAGAATTCGACACTATCTCCCCCGCTGGAGATCTATAACATCAGACAAGTGGGTCTTGCAGATCGTCCAGGAACGGGTGGCGGAAGATCACTTAAAGCTGCTCCAAAAGGAAGTTACAGCTCTTTTGGCCAAAGGAGCTATAGAAAGGGTTCCAGCTTCAGAAGTAGGCAGTAGCTGTTATTCCCGCTACTTTCTGATTCCGAAGAAGAACAAGGGGCTTCAGCCTATTTTGGATCTACGGACCGTCAATCTCTTCCTCAAAAAAGAAAAATTCAAGATGCTTGCTTTGGCTCAGGTCTTGTCTGCACTAGACCAAGGAGACTGGATGGTGGCATTGGACCTGCAGGATGCGTATTTTCACATTCCCATCCTGCCAGGCCACAGGCGTTACCTGCAGTTCAAGGTAGGCCACAAGCACTTTCAGTTTACTGTGCTTCTCTTTGGTCTTACCAGTGCCCCTTGGGTGTTCACCTAGGTGATGGTGGTGGTTGCAGCTCATCTGCGCAGGTTAGGGGTTTCAGTCTTTCCCTACCTCGATGACTGGCTGTTGAAGACGTCCTCGCCCCAGGCAGTCGTCTCCCACCTTCAGACTACAGCAGACCTCCTGTATTCGCTGGGGTTCTCTATAAAACGTGCCGAAGTCACACCTGGCTCCTTCTCAGATGCTCCCTTTCATCTGAGCTGTTCGGGACACAGTGCAGTTTCAGGCTTATCCTCCCGAGAAGCGAGTCCAGGATATTCAGGTTATGATTTCGATATTTCAGCCTCTATCCTGGATTTCGGTGGGGTTGACTCTGAGGCTGTTGGGCCTCATGGCCTCCTGCATCCAGTTGGTAAGATGGCAGATGCGGGCTCTGTAGTGGGACTTGAAGTTCCAATGGGCACAGCATCAGGGAAATCTGACCGACGTGGTTCAGATCTCGGAAGGGACTGCAAAGGTTCTGCAGTGGTGGTTAACGAACCGAGATTGGGTCAAAGGCAGACCTCTCTCCCTGTCTGCGACACTACTCTACTCTACACTACTCTACTCTACTACGCTCTACACACGCTCTACACACCTCCTGCTTTGCAACTCCATGCCACTTTACTGTCCTCAATTTTATGACACATTACTTCACTACAGTACTCCACTCTACGCCACTCCACTCAATGCCACTCTATGCCACTCCACTCCAAAACTCTATGGCACTCCACTCTGCTACAGTCTACTCCACTCTATGCCATTGCACTCTACTACACTACTCCTCTGCACCATTCCATTCTAAGACAATCTACTTCGCTCTATACCACTCTGCTCTACTTCAATCTATGCAAAACCCTCTAGGCCACTCCGCTCTGCTCTACAGAACTCCACAATACTCTATGGCACTCCATTCTACGACACTCTACTCCACTCTGACATTCTACTCCACTCTACACCACTCAACTTTACGACACTCTACGACACTCTACGACACTCTACTCCCTCTTCAACACTCCACAACACTATGCCACTCCATTCTATGCCACTCAATGACACTCCACTTCACTCCACTCCACTCTAATCAACTCTACACCACTCCATGTCACTCCATTACTCGTCCATCACTGGACGCGCCCGCACTGGCGATACGCCACCAGTATGTGACCTAGTGATGAAGCATGCCACAGTAGTGGGTGAGGGCTTCAAATCAGAAGAAAGGACTTTCGTTCCCCTCTTTTTGTTCTTCATAATAAAACCGTAAAATAATAGTGGTTTCAACAAGATCCAGTAGATTTCTTGTGTGGAACCTGAGGGTCTGTCTAAGCGTCTGTAAGCCTCCCTACTCAAAGGTGGAAGAAAATTGCATGACCTTGAACTGGGAGAAGCCCAGTGTGTTCCTGGGTTGTGGAGCACCCAGGCGTAGCTGACTGTTGAGAGATAGTGAAGACAGGCCTGATCCAAAGTCTGCACGGTCCCATTGCCTCCCGATGCAGCTCCCACCGTGAGTTGCATAAAGATACTTTCCTCTGAGTTGTTCGGTGTTCATACCATGAATCCCTTTTGCTGTCACTACCACCTGAGGTGCCCATTTGAGAGGATCCTGCAGGGCCGCAACTGCTAAAGAGAAGTGCATGCCTGCATAAGCCTCCAAGGCCACAATTGCCAAAGGTGATCTTCTGCTTGCATCTGTCCTTAGGTATGCAAGTGTCGAAGACAAGCATCTGCCTGTATTGGCCCCAAGGGCTGCAACTGCCAAACTATGTTGGCCTGATTGCTGCAACCTCCGACAAGCTTGCCAAGTGCACTGTTCAGCACCCATAATCCAGAAGGGGACTAGAACGCCACCCCCCGTGAGCCACTACAGTGCCAAGCTCCAGATTGCAAACATGCTGATTGCACCGGCCAGTCAGAGGGAAATTGCTGATGCTTAAGTTAATCTTTACCAGCATGGACTTGTTGAGCCAAAAGACAATTTAAGTGACTTTTGGGCCAATCTTTGGAGAGTCACTAGTACTCCCAACCTGTGTCCAGCTGATGCCTTTGCCTGTATACTCGCCAGAGTTACATAAGAGAGCAAGGAGGAGAAAACGTGTGCCTAAGGGATACCTGCATTTCATTACATTCAGTTTGGGGTATACAACGCTGTAACTGAACCACCTTTGGAAAATGTAGATTTTAGTAATGCTGCATTATTAAAGTACTTTCTTTTACTTAAAACGTTAGCACTTGGTCGGACATTTTTTGTGTCTGTTGATTGGCTGATGATTTCTGAGATCTTGCTTTCCATGCAATATCCCTGAGAAGCCTGAGTCTGCTCACCCGCGCTACCCTGAGAGTCAACGCAAAAAGGGTTTAACTGGGCCCAGTTTGAGGAGGTATACTAGGACGGATCCCCAGACAACAACAGCAAATTACCTCAACCACCACAGTTGGGGCCTAGTAGCTCCCATCTGCACTGTGGCCCACGAACGGTGATTGACAGACAATTTGCCAACAACCAGAATACTCTTATGAGAGGATGGTGGGTATCTCAGTAGTGGAGGGACATTGAGACTTGCCTAACCAGCTGTTTAGGTCCCAGTTGGTGCACATCTCAATGGAAATCTTGATGGTCCCTGGGAGTTGCTGGCCAGAGCGTGAAGTTAGATACGACATGGCAGTCAATGCAGGAAAAGTGAATGAAACATGGGCTAGAGTTGTGAACTGCTCACAGCTAAATACTTCCATCCCTACAAGATTGTTGTTTACATGAGGCGAAAGGGACGAGGTGACAACTCTTCGCCTTGTTTAGCCCTCCTTGTTGCAGAACAATGGGTTGTTCAACCTGCGATTGGAATCAAATCTGGTACTTGTCAACAAATCCTCAGAGTCCCTCTAATTTGCAAATAATCATCAATTTGCTCACAACTAACTAAACTGTATTTCTGATCCCTGCACTACATACTACAAAACATTAGAGGGAGATTGCGCTCCCATGAAAAAATACCATTAAATGAAGGAACAAACTACATAGATGGGAATAGTCAGTCTCTATCTTCTCTTTAAGGACCAGGTAAAACTGCTCGTTGATACTCCTCTCTTGGGTGCATCAGCTGGTATTTCACCAGTGCCAGGTTCTGGCGGCTCTGAGCTGGAAAAGGAGGCAGGCCCTCAAAGACCAAAAAATTGCCCTTGAGCTTAGGAAGCAGGAACTAGAGGTTGACCTCAAAGACTAACAGGGAGAAGATATAGAAACTGAATCTGGAGTTCTGGCGAATCAACTGAGACAACAATACTTGTGTGATCTGTCTACCCAGGCTCAGAATCTAACCAACTGTCTGTCTATACCCAAAAAGTTATTCCATTGTGTTTGGTAGCTGGTCTCGAATATGCTGATATTACAAATGTAGTTCAGAGGAACATTGGGGCTATCTTGGTAAAGTGGCAATAGGAGGTGGGGACAAGGCTATTTTAGAACTGACTGTTGGGGAAAGATGTGCAACAGGCATAAAGAACAGCGTGTCCGAAGGATGTCTGAAAATCCCCTCAGGAGTAGCAGAAGGAGGTGGTGGAGTTTGTTAATATGTATACGCAAAACAGGGCTGCTGTTCTCAAGGGGATGGGGAAAAACCCCAAATGCACCAGAGTGGATCCAGGGAACTGAGCAAAAGGACTTGGGGGAATACCAATGATCAGATCTGAATGCCCTCACACACCCAAGGGGGTGTCATGCTTCATCCTAGGGTGCTCCTCGTCAATCCGGGTCGGCCATGCTCGACAGGCCCTTCAAAGGGCTCTTTAGTGGATATCTTTTGATCTAGCCGTATGGTGAGTGCAAGTGAGGGGATATGGGTGTAGGATGGTGCTCAAGTGAATTAAAGTAGTCTAAGGGGAACCCAAGAAGGATTAAATCTAATGGTCCCCTTGATGCAGTAAAAATGGTGGGGCTATCTGTAGTAATAATGTACTGAGATAGCACAAACAGTCTACATGTTTCATACCTTGATGCCAGGAGGGTCAGTGGCATTTTTTCTAGACCAGGTAACTGTATCTACCCTACCATGGAGTGGGACCAAGGGATACTTGCAAGTAACCAATCCAAATTAATTCACCTGCGCACCCATTGCAGAGCAGAAGAATTTATATGAGGATTCTCGCCACAAGCAGCAAGACAAGCGCGAGCCCTCCAAAACCACTTCCCAACACGGAGTGTATGAAAGATGATATAACTTCAAAAATCGTCTGAACGGTGCTAACCAGTCCAGAGACAATACATTTGAAAAAGTGCACTATTCCCTTTGTATCAGACATATCAAAGATACCATGAACCAGCTCCCTTAAATGCAGCGGTTTGTTAGTATGGAGTAGTGCTGGATCTCAAACATGGACCTTGCAACCTGGAGATCAAATGTTTCCCTGGCTGAAGTTAAGGCCACATTCTTTTGAAAAAGCATGGCTTCCAGTTTGCTCAGAGAATCAAAGCATATGTTGGAAACATTTATCGAAGGCCATAGCGATGCCTCCCTAACTGTGTGGGCAGGTGGAAACAATACTTGTGTTCAACAAGTTACTGTGGAATTAACCGTCACCAGATAAGTGATGCCTGGTTCCATTCCACAGCAATCTTGATCATTCAGCATCAAATAGCTCCCATACGAGAGCAGCTTGAAAACCAGATGAATCATGGCAGCTAGGGAACCCTTCATATAACAGGACAAATTCGCCACTGAAGCATTGCATGCCCTATGAAGAGAAATGTCCTTTCAAACTAGGGACCCACTCAAAGCATTCCCACAGTCGGAACCACTAACGAAAACTTCTGTGTCCCAATTCCTGCGTCTAAACCTGAATGGTAACTTCCAGTACTCATGCACATAACCTTCCCCTAGTGTTTCGTATTTGCCTACCTGCTAGTATTGGAGAAAATATTGGAATTGGAAAGTCGTAACCGGTAGGGTGATGTAGACATGGATTATCCAGTCTGTGGATGGAGTCTCGGCCACGGTGAAACGTAATTGGTCAAATTTTTCAGTGTGCAACATGGCATACCTTGCATCTCTGCGTGCCATTACAATCTGTCTCTCCTTTAGAGCATATGCAGAAAACAGAGTTGTACTATTGATGTTACGCCATGGCATGTGGCCAGAACGTAATAGTTTCAACGTCCAGCTCAGTATTAACAATGGACCGTAATTGTGACTGTCCATGCTGCAAAATAGATATTTTACTGTATAATGTCAATTGCAGAAAACTCTATGCTGCCCAGTAAATAAGTTCTGGATAATGTGGTCATACTGTTGTCAACCACAGCCAAAGCCTTTTCTAAATTAACCCTGTCGATCTCGCCCAATCTCTCAGCATCTTCCTGTTGCAAACTTTTCTACAGCTCATTGTATATTCCATGCAAGATGTGCTTATGATGTGGGTTCTGGGGACCTAATAGAAAATTCCTGAGATCCATGTCATCAGAAAGAAGGGACAAGTGTTGCTTCACCTGAGAGAGTGTTGAGGTTTTTAGCCAATCAAGGCACAAATTCCCAACACTATATGATATCACCACCCTAGAGTGTTCTGTTTGTACATATTGCTGATCAGGCCTATTGATCCTAAACCCTTCGATTTTGCCCAGGAATCTAGATTGATACCCATTTGTGTCCACAGGCTACACCAACGACCCCTTCCAATTGGGGTCTGATGAATTAAAAGAACCATTGCGTATCATGGTGTCTAATGTATCCTCACTGAAGTGTGTTAAGTGCTGCCAATTCTCAAAGCATGAGAGTGCGGGAATACAAGGCGTGTTTAAATCCTTCATTTTGGCTATTCCAAGACAGGAAGTTTGTTGCACTGTTTTATTCAGGTAAATTATTTGATGTGGTATGAGGCATGCTCTAAACTAGGCCTCCATTCCCTGAACCTACCAATCTTTTGTCCCCCAGACAGACTTCGTGTCTATGGTATCTTTCCAAAAGTCGAACCCTTGTACAGACAGTTGGGAAATAAAGGAAGCAGAGTATATCAGCTTGGTATTTGTTAGCATATTTTTCTTTGCCGGTATGGGAGCAAACCTATAATAATAAGAGGCTGGGTTTGATGTGTCAAAACCAGAAAAAGAAGGAAACTTTTGTGCAAATGTTTTTTGAACTACCTTTTGGCGGCGTTGGGCAATGTTCCCATTGAGGGTAATTGTAAATAGTGCGTGGGATACTGGCTTTGTGTAACACACGGTGACCATAATGTTGATAACAAGAACATGTCGCCAAAATTTGATTTACCGTCATACAATTCATCATTGGAAAAAGCAGCTGATTGCTCTAGATCAGCAAGCAAATTATCCACAGTTTCAATGTCACAATCATCAGTAAAAGTACTAGAGGTGATGATATAATTTAAGGGAAATTTTAAACAAATATGGACTTTGTAAAAATTCAGTCGGACCATATACATCATACAGTACCCTGTCCCACACTATTCCTTCTGGAACTGGAACTACTGTAATGTTCACCAGGGACAGGTTCCTTAGTTTACAGTGTGATGATGCATGTGGTTTCAGAACCAAGGGGCTCATTACGATGGCGGGCGGACCGTAGCGGTGATTGGGTCCGACCGCCATGTGTGCGGCGGTCCCGCATATACAATTATGATGGGACCACCACCACTGTGGTCGGATTCCGCACCTTTCACATTGTGGTGGTGGCTGCTGACAGCAGCACAGCCACGATGTTAAAAAGAGCATGTTGTGCATTTCACAGCACCACGTGGCAGGCACTACACTGTGTACCCACCCCTCCCCCCAACACAAGGGGCGGCCCGCAACTGGCTCTTGAAGACATTCTTCGGCAGCCTTTTAATGGCGGTCCAACCGCCATGGAAAGGCTGGCTTCCGCAGGCATCATGATTGTTCCAGCAGAGCCTCCTAGGCTCCGCCACCATTGTGAGCATGCTGACCGCTCCGCCAGGCAATCGTGATGATTGCTACCGGCGGAAAAAGTCTGTCCGCCGTGATACCCACCGCCATCATAATGTGGCGGGGGTAAATTTCATGACGATGGCGGAACGATCGCCACCACCGGCCCGGCGGTGGCTATTTTTACTCCATCGTAATGAGCCCCCAAGTTCGCAAGTTGTACTGCAGAGCCTCCTGGGAGATAGTGTCCGTTCAGTAGTAGAAAAAGGGCAGTTACCAAACCTATCCTAAGAACCAGGGCAGAAGTAATCTAATTGTAATCTAGAGATGTATCCATGGAGCAACAAAGTATGTCTTTTCAGCCAAAGATGAAGAGTGTATACTCTTTACCTGCAATGTAGAGGCGGTAGTGGCAGCTCAGGTTTAATGGAATCGGATGAGAAATCTTCATAATGCACAAAGTAGCCAGAGGCTGTTCGGTCTATTTTTGGCAGCTCAGCAGGTTTTGTAGAACTGGGAGATGACTCAATCTGTGGCATATTCACATAGTCTTCATCAATTTTTCTAACTGAATTTCTGTACTTGTTGAATGTACAGTTGTAGTTGTTTCAACAGGAAGAAGCATCACTTCATTGTTGTTTACAGCTTCTCTATGCAGAGGCTAATCTTCTGTTATTATTAAAGCTTCCATCTGAACTTCCTGAACGGTATCGCAAGGAATGCAGTGGGGTAAACATACATAATATCGAATTCAAAATATCGACAGGACAGAATATCGAGTTTTTAATATAGAATGGACAGAATATCGAATTGCCAAAATATAGTGGTGAAGAATATCGAAAATCAGGTAAGAAATAAAATATCGATTTAAATAATATAGAAGTAAGTAATATCGACAGTCATAATATAGTTGTTAAAAATATCGAATTTTTTAATAGTGTTTTAAGTGTTAGTATATGTGTTAAAAGTATGTATAAATTTTGGAATGTATGTTTGAATATTTTTAAAGTAATGAATTTTATGTTATTTAATTTTTGTGTAATTGAATTCCGTAGCGGGTTGTGGGTTTATAGGGGATTAGGGTGGGAAGTAATTTAATTATAGTACATTAAATAATAATTTTTAGGAATTATTAATTATTTTTAATTTAATTTTGCGTTTTACTTCTGTAGCGGGTTGTGGGTCTATAGGGGAATAGGGTGGGAAGTAATTTAATTGTTATTAGGTAATTAATAATCAGTATTGAAAATTAATTGGTTGTTGATTAATTATTAATTGGTAAATAATTTGTATTAATTGGTAATTAATTAGTATTAATTGTTTAATTGATAATTATGTTAATTGTATTAATTTATTATTTGTAGCGGGTTGTGGGTTTATAGGGGAATATGGTGGGAATTAATTTAATTGTAAATAATTAATTATTGAAATAATTTTTGTATATTGCTAAATAATGTATTCTTAATTAATTATTAATTGGTATGAATTTTATTTATAAATTTTTGGTATTGAAAATTAATTTGTTGTTAATTAATTATTAATAGGTTATTGATAAAAAACATTGGTATTTATAATAAAGTAATTATTGAATATTGTTTGATTGGTAATTAATTTTAATATTTTTATTTGGTATTAATAATTTATTTATTTTTAATAAAATATTAAATTATTATTTTCCCTACCTCACTGGAGTGGGAATAGTAATGTTTACCCCTACGCTATCCAACGCTTTCCCAACTATTGCACTCACTGGAGTGGGAATAGTAATTTTTACCCCTACGCTATCCAACGCTTTCCCTACTGTTGCACTCTTTGGAGTGGGAATAGTAATTTTTACCCCTACGCTATCCAACGCTTTCCCTAGAGTTGCACTCACTGGAGTGGGAATAGTAAATTTTACCCTCCCGCTATCCAACGCTTTCCCTACTGCTGCACTCTCTGGAGTGGGAATAATAATTTTTACCCCTACGGTATCCAACGCTTACCCTAGAGTTGCACTCACTGGAGTGGGAATAGTAAATTTTACCCTCCCGCTATCCAACGCTTTCCCTACTGCTGCACTCTCTGGAGTGGGAATAGTAATTTTTACCCCTACGCTATCCAACGCTTTCCCTACTGTTGCACTCTTTGGAGTGGGAATAGTAATTTTTACCCCTACGCCATCCAACGCTTTCCCTACTATTGCACTCTTTGGAGTGGGAATAGTAATTTTTACCCTCCCGCTATCCAACGCTTTCCCTACTGTTGCACTCTCTGGAGTGGGAATAGTAATTCTTACCCCTACGCTATCCAACGCTTACCCTACAGTTGCACTCACTGGAGTGGGAATAGTAATTTTTACCCCTACGCTAGCCAACGCTTTCCCTACTGTTGCACTCTTTGGAGTGGGAATAGTAATTTTTACCCCTACGCTATCCAACGCTTTCCCTACTGTTGCACTCTCTGGAGTGGGAATAGTAATTTTTACCCCTACGCTATCCAACGCTTTCCCTACTGTTGCACTCTTTGAAGTGGGAATAGTAATTTTTACCCCTACGCCATCTGACGTTTTCCCTACTGTTGCACTCACTGGAGTGGGAATAGTAAATTTTGCCCTCCCGCTATCCAACACTTTCCCTACTGTTGCACTCTCTGAAGTGGGAATAGTAATTTTTACCCCTACGCTATCCACCGCTTTCCCTACTGTTACACTCTCTGGAGTGGGAATAGTAATTTTTAGCCCTACTCTATCCAACACTTTCCCTACTGTTGCACTCTTTGGAGTGGGAATAGTGATTTTTACCCCTACGCTATCCAATGCTTTCCCTACTGTTGAACTCACTGGAGTGGGAATAGTAAATTTTACCCTCCCGCTATCCAACGCTTTCCCTACTGTTGCACTCTCTGGAGTGTGAATATTAATTTTTACCCCTATGCTATCCAATGCCTTCCCTATTATTGCACTGTCTGGAGTGGGAATACTAATTTTTACCCTCCCGCTATCCAACGCTTTCCCTACTGTTGCACTCTCTGGAGTGGGAATAGTAATTTTTACCCTCCCGCTATCCAACGTTTTCCCTACTATTGCACTTACTGGAGTGGTAATAGTAAATTTTACCCGCCCGCTATCCTACGCAAAAAATATTGCATTTTTTAAATTAATATTACGTTAATATATATGTATTATTTTTTTTTTTTTACTTACATTAATTATTTATTAATTTTAAAGTAATTTAAGTATTTTTAAGTATGTTTCAGTTAATTACATGTTTTATTTCATTAATGTTACATTCATTTTAAGACATTTACAATAATTCGATATTGTGACTAACTATATTTTTTACAACGATATTTTGGATTCTATATTTTTGTACTTACCTGTTTGGAGATAGGGCTTCGATATTTTGGCATTCTATATTTTTCCTTCGATATTTTGGCAATTCGATATTCTTCTTCTCGATATTTCATCAGTGATCCTGCAGTGGCTACCCAGGAGCCCACGTGGCCTACTGTTGAGAATCGGGCACAAAGTGTGGTTTGATCAGATCAATGGAGACAAAACTTTTGTCTTTGCGACCGGCACGTCTCTTTAAGGTGAAAACACAATGAATACATTTGGAAGTATATATATAATTTATGGTGAGCACCAAGTAAACTGTTGCTAGAAGGTTTTCTGAACGAAAGTCCGTTGTATATGTTTGTTGTTATTGTGGCGTCATGTTGACGTAGTATTTATGTTCGACCATAACTGACTGTGGTCATGTGACCAAGTCTCCTTGGAGTTGAAACGCGTTATCTTCGTTTGCCTTAATAAAATCGAATCACAGTACCAGAGGGGCTGAAATTTCTTTCCATGAGATGGGGAAATATTATAGTTAGGAAAACTCTATTTATTCATGCCACACAAACCATACTTGAAACTACACAAACATTAGAAACTCTAAAGTTATAGTTATGACTTCAATTTAGAATTTACACACCACCTTCAAAATATTATAAGGCGCGCTTCTACATACACAGTGTTACTTATAACTTACATTTTGATTAATACATCACCTTCAAATTACTATGGGTTCTCACCTCACTAGCCATACTACATTAACTATAACTCACATCTTCTCAGTGCACTGGATATATCCTTGCATGTTATATCACTTATACCATGTCAATCAAAGTTTCCATAACAACACTTTTGACATCTTCATTGATATGCTTTTTCAGAACACAGTACATGGTAGAGTTGCAAGTTATAGTTTGCCTAAGTGGCCTTAAAACAACATGGCTGTCTGCAATTTGTGTAAAGAGATTCATTATCCAATCAGATAATAGCTTGTCATCACTATGTGCTACAGTCCTACATCGAAACTACATTGTCAACAGGTATCACTACATTTAAAATGCTAATAACTCTAAAAATACTTACCCTTTTTAGTCGCAGCCACAAATATATATATGTATATCACTAGCGTACACTTGTGGCAAAATATTAGGAGTCCTGAAGGTAGCCATGGCAGATCCATCCCCCTGGTCAATAGGCCCCAACCCTAACTCACATGTGGTCACGGCGCGGAAAGCATATAAACCATGAAAGCGTATGATTACCTGAGCTAAGGTGGAAAATTGCTCCAAGACTTTTTGTGGGGGGCCTTTCCTGGTTACACAACAACATATAGGGCTGCTGACACGATGTGCATTCAGCACTGACAGATATGTTTAGTGCACAAGTCTCCAAGTGGCAGCCAAACAAAAGAGAACTAATGGAGAATTCCCAATCAAATTTGGCAGATGGGATTAGTTCAGGGTCAAGGATTGCCCAGAAGTGATGTTGAAGGCTATAGGAGAAGGCCCGCAAGTTTCTGTGTAGTCTTTCCGCCTCCTTCGTTGAGGTCCTGTTTCTTTTGCCACTAATGTTATTTTTAGCATAACAGCGTGGTGCCAGGTTCAAGTGATTCTGAGTTAACCTCATGATGAACCAGTGTATTGATCATCTTTGATGTGACTTCATGGAAGGGAGGGTTTTCAGTTGTGAAATAAAAAGTAATATGCCCTTTCATTTCCTTGCAGCCCACTACGTGGTTCCCTATTTCTGCCCCCACAGTCCAGGGGGTAGACATCAAAGTAGGCAGTCTGTGTTGCTGTGCTTCTCCCATTACAGCGTTTGCTGTTCATGCCATCTCGGACTGCTCCATGTTTAACACAACAATGGACAGGGGGTCCTGTTGTCTAAAAGTGTCCATCACAGCCTCTGAAGAGTTACAATGCTTTTGACTTTCTACCAGGCTTACCATTTGTTTAGCATGATGCACAACTATGGCCTCTTCTACAGATTTGTTGCAGCAGCAGGGTCCTTCAAAACACCAAATGACAAGATAGGAGGACTTCAAGTGCTTAGTGGAGCTAAAATTACCCTTATCACCATCAATCTTGTGCCTGTCATTTCCTTCTGAACACCAGCAAGATGAGGACCTCATGTACTAAGTGAGCAACAAGTACCTTAAGCACCATCAATCTTCTGCTGGCTTTTTCAGCAAGTCACTTAGCCATAAAATACAACTGATTCCCTTCTCAGTAAAGACTTCCAAGAGGCTTCACCACTTGAAAGAATCTCCTGATTCCATACAGAACCCAAGCTGGCACCTTCTCTCCTTGAAGGGGTCTATTAGATGAAGTTAAGCACCCTCCCTCCCCAAGCTTCTGGTTGGGCACCTCCAGGAGCCCTCTCAAATGGGCATTCATCTCGCTCGCTTATCCTTTTAGGTCTGTAGGAAGCTCTTAGACTTGTTCTAGAGGAATCTGCCACCAATGCACTCTGTTTAGCAGGTTGTAGCATGATCACATATCCATCTAGCTCAGTCAGGTCACTGCCAAGAATGTAACCAACTGCTACACCCAATCTTTCCCTCATTGCTGTGACGATCATCCACTCAAGCAATATGTATTTCTCTGGAACGTGCTGATTATAACATACTCCCCTGAAATATAATTATCTTCACGAATTTGAGAACTAACATTTCCCCAAGGAAGGTGCAGCTGAGCCCTGTGTCTCATAGACAGTGGTCCAGGCCCCAATTTATTTGTATTTTACAATTCTAGAAAACTTCCCTCTGTTGTTACCTTCTACCACCAGAATTAATAGGGTACCAACAATGTTAATTGTTGATCCTCATGTGTGAGAAGGGTGCTTCTCTAACAGGGAAATGGCCCATGTGGATGTTACACACTACACACAAGTTACTTGGCAATATTTGTTGTCTGGGACTGGCAACCCTATTGTCGCCCTCAGTATGGCAAGTATAGTTTTATTAAATGGGGACTGCGTCTCCCTGTAAGAAAACTACAATCTTTTTTTATGTTAGACCATCACCCACTATATTAGTGGCATGCTTCATCATCGGGTCTCATCCTGGTCCCCATAAACCAGGATGGGCTCAATCATTTTCCAGGGAGCACATTGTATAATCTCATGCTGGGGGCTTCTAGGAAACATAAATTCCTCTGAACACCTCGGTATCCCTTTGCTAGTGGTGTTTCAGATATGATTAAGAAGTTCAATTAATGGCGGTTTTTATGTGGCATTATGGCCCTACACCATCTATGTCATCAACATGTTTTAGCCCTATTTTAATGGCCCATCGGGTCCCGGACTTTCATCAGGACTATGCTTCTTGTGTCCCGGAAATTATATTTTATTAGGTCAGGCAATTTTCCTAACTAATTCAGTCAGGACATACAAATACATGTAACACATAAAACTTGCAACAAACCAGGCTACTCACCCTATCCCAGTGCCTTATTTGTCCAGATTCCTGAAAACAATAACAACAAACAGTGTTGGTATCAACAACTCCAAGCTCATAGCCACCATGTGGGTGTTACCTATAACTCTCCAGCAGTTCCTCTCATGGCGGCTGTTAGGCAATGGAAGAGAAGGGAGGAGCTTTGATGTGGCACAAGCCTGTTACATACTATTTTTATCTCAGTGGGAAGACAGTGTTCGTGGGCCAATTTTAAGTGCCTAGTCACGCAGTAAGCTGTGAGTAGATTGGAAAGGTAATCAAAATGTCTGCTGGTCTGTGCGAAGCCTTGTGTACCAGGGATGCTGGAGTGATGAAAATGGAATCAAAATATTTTTTGTCAAAAGTGTTTTTATTAGCATCAAAAAAATGACAATCGGGACATACCATGACAATTGCATTACAACTGAGTAGACCAGCAAGCGAAGATGTAGGAAAGAAAAGAGTACCGACCCTAAGCCATACACAGAAGAGGCAAACTTCCCCAATAGTAACACACGCTAATGGAGGGGTACAGTAGTGCGAAAAAAGGAGGGGAAGCAAGCCCTGAAACTACTCCCTGGAGGACTCCAGTGGGCTTCAACCGGAATCTAATAGTCCGGCGCCGGTCGGCTATGCAGAAAGGGAAAGTCCAAACAACCCGCCGTCTCTGTGCCACGGAACTGCAAATTCGTTTTATAAACACCCCAACTCCCCAAAATCCCTCCCTCCCCACCCCACAAACCCCATAAAACATGAGAGAGAAAAAGAGAAAAAGAGAGAGAAGGAAAAGCAAGAGAGAGAGAGAGAGGAGGGACTCAAGGAGGGAGCTCAGAAGCCTGGGGCCGGAGAGAGGCCCATCAAAGGTGGAGACAGGGCAATGCCTCATCCAGGGGACCCCGCAACTGCGAAATGGACTATCAGGAGAGTCCACCCGTGGCCGCCTCAGCTGACTACAGCTGAAACAACTGCAATACCCTGACCTGGGGCGGACAAACGGCCGCCGGTAAACCCCGAAAGAGGAAAGTCACCAGCGGACCCCACTTGAGCTCGAATGCGGCAAAGTCCTCCCTGAAGATGTCCACCATTCTTTCTAAACTTAGGAGTCTCCAAAGGCGGGAATGCCACATCGAGGCCGTAGGTGCCGCCTGTTTCTTCCAGTTAGCGGCGATAGCCACCTTCGCCGCCCCCAAGCAAAGCCACATTATGGCCTTATCTGCTCTGGTTTGGTAGCGCAAGGAGGGATCCCGAAGGCCCAAAAGTGCCGTCTCAATGGAGGTGGGGATCGGATAGCCCAGCATAGATTTAATTTGCGCTAGAATCTCCTCCCAGAAGGGGTGGATCGTAGGACAGGTCCACCAGATGTGCTGAAAGTCCCCCAGCATCCCACAGCCCCTCCAGCAGCGATCAGAGGTGCCCGGGAAAATACGCCGCAGTTTAGCTGGGTATAAGTACCAATCCGCCATCACTTTCATGTGAGCTTCTCGTAATTCTATCGAGTGGTTGTGTTTTGAGATGTCGGACCATAGGGCCTCCCACTCCCGCTCCTCAATCGGTCTAAGCACCACCTCTTCCCATTTAGCCTTAAATCGCGGGGACGATGAAACCACAGTGGCCAGAAGGTGGCCATATAAAAAGGAAATTGCCCCCTTCATGGTGGTGGTAGTGCGAATGAATTTTTCAAACGGGGTCTGGGGCCTGTGGATCGCCGCTTGAATCTCCGATGACTGGAGCCAGTGCCGTAATTGGAGAAATCTATAGTGTTCAGTTTGCGGGAGGCTAAAGTCATTCCTACATTCTGAGAACGTCATCAACCTAGAACCTCTAAATAGATGTCCGATCATTAAACAGCCCCCCTCCTCCCAAGCTGTGAATGGCCCTCTATTGAACGCGGGCGGGAAAGCCGCCTGCCCATGGATGGGGGTGTGAGGGGAAGGGAAAGTGGTCCACCGGTCATCCGGGGACAGGGAGTCCCAGACCCGCAGCATTGTTCTGCTGGGCGTACTAATGTACGCGTTATCTGGCCTATCTCGTTTCGCGCGCCACGCTAAGTCCCAAATAGTCCGTCCCGCCACCGACCTGTCCATATGTAACCAGTGTTTATCCGACTCTCTTTTAGACCATTCAATCAACACGCGCAGTTGCGCCGCCTTATAGTAGAGGTGGAAGTCGGGAAGGCCCGCCCCGCCCGTAGAGCGAGGCCTCTGCAACATGGAATACGACAGGCGGGCTCTTCCCCCCTGCCAGATATAACGAGAACAGAGGGAGCGCATAGTCGAGAAAAAGGAGAGGGGGACGTCAATGGGGAGGGCTTGAAATAAGTGGAGCAGTTTCGGCAATACTGTCATTTTAAGCGAATGAATACGCCCCAGCCAGGATATGAACAATTGCTTCCAGCGTGCTAAGTCCGCCTTAATTTGCGCGAGAAGGGGGGGGAAGTTAGCCTTATACAGATCATCCACGGACGGAGTAAGCCGGACTCCTAGATATTGGAGCGATGTGGTCGCCCATCGGAAAGTCGTGCTCTGTTGGAGGCGCGGGAGCTCCTCCCCGGGTATGGTAAGATTGAGGATGTACGACTTGTCCAGGTTGATCTTGAACCCCGCCACCTGTTCAAAGCGCCGTAACTCAGCATGTAGAGTCGGGAGCGACGTGGAAGGGTGAGTGAGGGAGAGGAGAACGTCGTCAGCGAACAGGGATATCTTGTGGTCCTCTCCCGCAAACAAAATACCCGTTATCTGTGGGTTGTGCCGAATGGCCATCGCCAGGGGTTCAATGCTCAGGGCAAATAACAGGGGGGATAGAGGGCAACCCTGTCTCGTGCCCCTAGAAAGGGTAAACGGAGCCGAACAGGTCCCATTGACTTGGACACGCGACGTGGGAATCCGATAGTTGGCCTGAATCATTGCGATAAAGGCATCCGCGAAGCCCATCCGTCGCATTGT
Organism: Triturus cristatus; assembly: GCF_964204655.1. NCBI lineage: Eukaryota > Metazoa > Chordata > Amphibia > Caudata > Salamandridae > Triturus > Triturus cristatus. The sequence goes on from NC_140592.1 coordinate 742,568,968, forward strand.
GGAGAAGAGGAAACCCCAGTCCACCCGGTCGAACGCCTTTTCGGCATCCAGACTGACCAGGAGGGCCGGCATGCGTCTTCTAGAGGCTTTTTGTATGAGATGTACAATACGTCTTGTGTTGTCATGCGTTTGCCTCCCCGGAATAAAACCCGATTGGTCGGGGTGTATCAGCGCTGCCATAAGAGGATTGAGCCTGGCGGTCAGGATAGAGGAGTACAATTTAGCGTCCAAGTTTAACAACGCGATAGGGCGGTAAGAGGAACATTGATCCTTGCGTTTCCCCGGTTTTGGGAGGACCGTGATGACCGCCTCCGCCATGGACGGGGAAACCACCCCTTGAGCGATTACGGCGTTAAAAAGAGACTGCAAGCGTGGGGCCAGGTCCGGTGTGAAAGTACGGTAGAATAGGGCCGTGAGGCCATCGGGCCCGGGTGCCTTATTGAGTTTAAGCACCATAATGGCTTTGGTAACCTCTTCCAATGAGATGGGGGCGCAGAGGTCCGCGTTGGTAGAGGTGGCGACCTGGGGGAACGATAACCCCTAAAGATAGTCTTCCTGCACCGGGGCCTCGAGAGAATCAGATGTGTACAATGCACTGTAGAAGGAGCGAAAACAGTCCGCCTTCCCCTCATCGGAGTGAGTGACCACATCCGCAGCGTCTCGAATCCCCTCAATATATTCCTTGTCCCTTTTAAATCGGAGCTGTCGGGCTAGATGTCTCCCGATCTTATTCCCTTGAATGTACGAGGTGTGGCGTAGGCGTAAGAGAGTAAGCTCGGCCCTGTTCGCATATATCGACTTCAATTTGCCCCGCAATGCCGTAAGGGGCCGTAAAGCGATGCGAGAGGGCTTGGCCTTATGGGCCTGCTCTGCCGCCACCAGCTCCTCCTCCAGTCGTTCCCATTCCGCTGCTCTCTGCCGGTTGAGCGCGGAGTTAAGTGCGATGCACTTGCCCCTAAGCACCGCCTTAAAGGCGTCCCACCGTATCAGCTCTGAGGTCTCCTCTGCGCTATTGAGGGCAAAGTATTCGTCTATAGCCTCACGCAGAGATGTGCGCAGTACTATGTCCCTAGTGAGGGAGGCGGGGAAGTACCACTTGCGCTGGCGGTCCCGTGGGCCAGCCCAATGGAGCGTGATCATGACCAGACTATGGTCAGAAACGGAGAGGGGAAGAATCTGTGCATCTCGTAAGGACCCCGACAAAAATCGATTAATGAAAATATAATCCAGACGGGAATAAGACTGATGGACATATGAAAAATGGGTATAATCCTTCGTGGAAGGATGAAGTGTGCGCCATGCATCGCAAAGGCCCAGATCCGATAAGCATTGCTTGGATGCCGGGGAAAAGGAACCCGAATCCACCCTCTGCAAATGAGAACTATCAAGATCCGTCTGCCATACCAGATTAAAGTCCCCCATCAAGACGACCGAGCCTTCCGCAAACTGTTCCAATTTCGCGCAAAAAGCGGACAAAAACCACGCCTGACCGGTGTAAGGCGCGTAGATCGAAATGAAAGTGCATGTCCGACCCCTTAGAACCCCCTTCACCATCACCCATCCCCCCATGTTATCCGAGCACACCTCTAAGGGTTGAAACTTTACCCCGCTATGAAACATCAACACTACCCCCCTATGCTTGGTGATAGCTGAGGAACTGTATGTGAGTGGGTATGACCTATGTCGCAACCTGTGTTCATACCCCTTACGTAGATGTGTTTCTTGGAGTGCAACTATGTCCAGGTGACGATCCGATATGTATTTCAGCACCCTCTGACGCTTCTGGGGGGAATTAAGCCCTTGCACGTTCCATGAGCCTATGGATAAAGCCATCGTGGGTTTGGAAGTAGGCTACCAGCATTAGCAAGGCTCAAGGTCTGCCCCCCCCACCCCTTCGCCCCCCCAACCCTCGGGAAGATCCCCCCGCTCTCCGTGTCAAGAAAAGAAAAAGATAGAGAGAAGAGATGAAAAGAAGAAAAAGAAATAACCAAAAGACCCCAAGCTCACACAACATCCAAGTGTAGAGGACTCGGAGGGCCATGACAACCCGCCCACCCCTACCCCGGCTGCATAAATCTCAATGCGAACAAGAAAGATGAAAAAACATCTTCAACTATTGAACCCAAGTCCCAGATACGCCGGATCCTGTAATCCACTGCCCAGCGCGACCCCTTCTCCTGTACTGGCGGCAAGCCCCGGTGGGGCAGCGTCCAAGCGGGGCCCTGCGGGTCTGCAGCAAGTACACAGGGCCCCCCTCTGTGGCCAAATCGATGTCCGGATGGTTTCCCCTGTGGATTCATCGGGGAGGAGTGCGACCCACCGTGGCCCACTCCCCGGCTTTCGCCCCGGAGCCGCCGAGACCCCCCTCTCCTCCTGCTCGTCTCCCGATGGGGAAAGTCCCAATATGGCCCTGCCGGCCGCCAGGTCCACAACAGTCCGTTGCTTATTTTGGTATTCAAATGATAGGCCAAAGGGGAAGGTCCATCGGTATCTAATGTGCTCCGCTCTTAACTTAGTCGTCAGTGGCCGAAAGGATTGGCGCCTCGCCAGCGTCGCCGGGGACAGGTCCTGAAACAGCGCACACGTAAAGCCCTGGAACGATACCTCCGAAGACGCCCTGGCCGCCGCCAGGACAGCCTCCTTGACTTTGTAGGAGTGAAATTTAGCCAGTATGTCTCTCGGCCGCCGTCTGTCCCCTGGCGCCAGGTAGCCCACCCTATGCGCCCGGTCGAGCTTGATTTTGAGGGTTTGCGGCTTCACCACCTCCGCGAAAAGGCCCTCCAAGAATGCCTCTAGATCAGGGCCCTCCGCCCGCTCCTCCAAGTGGCGCACGCGGATGTTATCGCGTCGAGCGCGGTTCTCCAGGTCCTCCGCCTTGAGCTGCGTCTGTGTCAATTGATCCTAGAGGGCCTGAATCCGTCGCGAGTGGTCTGCGGACCTGCTGTCCAAGTCCTGGTGCTGCGCCTCCAGCTCCACCACCCGCGTGCCCACCGCGTCGACATCTTGCCTGAGGCCGGACAGCTGGTCACTCAGGTCCGAGCGCAACTGGTCAATTGAGCGTTGGACATCCCGGCCTATCTCCTTCCGCAGGTCAGTTTTGAAGTCCCGTAGCGAGGCCAGGAGGTCCTCCTTGGTTAACGCCATCGCCCCCGATGGGTCGGCTGGAGCCCCAGATGTCCCCCTATCCACTGGGCTGAAGAAGGCAGTCACTGAGGCGGTGCGTTTTGCCGGACCCTTCTTAGCAGGCATATGGCCGCACCCGGTCGGCCCAGCGTGCGACCAGTGAGAACAGGGGCCTCTCGGCGGGCGCGCTGCTATCACGCGGTGCCGCACTGAACAGCTTCGGTGGGCGCAGAGGCCAGCAGGGAGTCGCCCCTGGGCGCGGGAAGGCCGCCGCCGGATCTCCGGCAACACCCGGGCTCTCAGACCACTCCGGTGTCGCGCATCAGCCGCTATAGGCCCCCCACGCCGAAGCCGCCGCTTGATCCCCGAAGGCTCACCAGGCTGCACACATGTAGGGCTCGACCTCTGCTCCCACTACTGGCCGGATCACCTCCGTCACCCCCGGCCTGCACCTGCGCGATCTCCGCCGAAGTCCCTCACCAGCCCCCCCGGGGGGAGGCGCGTAGCTGATGTCCCTCGGCATGTCCACGAGGGGACGTCGCACCCACCAGTGCCCCAGGATCGCTCCGCCCGCGGGCCCGCCTCGCTGGGACTCGCACAGCGGCTCACCGGCAGCTCCACCTCTCGGCCTCTCCAGGCTCATCAGCTCCACCGGGACTCATCCGTCAGCTCCCACCTCCGTGCGGCGCCGTGCAGCCTCTCATCGCGCTCCGGTCATCCCCCAACGCGGCCTCCACATCCGGGGCCGTCAGGTCGCGGGTCCCGGCCGCCTCACAGCCTGCAGCCTCAGGGGAATCTCCAGCGGGTTGGCAACTGGCCCGCGCCCCGCCCTTCCGGGCCCGGACCGCCACGGAAGCACCCAGGGGGAGTCAAAGGTGCTCGCCTCCGGCCAGGCTCCGCCAGACCGTCACCCTCGTCTGGCGCGGAGCGCGGATCCGTCCCCGGGGACCGCCATCTTGCGCGTCTCAGGCGCCCCCGCATTCGCGAACTTCGGGCATTTCATTCAGCCACCAAGCTTGTCTCGCCCACCTCCACGAGTGCCCATCAGCGTGCCATGGCACTTAGTAGGCGTCCAGCCTGCCCAGGGGCCCAGGAACAGCGCTGCAACCGGGGTAAGCCCAGGGTGGTGCAGGAGACGACTCGGATTAGGTCCGATCGGCCATCTTGCCCAAGCCACGCCCCCGGAATCAAAATATTTAAAACCTAGGATGAGTGAGGCGGTGACATTTAGCACCCTTTGTAGTTTGCTTGTGATTTTTGTCGGTAGGCTTATGCAAACACCATTTCAGGTTACTGAAAGGATGTGGGAGATTCAATTTTGAGTTTGTAGAAGAGGCAGCATCCTACAGAGATGGCATTGTGAAAGAACATGTTCATGGTCATAGTGTTATCTTGTGTGGGGAAAGACAGTTCTTTATCAGATATTGCTTCAATATTTGTGTCTAAGTTTGAGGTGGTGGACGGAGAACCTAGAACGCGAGAACGTCATAGCAAGAAAGTCAGACCTTTCAGGACAAATAAGTAGAATCTGAGTTTACTGCTGTATAGGCAATGCCTGCTCTATTTGCTCTTCATATTTGCATATGTAGTTTGGTATTTTAGTATACGTATGGTAGCTGACGTTGCGGCAAATGGGGATTTCTGCAAAGGGGACCATATCATTATTGGAGATGGCTTGTGAGAGGGAGAAGTCTTGTGAAACACCAGAGGTCACTCAAAGCATTTTTCAAAGGAAGGTTCCCAGTTTTGCCTGATTGGCGAGATTTGAAACCAAGACTTTAAACAAAATAAATGAATGCCATCAGGCTGCAGAAAGATCATAGCCATTCAAGGCACAACTATGGTGGCCTTTGGGTCTTTCAGAGTGAATTGTTTTCGGTGCTTCATTTGCAAACAAAAGAAATTTTAAAAAACTGTGTGTAGAGTTCTAAGTGAAAAGAGGGAGGCAATGTGGCATTCTAGAGTGTTTATATGTCACCTGGCTATGTCATGCTGGGTTGATGCATTCTAGTGTGGAATGCATCTGAAGGAGAATGTTACCTCTTGAATACAGAAAGTCAGTTGCTGTTAGGAGTTGAAGGATGGGGTCTCTTGCATATCTCCTACAATAAAGAACCTACAAAGCTCACCTTGTTCCTGTCATCTGTTTCCTGCATCTTCATCACTTCATTTTGGCGACGACTGGAAATCGAAATTGTCAAGAGACCCCAACTCGCTGCTTTCTCCTCACAACGTTTTCTTTGGACTTTGGGCTGCCTCGGATTCAATTCGCGCACTCCTCTGCTGAGGCTTTCACTGCCGATCATCGAGGCGTGTGGGAGGTCCTATCGGGACCACGATTGCTGCCGCGGTGATTTGCCTGGCCTTTGGAGAGCGTCTGCGGCGCAGCTGCCCACTACGCCGTTTGCTTCTGCCCCAAAGAATCCTAAAGAAAGGGGTCGGACACTCGCAGGCATCAATAAAGTTTTTTTTTTGTTTTGTTTTTTTTAACTTCCGAAAGCTCGTGCGCACTCGCAGCGTTGCCTAGCAACTCACCCCGCGCTGGGCGCAAGCTGTTTGTTGTCACCAAGCAACGTCGGAAGCTTAGACGTCGCTCCGCACACGCTGCAGTCTCCGCTATTGTTTACAGTCACCAAGCAACGGGGGAAGCTTTGACGTCACTCCGTACACGTCCCAGTCTCCGCCGTCTTTCGCAGGGTTACCTGGCAACTCACCCTGCGTTTGGAAACAGCCATTTCCGCTTACGGAGCACACGCGAGTGGAGGCAGTTAGAGGTTCCAGGGCTTGAAAAGAAGGTACTGTCTCGTATTTACACATTTTGGCAACGCTGATCTGCACAGCTTTATGGTTTTTCATTGCAGGTCGTTCGCAGATCGTTTTAACATTACCAAGGTGCTGCCAGTTATTTATTCATATTCACAACGCTGTTCTGCACAGCTTTATGCTCTTTTATGGCAGATCGTTTTTGGGATTACAGTGACTTTTCTGGACATTTAGTGACAACGCTGATCTGCACAGCCTCGTTTTCTCTCCCTGCGCTGATCTCCTCAGCTCTCCTCATTTGCAGATCATTTTCTGTTTAAGGGTTACAAGGTGTTGATGTGCATGCCTCATTGTTTTAAAATATGCTTAGGTACCTTAAGTGATGCAGACAAAGGCAACTGTTTATTTTAGATAAAAGAAGAGGTTTTGTTGCGTGATCACATATTTTACATTCTATCTTTTGTTTCTTTTTGCTATTCAATTCTTCTCTTTGCGGTCATGCAGAACGTCACTGCTCCGCCTTTCTTTCTGTCCGCTCCTGGTGATCCTACTATTCCATGGATAAAATGGAAAAAGGTTTTTGCCAATTACGCCAGGGTGTGCGGTACGTCTCTGAGTGCAGAAAGAAAATCTGCTCTATTCTTACATTGCCTGGGCTCAGAGGGCCAGGAAGTCTTTGAACATCTCCCAGATCTACCTGATGGGGACTCCCTCAATGAGTACGAAATCTGTATTAAGAAAATGGATTTGCATTACCTTCCAAAAATGAGCATGATTTTAGAGAGATATCATTTTGGTAAGAGAGTTCAAAGGCATGATGAATCTGTGGAGCAGTATGTTACCGCACTACGCAAACTGGCTTCCACTTGTTCGTTCGCTGGTAGTCTGGAGGAAAGACTTAGGGACCAGCTCATGTTGGGTTCTTCGATTGAGAAGGCGAAAGATGCTCTTTGGCAAAAAGACAATCCACTTTTAGAAGAAGTTATCACCACATTAAAAATGCATGAACACTCTAAGGCATGTTCAGAAGCTATAAAAAAGGGTTCGGACACAGACAAAAGCGCAAGCACTGATGTCAAAGAAATTAAAGCTAAGTCATCTGTGGATTCTGACAAACTAGTCAGGTCATCGTTACAAACTGGTGAAGGTTCCTCCAAAGTCATACGTCAAAACTGGAATCCCAAATTTTCTGTAAAGTGCTTTAGGTGTGGAAACACAGGACATGTAGCTAATTTCAAAGACTGTCCTGGATGGAAAACCACATGTTCCATTTGTAAAAGAAAGGGGCATTTCTCTAAGTGCTGTAGGTCTAGCAAAAATACAAAAAATGTGAGGGAGGTTGACATCTATGAGCAAGATGAGACTGATCTGATTGTGTCTCAGATATGCAGTCAAGGGGCAGATGGACCTATAGAGGAAGTGCTGGTTAATGATAATCACGTAGACATGTTGTTTGATTCTGGTGCCAAGATCACTTTAGTACCAAAAATCTTTTATGAAAAATGTCTATCCACTAAAGTGAAGCTATTGAAACCAGATATTGTCCCTAGAGGTTATGGTGGTCAAGTTATAAATCTATTGGGATATTTTATGGGAACTATAGATTTTAAAGGAAGGATCACCGCGGGGAAGATTTATGTCTCAATGAAAGGGGACTCTTTGATCAGTTGGTCACACCAACGTGATCTTGGAGTTTATTTAGATCCTAATGAATCTCCTTCGGTGTGCTTGAGAGATCTACCCAAGGTTGCTTCCATCTCTGATAACAGTGTATGGATAAGTAAATTTCCTAAAGTTTTTGAAAAAAAACTAGGGTGCCTTAGAAAATATGTACATCTTATTAAACTAAGAAAGGATTCCATTCCTGTTGTGGCCAAAGTCAGGAATGTTCCTTTATTGGTAAGAGACAGGATGAAGGATGAGTTGAAGAAATTGCTTGATGGTGGGGTCATTCAAGAGATTGAAGCCACAGAGTGGGTTTCTCCGGTAGTTATGGCCCGGAAGGCCAACGGAGAAGCCAGATTGTGTATTGATTTGAGAGAATTGAATAAAGCTGTGATTGTGGATCATTATCCTCTTCCAAACATTACTGAAATGTTATCCTCGTTAAATGGGGCCACACACTTTTCTACGCTAGACCTATCTTCAGCCTACCATCAGGTCAGACTCCACCCCTCGTGCCAAGATTTGACGGCTTTCATCACGCCGTTTGGCACCTTTAAATTTCTTAGAATGCCTTTTGGTCTAATTTCAGCTGCATCAGTGTTTCAAAGGGTGATGGAGAATGCGTTAAGGGATGTTGGTGGAGTCAAAATTTATCAAGATGACGTTCTTGTGTATGGGTCGAGTTTGAGAGAACACAATGAAAGGATGAATCAAGTTCTCTCTAGGTTGGAGGATTCTGGTCTCACCCTCAGATTGGACAAGTGCAAATTTGATGTAAAAGAGATTGAGTACCTGGGGCATGTGATTTCAGGGTCAGGAATCAAGCCAAAACCTTCTCTGGTAGAAGCCATTTGTAAGTTGAATTATCCTACGAGTAGAGATGAACTCACAAAATTTTTGGGGATGGCTGAGTTTTATAATAAATTTGTTCCCGGTTTTGCTCAGAATACTGAAAAGATCAGGGCATTGCTAAAGAAAGGGAGTGAGTTCAAGTGGGATGAATCTTGTAATGCTGAGTTTGATTTGATTAAGGAGTGTCTGAATAGAGCTCCAGACCTTTCCAGTTTTGACCCTATGAAAGAGTCTTATGTGATGACTGATGCCAGCTCAAAAGGACTGGGTGCGGTGTTGCTACAGTCTGGTGAAGCAAGGGACAATACTATTTTATTCATATCCAGGCCTCTTAGAGGCGCAGAGTGTAACTATTCTGTGGTTGAGAAAGAGGCTCTAGCGGTGTACTGGGCTGTTCGTAAACTGAGGAAATTTTTGTGGGGTAAAGAGTTTGTTGTAGTCTCTGACCACAAACCGTTGAAAGAAGTTTTTGGAAAAAAGGGGATTGACCGTGTGTCACATAGGATAAGGAGATGGGTTGTGGCGTTGCAGGAGTTTGAATTTGATGTTCATTATTTGCCAGGGGCTAACAATATTCTTGCTGATTGTTTGTCAAGACTTGGTGGCACCACGGTCTCTGATGAAAATGATGATGAGGAAGATTACTTTCTTGGTGAATGTTCTGGGGATGAATGGAGTGTGTGTTTAGTCACCCAGGGGGTGGTTACTGAAGAAGAATGGAATGCAGTAATGAGGGATGATGCTGTTCTTCAGCGTGTGGTCTGTTTTGTCCGTGATGGGTGGTGTGAAAAACACATGTGTGATGAGGAGATTAAGGGTTTTTGGAATGTTAAAGAAGAGTTATCTTTTTCAAATGGGCTTCTCTTTAGAGGAAGTAGACTGGTCGTTCCTGGGGCAGTGCGCCAAAAGTTAGTTGAGAGTGCACATTCCAGTCATATGGGCATTGCAAAGACAAAAGAGAGACTGAGGGAGGTTTATTGGTGGCCTGCAATGGACACAATGGTTGAAAGACTGGTGCGCGCATGTCCTCAGTGTGCGGTGAGTGACAAAGTTCTTAAATGCAGGACTCAACCTATGCTGATCAGGAAGCAGGCAAGTGGTCCTTGGACGGACATAGCTGTTGATATTCTTGGGCCGGTCAAGGTGAAATCTCGAGATCAGTATGTTTTGGTCTGTGTTGATATGTTCTCGAGGTGGCCAGTCATTAAGATAGTAAACTGTGTGGATTCTGCTGCGGTCATTAACTTTCTCGATGACCTATTTTCTGGTGAGGGTTTGCCAGCATCTGTGTTGACTGATAATGGTGTGCAGTTTGTGTCCAGGATTGTGGAGGAGTTTCTCAGTGAAAGAGGAATTACACATAAACGGGCTTCCTTGTATCATCCCGAATGTAATGGTGTGATTGAGAGGTTTGTGAGGGTGCTCAAGGAAGCCATGCAATTGGCGTTAATGTCTGAGTATGACTGGGAAGAGGCGGTTAATAAGAAAGTCTATGAGTATAGGGTCACTCCTCATTCCTCTACTGGAGTATCTCCTTTTACTCTTTTTAGAGGAAGGGTGCCTAGCACGCAGGTGAATCCTCTTTGGGTGACATCAAGGAGGTTGGAAACAGGTGATGTTATTGACAAAACTGAAGGTTGGAGGGATCGTGAGATGGATAAAATGATAAAAAGAAAGGAGTTGTATGACGCCAGGAAGAGTGTTAAAAAAACTGTTATTCAGGTGGGTGATTGGGTCAGAGTAAAGCTGCCTGAAAGGAAGTTTGGGAAGTCTAAGTTTGGTCAACCTATTAAAGTAACCAGACTTTTGGGTAATGCTGTCAGAACTCAAGATCATAGAGTTTGGAATCTTAACAGGATTGCAAAATGTCCTTCTAGTTGTGTGGAAGAAGGTTTGTCTCATGCATCGCCAGTTCCCTCTCTTCCCTCACTCCCGGTATTGTCGAGACCTGTCAGGTTGAGGAGAGTTCCTCAACGATTTCAAGATTAACTTTTATTATTTTGTATGGTACTTTTTGTTTGCGTGGTAATTTTGGCTTTGGGTTTGTTTCGTTTGGAAAAGAGGGAGGTGATGTAGAGTTCTAAGTGAAAAGAGGGAGGCAATGTGGCATTCTAGAGTGTTTATATGTCACCTGGCTATGTCATGCTGGGTTGATGCATTCTAGTGTGGAATGCATCTGAAGGAGAATGTTACCTCTTGAATACAGAAAGTCAGTTGCTGTTAGGAGTTGAAGGATGGGGTCTCTTGCATATCTCCTACAATAAAGAACCTACAAAGCTCACCTTGTTCCTGTCATCTGTTTCCTGCATCTTCATCACTTCACTGTGCTTGGGCATAAAGTTTTTCTTAGGATTCCGTTTACTGCCAAATGCCGGGTTACTGAATACCAACACTGCTTAGTCTTGAGTCACTTTTATGCCTCTTTTACCACCCTACACCTCCTGTCTTTTAATCTGGTGTGCATACTAAATGTTGAAATCAGAATATTGATGGTAGTAAATACCGAAGACAAAATATCAAAAAATATATAGACAGGTAAGTCTAGATCTTGGATAGGGAACTTCACATGTATGTACCTATGATGTACATATATCTTCAAGGTGCGTAGATATGGAGTTGAGAATAGTAAATCCATACTTCCCTACATGCACTTACCATTCAATATTTTGTCCTTCAATATTCTGTCCTTGATCTTCTTGTATGTCATATTCCTCTCGTCAATATTCAGTAATTTAATCCCTTTATCTCATTATTGCAAGTTTATTTAATCTCTGCTTTCTCTATTTGTCACTGTTTCCCTAACTTTAACTATCTCCTCTTTCTCCCTCATCTGAATATGTCTCTTGTCCTCTTTGGTCAAAATCGGATGCTGAACAGTATTTCCCATTCCCCAGACACGAGTACTGTGTCCACCACCTACAACTCCTAGCACACATTAAAAATGGACTCCGCTGTGAAGCATCAAGGAGATTTGAAGCTGACATAAGTTCACTAAGGTGATCATTAGTTTACAGATAGAGAATTACAAAGTGACTTCCATTTCATGGATGTTTTGATAAAAGAGATGCCGGAGATAGGTCTGTAATTTGTCAAGAAAATTTAATCAGAAGAAGAGTTCTTAAAATATGGAGTGATAACAGCATTTTCAATTTACGGGGTACATCCTCTACCAAATGGGAAGTTTGTGGAAAATAGACACCAGACAAAGGTTAAGGTAGGCAAAGATTAATAGTTTTGACATTACAGTGATTTGATGGAGCGGTAGCACGTTTGATTGTTTTCATGATGTTGGTGAGAGCATTCTCAGACACTACAGCAAAGGTGCAAGGAGGTGCCGAGCAGTGTAGGGACACTGATGACTTGTTGAGGGGAGGAGGCAAGAGTTTTTAGCTTTGGGGATTCAAGACTGGAAGCAAGTATTCTTTCTGCTCAGAAACAAATGGTTGATTTGTAATCTCTGCTATGGATGTAACAGGATGCACCATCCATCAGGAGCTGAGACTTTTTCCAGTGCCTCGCTACAGAGTTGTCTTTTCATTTTAGGACCCTGATTCTTTAGAGAAACATTTGTTTTTTAAGGTTTTCAAGGAGTTAAATGTCTTTATTGTAAGAGGGGTAACATCATCTTGTGGAACATTGGGGATTTAGAACAGGTAATCTTGTTTGTGAGATAGGTCAATCAATAGAGGAGGTTTCTTATCACCGAAATTGAAATCATGACAAACATTTTTGTTTCTTGTCAAGGATGATCGATGAGTGGTAGTTTTGATACCTTTTTGTTAGGGGGAACTTGTCTTGCAAGTAAAAAAGAAGCAAATCATGGTCTGACCACGACAGTCGTTGCTAGTTAGAAATGATCCAGTTAGTGCTTGTGAAAACAGTAAGTTAATGATGTGACTGCATCATGTAGAGCAGCCTATTAAAATGAGTGACAGTTTGCGGTAGACTTCGTAAATTGTGACAGTTCAGGGGATCTGTTGGAAAAAAATTGTGGGCGGATGATAAATTAATTGCACATACCAATCCAATCCAATTAATAACTACATTCAATCCAAAATAAAAAACATAGATCATAAAAGTACAGTACAAGTTAATAATAACAGTACGTTTGAAGATGTTGTACCAGTAACACGTTCAACAAGAAGGTATTGTATAGACACACAAATACACCGGTGGATAAGAGCCACTCGATCACCATGGGTGGCATTTCTATTCTTCAAAAGTATTTTATATCCCTTGTATACGGTGTCTGAAAGAATAAGGGTGTTGTAACTATACCGAGAACTGAGCCAGGAACTTACTTACCAGAGGCTCAGCACTGGCCAAAGAGGAAGGAGTACGGTCCGCATTGACAGGCAACATGTTCTGAGACACTGCACTTGGGGTGCTACTGAGAGGCTGCACAACCTGAGCCATACTGATATCTCTTTGCTTACAGCCACTTGAGGACTAGTCAGAGTACAGGGCATGGATGGCTGCAACAGGACTGGGAAATACAGCGCGGGTTAGGATCTATCAAACTCCGGCTTCTTTATCTACCTGGTGAACACTTTGATTTCCAGATTGTGGTGTAGTCAGGCCATGTAACCAGCCATCTCCAAGATGGCTGGTGGCTCATGGAATATTAACGAGAGCCTCCTAATCCAAAATGGAACAGAGTTCTTTCCTTTGATGTCAGTTCCTGGTAATGCCATTTATAAGGAGATATGTTCAAGAGCTGGATGCTTTGCACTGCCTTCTTTTCCTTATTTTTCATTGCTTAATTTGCCCCTTGCCACTATTTTTGATCCTGATTTTTACTTCTAGCTGTTTTGGCCTTCTTCTGGATTTCAACACCTCGATTCTGCTTTGTTCATTTCTCCTTCCTGATGTCATCAGAAGGTTAGTGTCTTGCTGATTTCTCCAATGCTAATCTTCATCTTCACTGAAAAGCTACAAGATTGCCAAGGCGGGGTTTTCTTCTTTGTGGGGCTTCCCCCTTAACTGGTAACCGTTTCACAAGAAAATTGATACCCTTCCCTATCCTATTATGGGACAGTGGTTACTGGGTGGAGTTGCTCTTTCCTCAGGCAATCAAGAACGCAACTTAACAAACCTTCTCAGCATCAAGTCCTTGACCAGATGTCATAGATACACAGAACCCATTTTGAGTGGTGTGTAATCAACGATAGCATACATTTTAACAACATGTTTGAAAGGGAATCTGCCGTTAAGGCACAGTTATGTCCTACTGCTTTCTAGGGAGGGATCCTAGTGTTTTGGTGCAGAATGTGTTACATAACAGAAGGTAAAGTCAAGTATTGGAAGTGTTATCATCCAGTTTCCTAAAGCTATGCACAGATAAGCTTACCTTTGCAAACCAAAAGGTAGAGTATTTGAGTCATGTACTCTTTTGAGAGTTCGCCCCACGAATGTGCCATTGGCAATTTAGGATGCCACTGCTTCCAATGACAGGGATTTTTTAGGTACATTCGAATTTATACAAAGTGTGTACCTGATTTTGACTCACACACTTAACTTTTGGACAGGTTGCTTAAAAAGGAGTCATAAATTGAATTGGGATAGAGCAAGCAGTAGTGTTGATTGAAAATAAAAAGTACTTCTCAGTTCTTCATTTTGGAGACATCCATTCTGGGAAACTGTATTTGTACAATTTTGGATGCCTGTAAGTATGGGTCAGGGGATCTATCGACACAAAAAAAACATGGTGAGGTGAATGTGGTTTCTGCATCACAACCATGGGGAAAATAATGTTTTGTGATTGGAAAATACATGCTTGCCTACATGTGGGCTATCGAAAAAAGGAATTAGTTCATATGGGGCATTAAATTCACTCTGAGGTTTGATCATAAACGTGGAAAGGTGTCCATCAGGGAGGTCTCCTACATCACTTCATCCTCTTGCTATGATATGAAGCGAATCACATTTTAGAGCATAGAAATAAGAGGCATTTCTTGTAATAGTATGAATGGTTCCATAAGCATAACATTTTAAATGTCACTCTTGATGGAAGGTTGAGTGTGAAAAGCTGGGTCAACCTTCTGTGAGACTTTCAACATGACCAGCACCTTGTGCCCTCACCACTGGTTAGAGGATTTTCCCCTCCTCTTCCAGATGGCATATTCCTCCATCTGACTTTTCTTACTTTCGTCTTGTCATCTGATATCTGTCTGACCTTGAGTTTTAACAGGTTAGCTCTGAAGGTTGTGCCTGCCTAGTTTGCCTCCGAACAGCAACCTAGCAATGTGCTGGGAAGAGTGCCTCAATAATACCTCCGACTCCGACACAGGGCCACATTGACAAAGCCCTTTAATGTGCAAAATCACAGGGTTTGCAACTGCAAAGGAGCTTTTTTTATGTACAAAAACCCGTTTATAAGTCAGAAAATTATTTCTGACCCATAAAAGCAGTTTTGCGATCCTTTCTGATTCACAAATTTAAGAAGGCCTGAAAGGGGCATCCTCCTACTATTTCAGATTTGGAAAGGAATTAATCAATGGCTTATGATTGTAATTGTGGTCACATACCTTTGATGAGTTACTGACCCCTGAGTTAAGGTGGTAACTTAATTGCAAGGGGGAAGGGTTCCCCTTAGGACGCCTTCACCTTTGGGAATCGTTTTGGCAGCCTCAAGGCCAGAAAGCAGAGGTCTAGGGGAGAAATGCCTCCTCCCCCTGAAATTTTCCAAAAAGTAAACCTTTTTTCTTTAAGGCAGTACTGGTTCCAACACGGTTACTCTTGAAAAATAAACTTTTCAATTCCTGTGGTTGCAGCCAATCACATAGGGTGACAAATTGCAACCTGTCTAATGAATATTAATTAGAAAGTTCGATCTGTGACCCCTGGCTATTCAATATTTTCGGAACAGACCTATTAGTACATAAATTGATACACAAAAGACTATTCCATTCACAAAAAAGTTAGCGCACAATTTTCAACCAGTTTTTATTAATGGAAGAGTAGTACATCTAGCCTACAGTGCTTTAAGAATTTGTTTTGGGCAATTCGCCCTTCATGGCCATCAGTGTGGATGTGAACCACTAGCTTGGAGCCACAATGGTGTAATTTTGCGATCTCAAAGCTAAGACCTTGAACTCCTTGCCACTGAACAGATCACCATTGTTAGGTTTAGGATGTCGTAAGCAGCGTCCGCTCCTCCGCTATGGTGGAGGAGCGTTGCCTCCCCAATAACGGCAGGAAAGAAAAAATAAAATGATAATAAACACTCATTTTATTTTTCCTTTCCTGCTGAGTCTTGGGGGCGAGGCCTGGAGGGTGACAGGCACTGAGTGGGGTGGTACTGCACTGCCTTAACTGAGCATGACGGTTTGGCTGGCCGTCTCAGGCCTGCCAAACTGTCATGCGCAGTGAAGCTCTCTCCAACCCCAGCTGCATGCCGGGGTTGGAGAGAGCAGGCACAGGCTCCCAGTCTGTCCTGGAGCGCAAATCATCGGCGCTCAGGCCAGTCCTGAAGCGGCTCTCATGACATGAGAGCAGCTTCAGGATTGGCCGCAGGGCAGTCTGGGAACCCGTGCCTGGAGAAGAGGAGCAGAAGAGCGCGAGGCGACTGGCTGTAGGTAAGGTTTTTAGTTTTTTTTATTTTGCCCACCAGTGACCCTTATGCCCCCCAAGCCATCCCCTCAGAGCCCCCCCCCCCGCCCCGCCCACCACTCGCACACAACACCGGCCGCTACTGGTCGTAAGTTGAAAAGATTCTGTTAGGCCCAGCAATAACCATGTTACCTGCTTTGGTCAGGATGGGTACAATTTGTGGAAATTTTGATATTTATCCATTGCAATCAGGAGATGCTGTTCTGAAGCCATGAGGCCCCTATTAGTCAATGGACACTTCTTCCCGTACCCCTTCAAACAAAGGCAACATTTGAAGTAGTTCAGGGGGATTTAACCTTTCCAAGACTTTGACAGAAATGAACGTCATCTAGCATATTTCCAACTATCTTATCCAGAAAGAGAAACCGTACTTTTTGATAATCTAACATCCGCCTCGTGGCAATGATACCACAATGTCCATTTTAAGCCAAGTCAATCCCCTTTTACAGAACATATGGGAATACCCCGGGAAGTACCTCATGACAGCAAACTCTTGTGATGATGAGCCGTTTTGCCATGCACATGGTGGAAAGATTTGACCACCTTGAAAGTACAGCATTTGTGCAATTTCTTAACATGGTTCTGACCTCTCCATCTCTGGTGCTCAATGAGCTCTTCTCAGTGACTGTGATGAGTGTGGGATCACTTCCGGTGGCATGCAGAATATCATTCCGATTTATAGCGTCATGTTGGGCCTGTTGCATGTATAACACATCATGGGTATTACTCTGCAATTGAGGATTGGGATAGCACTGTCTCTAGTGGAGAACATGAGACGACATCAGTCCGGACATCTTCCTTATATGCGTCCTAATACTTTTCTCTCTTGCTTTTTAGGAATGCTTTGTTCTATACCATTCCTTGTGTGTTGCAGTTGCAGTTGCACTTTGATGACTGTTTTATCCTCTCTAGCATTTTGTATCGTTTGTATGATAATAGATTTTAAGGAGGCAGCCTCGCCCAAAGGAAGAATTGTTTATTTATTGAAATAAATGCATTGCTTGTTTTATCTGTAGTGTGTAATTTTGTGGACCTCCGTAGGGGTTCCATATCACCATAAACTTAAACTTGGACTAGTTCCTACCCAACATGGGAATAATTCAAAAGCAATTGTACTATGATCGCAAAGCTTAAGATGTCAAGTAGAAGTTTCTTCCCCTGTATGAACAACTGAAAGTATTCGCATTCTCTTACAATGGCTAGGCTCTCTGATTCATCTTGCGACGAAGCAGATTCATGTTTTGTCAGGCCAAAGCTGGCATTCAACCTGAAAGCTGGCATTCAGCATGATGGTGGCAGGAGCCTGGGGATCATGATCTTGTTGGGTGAAGATGGCGCACAACTGCACTGCAGTCTCTTGGACTTTGTGCCATGATGAGCGAGTGCTACCCCTGGATGTCATGGAACATTTGAGGAAGGTCTTCTCTCTGTCTTTATTTATTTTTTTAAATATTTTTATTAAATTTCAAATAAGAGCATTAAATGCAGCTTCAATAACAAAGCAGCTTATCCAGCAAATTATAGTTCAGGCTGCTCCCTCTCAAACTCTCTCCCCTCTTCCCACCCTCCCCATCCACCGGTGCGCCTTTAGGGATATACAGTATAATCAATTACAGAATTCCCGGATCTTCTCTCTGTCTTTAGGTTTACATATATTTCGCCCATGACCTCTCTTACCTGATGAATGGCAGTCACTTGGGCATGCAGGACAGTCACCACCATGCGGCTGATAATAGCCTCATCAGGAGCAAACATCTTTCATGCAACATACTTCAAGATGCCATGGTCAGAGTATCTGCGACGATTCATGATTTCCATCTAAATACCTGCTGAAAGGCAGCAAGCATCATGGCAAAATGTCCTCAAGCTCTATGGGTTTCTGTAGCAACTTCTTTCATAACGCCAAGGATTCACACCTTGGGATTATGTGTGGTTTCTGAGCCTTGAAGACTTGGGCTTTCAGCCGCATGACAACTCCATTGATTCCCCAGAGATCTGAGGCATTGAGTGAAACACACACATCTCATAGCCCACATTTTTCTGGGCTAAAAATATTTAGCAAGGCTGAGTCTTTCAGACATTCAAGTATGTCAGTGTTGAAATAGAGAGTACTGATACAATGTCTTGCATGTTGGGACTAGGCCTGGGCAAAACTTCTTTTACATCGGTGTAATCTTGTGGAATTTCACATTACGCTTGTTACTCAAAATGAGTTACTCTAATATGCCATTAAGGCGTAATTACATCATTTTCGTGGCACAATTTTAGCACTGGAATAATGCAAATGATCAGAAATTGAGTAGCTGCTGTTCACGATACTTGTGTTTTTTTTAACTTTTTCACTTTTTTGTGCGAAAAGCCTGCAAGTGCCCAAAATGGACACACGGATGCATTTTACAGTAAAACCTAGCACTACATGCCAGTTTTGCATTTTGCTTACTCTTGTGTAATTTTTGCACAATTTCACATAATTACAAGAAAGCAAATCATACAGATTTAGTTATGGGTCGATTCAGCCCAACGTTCCAGTTTCTGGCTCGTTCTGTTAGAGTCTCACTCTGACCGTTGCTCTGGACATGCGAGTACCTGGTCGTGGGCTCCTACAATGAGGCAATAAACAAGTCTCCAACGTTTCACAGTGTGGTCTTTATTTACATTATGCTAGCGACATATATTGGCGACGAGCGTAAGAATTAAGGAGCTCACCGACGGATATGGAGGCTTTTGCGGCATATACTAGGAAGGCGATGCAGGGAGTTGAGCGGCTCCAAGTCCAGCTTAATCGTTTCTGATTGGTCCTGACTGTGCCTTGGGTGGCAGCACATCCTGCGAGGCTGTCAGAAGGTCACTGCGGTCGCAGGAGGGAGCAGAGCTCTGTTCTGGATGCTGATCACCTTACTTATGGTGTCTTCAGCGAAGGTGTAACTGTGCAGAGCGCTCCCTCACTAATTGGATTCCCCAGGCTGACGTCGAGCAGTAAAGTGTTTCGGGCAACACGCAGACGCTCGGATGCCTCACCTGCTGACGCCTGTTATCGAGCGCCTCACACTTCCTGGATTCTCCATGGTGACGTCGAGATTGGCCTCATTCCACACTTGTCTCGAGTGTTGTCTCTGACTTGTCTCGAGTGTTGGCGAACTTGTCTTGTGGTGTTTGCGCACATTTGTTAGTGTTCTGAGGCAACTTGGAGAGCACCGGAACGGGGTAAATATACATGTAATATTTCAGTGACAGGCACAACTTTAATGTTGAAGCCTGTCACAGATCCTTGCTCTTTGAGAATTTTGGGGACAGTCACTTTTACCAGCCTGTCAGAACGTTGATGTGGTTTTATTTAAAATTAAGCGCAAATGTTCAGCAACGGTGACAGGCACACCATTTGAGGTACTGCTTACTTAGACATTGCAAACGGTATTTTACTCTACCTTACTACAATTTAAATTTTACGCATACTATTCAATATATCTTCATTACAGCTCTTATTTCATTTAAAATGTTTTTGAAAAACCTTAACAAGGTGCTTTTAATTGCTTAGCTTGAAAAGTCCGCTTTGTTGTTACTGTTTACAGTTATAAACCACAATCAGTAGTTTAAGTAATGCGATATAAGTTAAACGTTTATTAATAGTTTTCTTTTCAATTTTCCTGGTTGGCACTCATTTTTACAGTGGTTTTAGTAAATGCTACCACGGTACTGTATCACCATGGCTATGACAAAAATGCTTCAGTATACACAATTGCTCCTCTTCTCGAAAGACCAATGAAATGGAAACATTGGTTCGGAAATTTTGAAACATTCATGGCTGTTATCGATGCAACTAAATTTGATTCTAACAGAAAAATGACACTTCTGTTTAGTCATTTGGGACATAAAGGGCAACCAATATTTGACAACCTACCTGAACTGGATGGCACTTCAGACAGTTGTGGCACTTGGAATGAATATGCAGAGGCAGTAGTGAGGTTAGCGAACGTTTTTCAGAGAAACCCATTTTTTTGCCAGAACAATTCAATTTCAACAAACGCAAGCAAGATATTGAGGAGTCAATTGAAGAATAAGTCTTGGCTTTAAGGAAGCTAGCTTTCTCCTGCAACTTTGGCAATTCACTTGATATCTGCATCTGGAATTAATTTGTTTACAGCTGTACGTCAAGAAAAATCCCAGAAAGACTTTTGAGTTGTAGAGATCCAACCTTGTCTGAAGTTATTGACATTGTTACGGGTAAAGAGAGGTCCATAGTCTCTTGCAAACATATCGCTACTGATGCACTGCTCAAAGTGTGTCAACTATTGATCTACCTGCTGGGGCAGACAAAAGTAAAAAAAACACCTCTAAAAAAGAGTTGGGGGATATGCTACTGTTGTGGATCTAAAACACACTTAGCGAAAACCCTTCATGTCCAGTACCCAAGAAAAAGTGTAACAAATGTATTAAAGTTGGACACTTTCAAAGTGTTTGCAGGAACTCTAGCACTCAATTGAGGGTTAACAGCAGAATCGAGTTAGACACCGAGCAGTGTGCCGAAGATTTGTCTACAGTGGTACTGTCACTTCTGAGAAAATGTCACTAGCAAAGCCAAAGGTCCATGGTTTCAGGCCCTCATTGGTGATTGGTCTGTAATCAGGATGGCAGATTCAGGAGCTCCACTCACGATTATATCAGATTCAGTGTACAATGAAAAGTGGAGCAATATACATTTTTTGCTAAATCCGATGTAAACCCCATGGCTTTCAGGGAACCGTATATAGACGTGCTGGTGTATTTTGTTGATGTCCTTCCTTGTTTGGGCAGAAAATCATCACAAAAATGTATTTGCCAGGAGAAACATTATTGGATGGCAAGACCAGGCTAGGTTGGGTATACTGCTTATCCCAGGTTCAGATATCTCAGTTGTTGTTGCAGATATCCATGTATCCTTCATTGAATCTGATGAGGCGTTGTTAGTGGACAATGTCATCTTCAAATTTCCGCAGATGTATTCTAAAAATATAGGAAACATCACAAAATGTGAACACCGCATAAAGTTAAAGAAGACATCTAACACTGTGGTACACAGGGTGAGACCTGTTCCTATGAGTAGTAGGAGTTAGTTGAAAGTGTTGTTGGACAAGTTATGCTCAGAAAAAGTAATACAACCCACTGAGTCCTTTGAGTGGGTCAGTCCAGTGGTAATTGTCAGGAAAAACATAGTGAGATCTGCCTATGTATAGATTTATTCACTCTAAATCATAATATCATAATTGTCTGCCATCCATGGCCCAAAGTACAGGAACTATTGACAAACTTGGGAGGTTAAAAAGTGCTTTCTTCACTATACCTCAAATCAGCGTACCACCAGATTCCGCTTGCTTCAGAGAGTCAAGACCTTACCACCTTTATTACTCCGTTTGGTTCCTACAAATTCCTATGAATGCCCTTCGGTTTGGCTTCGACAGCAAGGGTTTTCCAGAAATTCATGGACACCATCTTGTCTATAATTTCCTGGGGTTCAGGCTACTCGGATGATGTTCTGACTTTTGCGAACTGTCTCAAGAAGCACAATCTGATCTTGGAAAGGGTTTTACACATATTTGAGGATGTTGGCATCACCTTGAGGAAGGAAAAATGCAAATTCTTAGTTAATCAGTTAGATTACTCAAGTTATTTTATTTCCAATCTGTATTAAACCCAAAATGTCATTAGTACAGGCCATACGAGAAACCGCTCCACCTGACAACAAAGACATGTTGCGTTCATTTCTGGGCCCCTGTAAATATTATACACAGTTAATCCATGGCTTTGCCATAGTGGGAGAGCCCCACAGACTGCTTCTCAAAAAAGGGCAAAGATTTAGTTGTTCAGAAGAGGCTAGCAACGCCTTTTTGAAATTTAGGGGCACATGCATCAAACTCCTCATTTGCGATTGCCACATAGCAATTTTTAAGGAATCGCTATTTGGTAATCTCAAATGCCTATGCATGTAGGAATCGCAATAAAATGTGCGATTCCTTACCATTAGCTAATAGCAAATCGGAAATTGCGAAACGCTATTAGCTAATGTGACTCCATTCATTCCTATCAATCAATCAATCAAATAATTTGTAAAGCGCACTACTTACCCGCAAGGGTTTCAAGGCACTGAGGGTGGGGAGTGGGGGGGTGCTGTTGCTACTGGTCGAACATCCAGGTCTTGAGTCGTCTCCTGAAGGTTAGAAGGTCTTTGGTTTGTCGTAGGTTGAGGGGGAGGGTGTTCCAGGTCTTGGCGGCGCGGTGGGAGAAGGATCTGCCTCCGGCTGTGGTTCTACGGATGCGTGGGACGGTAGCCAGGGAGAGGTCTGCGGAGCGGAGTTTCCTGTTGGGTACGTAGAAGGAGAGTCGACTGTTGAGATAGTCTGGGCCGGTCTTGTGGAGTGCCTTGTGTGCGTGGATCAGGAGCTTGAAGGAGATACTTTTGTCGACGGGGAGCCAGTGCAGGTTCCTCAGGTGGGGGGTGATGTGGTCGCGGCGCGGGATGTCAAGGATCAGGCGTGCAGAGGCATTCTGGATTCTTTGCAGTCTGTTGATGAGATTGGTCGGGGCTCCGGCGTAGAGGGTGTTTCCGTAGTCGAGTCTGCTGCTGACTAGGGCCTGGGTGACTGTTTTCCTTGTGTCTGTCGGGATCCATCTGTAGATCTTGCGGAGCATACGGAGGGTGTTGAAGCAGGTGTAGGAGACAGCGTTGACTTGTTTGGTCATGGTGAGTTTCGAGTCGAGAATGACTCCCAGGTTGCAGGCATGGTAGGTAGGTGCAGGGGGTGTCCCCAGCAATGCGGGCCACCAGGAGTCGTCCCATGCTGAGGGGTTGAGCCCGAGGATGAGGATCTCCGTCTTGTCTGTGTTCAGCTAAAGGCGGCTATCCTCCATTCAGTCGGCGACGGCCTTCATTCCCTGGTGGAGGTTGTATTTGGTGGTGAGGGGGTCCTTGGTGAGGGGGAGGATCAGTTGCGTGTCGTCGGCATAGGAGATTATGTTGAAGTCGTGATGTCGGGCGATGTGTGTGAGAGGCGCCATGTAGACATTGAACAGCGTCGGGCTGAGGGAGGATCCCTGCGGAATGCCGCAGATGATCTTGGAGGCTTCGGATCGGAACGGGGGAGGCGGACTCTCTGGGTTCTGCCGGAGAGGAGGGAGGAGGTCCAGTCCAGGGCCTTGTCTCGGATTCCTGCATCGTGGAGTCGTGTGCGTAGTGTGCGGTGGCAGACGGTGTCGAAGGCAACGGAGAGGTCCAGAAGGATGAGGGCCGCCGTCTTGCCATTGTCCAGTAGGATCCTGATGTTGTCTGTGGTGGCGATGAGGGCGGTCTCGGTGCTGTAGTTGCTGCGGAATCCTGACTGGGAGGGGTTCAGGATGCTGTTGTCTTCGAGGTAGCAGGTGAGCTGGATGTTGACTATCTTCTCGATGACCTAAGCTGGGAACGGAAGCAGGGAGATGGGCCGGAAGTTTTTGAGTTCGCTCGGGTCCGCCTTGGGTTTCTTCAGTAGGGCGTTGATTTCGGTGTGTTTCCAGCTCTCAGGGAAGGTTGCGGTCTCGAAGGAGAGGTTGATGATGTTTCGCAGGTGGGGTGCGATGGAGCTGACGGCTTTGTTGAAGATGTGGTGTGGAAAAGGGTCAGACGGCCCATGGTCTTGATTGTGTCTTCGATACTCACGTTGGCCCAGGTTGTCAGGGGGTCGTGGTCGGTGGGGTGTGTTGGGTCTGGCGTGTTGGGGCCTGTTAGGGTCGTCCGGGGGTTGAAGCTGTCATGGATGTCGGCGATCTTGCGGTGGAAGAAGGTGGCGAGGGAGTCGCACAGGGCTTGCGACGGCGGGATGTCGTTGGCGTTGGAGCTGGGGTTGGAGAGTTCATTCATGACGTTGAAGAGCTCCTTGCTGTTGTGTGCATTGTTGTCAAGGCGGTCTTTGAAGGAGGTCCTCCTGGCGGTCCTGATGAGGTGGTGGTGGTTGCGGATGGCGTCTTTGTGGGGTGCGCGTCTGCCCGGCAACTTCTCGCTGTGCCATATGTTCTCCAACTTCCGGCAGGTGCGCTTTGACGCTAGTAGTTCCGGGGTGAACCAGTTGGCTCTCTTGCTGGTGTCTTTGAGGGTTTGTTTTTTCAGCGGGGCTAAGTTGTTAGCGCAGTCGTCCATCCATCGTCTGAGGGTGCACGCAACGTCGTCGGGGTTGGAGGGGTTGGTCGGTGGGTTGAGTGCGAGGTTTGTCTGTAGTTGTACTTCGGTGATTCTGCCCCAGCAGCGACGGGGAATTTGTAGGGTGCGGTGATGTGCGACGGGTTTTCGGAAGGTGAAGTGGATGCAGTGGTGGTCGGTCCAGGTGGGTTCGGAGACGTGGCTGACGTAGAAGATGGCGTCGAGCGTGTGTCCGGCGATGTGGGTCGGCGTCATGGCGAGCTGTTCCCGTCCCAGGTTGGCGAGGTTGTCTATCAGGGTGGAGGAGTTGCGTCGTTGTTGTTATCCAGATGGAAGTTCAGGTCTCCGAGGAGGATGTAGTCGGTGGAGGTCAGTGCGTGCGTGCTGATGAAGTTGGCGATGGCGTCGCAGAATTGTGGTTGGGGTCCGGGTGGTCTGTAGATGAGGGTGCCTCTTAGGGTGGTCTTCGGGTCCGTGTGGATCTGGAAGTGCATGTGTTCAGCGGTGCTGAGAGTATCATCGGTGTTTGTTGAGACCCTGATGGTCTTCTTGTGGACGATGGCGATTCCTCCTCCGACTCCGTTGGTGCGGTCTCTGCGGGCGATCTTGTATCCGTCGGGGATGGCTATGGCGATGTCTGGAGAGGAGGCTTCATTCATCTAGGTCTCGGTCAGGAAGGCGACGTCTTGTGATGCGGTGTCGAGTAGGTCCCAGAGCTCGACGGCGTGTTTGCGTGCGGAGCGGGTGTTGATTAGGATGCATGCTGGTTGTGTTCTGTCGTGGCGGGTGTCTCGGCGTCTTCGATGCAGGAGAAGCTGCAGTTCTGTCAGGTGAAGGGACCGTGGGTGCGCTTCGGGGCGGCCCTGCAGCAGATGAGGGTCCGTCCTGAGTTGAGAGCATTGAGGGTGCTGGCGTGGTATCGGAGGCGGTCTTCATGGCTGGTGCGTGGGCCAGGGGTTCTGGCGCTGGGCGCGGTCCAGGCGCGGACGGGCGCAGATGGGCTTGCCTTTGGCGCGCCTTCGGCGAGCCAGCGGCCGTCATTTAAGGGAAGGTGGGAGGGAGGAGCAGCTGGGAGGCGGGTGGCAGGGGGCCTGCTGGCCCATAGGAATGAATGGTAATGCATTAGCAAATTGCGATTACCAAATTGGTAATCGCAAATTGTGAATGCAAATCCAAGGGTGCATAAGGCCCCCCTGAAGTACCCCCCCCAAAAAAGGAAAGTATGCACGTGTAAAGCACACACATGCCCTAAGGGCATGTGTGCGCTACATGGCACTTTGAAAAATGCATGTTTCAAAGCATGCACAAATTACCTCAACTTGAAGTTGATGGTAATTAGCGTTTCCTAAATGCACAGTCCGCATTTAGGAAAGGCTACATGCATCGGCAAACAAGGATGTGCACATTGCGATTCCTTAAATGCATTCGCAATTAAGGTAATCAAAAAAATTTGCGTTACCTAAATTGCGAATGACAAAAGGTACATGCATCTGAAAAGGCCTTTTTCCATTCACAAATTGGCCAAATCTGTGAATGGGCCCGTTTGCGAATGGAAAAAGGCTTGATGCATGTGCCCCCTTAAGCCTTAATCACTTCTGCACTGATCCTGTCTGCCTTTACAGCTGGGAAACCCTGTTTCATAATGGTTGATGCAAGTCAGCTAGGACTAGGAACAGTGTTATCCCAGTGGGGAAATATGAAGAAATACATTGTTGCCTTTGCATCCCATTCTCTGACAACTACTAAAACCAATTACAGGTCAATAGAATGGGAAGCACTGGCATGTTCATGGGCTATGGAAACATTCTAAACCTTCCTCTGGAGTACACAGTTTGACATTTTCACTGATCATAAGCCTTTGCTATATATGCTCAATGGGAAGGGAACAGGGAAGGCATCTGCAAGACTTGTGAAGATTTTGTCATGGCTCCAAGAATACAATTTCTAAATTAAGTATCTGTCAGGTGGCAAGAATGCCAGGGTGGACTGTCCTATTGTGAATGCCTTTGAGTGTGAAAGCTGAAGATAGATAGAAGATGTTGAATGTGTGGTGGTACTCATTGGGGATGGTTGTGCTGATCAAAATAGTGTACTGTTTAAAAAAGAATGGTTGGAGGCTTTAGATAGAGATACATTATTGCAGGATGTCATTAAATTTGTGAGGACTTGTTGGCCTAAGGAAAGGAATCTTGAATCAGGGCTAGAGACCTTTGCGCAAGTGTCAGTCATGGTTTTCTTACTAGACATGACCATTGATTCCACCGGTAACCCTTAGGAAGTTGTTGTTTAACAGCTCGCACGAAGGGCATTAGAGAGTGTCAGCTACTACACCCAACATCAAACAGTATTATTGATGGCCAGGGCTGGATGCTCATAGATGGATAGCTGAATGTGATAAAAGTTTGATTTCAGACAAACACTGGAAAACTGTTGAAACCAAGTTACATGATGTTCTCCTCCCTGATGGTCCATGGGAGAAAATATCAGTGGATTTTGCGGGTCAATTTGATCTACTTCCTAGTCACATGAAGTACATGTTTGTGCTGGTTGAATATTTTCTAAATGGTGTTAGTTGAATTTTGTGTCATCCCCTGATAACACAGCTGTTATTTCTTTTCTAGCGAGGATTTTTGAAATTGAAGGACCTCCCAAAAAGATTGTTTACGACAATGGAACAGACTTTAAATCTTCCCAGATGAGGTCTTTAATTGAAACATTTCACATAATACATCTGAAAGTTGCTCTATATTCTCCCACTTCCAATGGCCTCCTTGAACGTGTCAACACATTTTTGAAAGAGGGGTGCAAACTGCATTGTCCTCTGGGATCAATGTGGATAAATTTTAAGGAGGAAGACATTGAACTATTTTGTGACTCCACATGGTGTAACTGGTTTGTTTCCTTTCAAATTATTGTGCATAAGGTTACCAAGATGGGCTTTATGCCCCGAATGGTCAAGGACCTTTTTGGGTCAGATCATAATGCAAGTATCAAGCAAGTGATTAAAAGAAAACAGGGTGTCAATGAATGTTACTTTGACTGCAAACATCATACCAAGGGTGTTGATTACAGGATTGGGGATTGGGTTTTTATAAAAAAAAAATATATAGTAAAAAAGGGAGGATCAAAATGTACCCTTAGGATTTCCAAAGTATCTAAGGGTGCCATTCTTTTAGAGGATAAGGGGTGGTGGAACAGAAGGACTATGGTCAACATTTCACCTGTACATGTGAGAAAACTTAAAAAAACTAAAGAGAAAAGTTTTGTGATATATTTTGATCACATTGATAATGCAAGCTGGTTTGAGATCGACTCAGAGTGTACACCTTGAGCTCCTAGTTCTAGAAGCCGTCATTTGGTGATAGAGATAAATAGTTCTAGTGTCAATGATGGCTCTTTGTGGAGTCCTGGTTCCGGGGCTGGTTCAACTTCAGTGTCAGTTTCTATAGGAGTGACTACTCATGGAAATCACAGTACTGCACGAAGAGCTTGTCGTAATGTTTCTGTACCTGTAAGATTTAAAGATTATTATATGCAGTGATGTTTTGAAATATGTGCATTTTAACCCCTTCGCTGCTAGGCCTCCCCCCCCTGTGCTAAGCCCTTTTTTGGCTATTCAGGGTAGTTCGCGCTTAGGCCCCTGTAACCTTTTGACCACATAAGATATCCACGCCAAAGTTGCGTCCTTTTCTTCCAACATCATGAGGATTCTAAAGGTACCCAGAGTTTTTGGATTACCCTGGAGGGGACTCAGAAATTAGCCAAAATACAGCAACATTTAGTTTTTTTTTTTTTTAAATGGGAAAAAAGGGCTACAGATGAAAGTGTCTGTTTTTTTCCCTGCAAATGGTATAAAAAAAGGGGTTGTGGCGCTGAAATCATCTTCTCAGCTTTCAGGGACAAGCAGACTTTTGACAGAAAACCAACATTTTTTACACAGTTTAGTCATTTTTCTGGGACATAGCCTATTTTTGCTATTTTTTGTGCTTTCAACCTTCTTCCAGTTAATGGTAGAAATTGGAATGAAAGCAATAATGGATCCTGGAAAGCTATACATTTTTGAAAAGTAGACAAAATTCTGAATTTGGCAAGGGGTCATTTGTGTAGATCTTTCAAGTTTGTTTTTATAGAAACTAACAGTTGAATATAGGAAACATTGAAAATTAGTTGAAAAAAGCAGCCATTTGTGCCAACGTTTTCACCTGTAACTTCTTCAAATTATGAGAACTGTTTGAAAGCAATATACCATTACATCCGCTAAACCTTTCTGGTTTTGGGGATATATAGGATTTGTAGGTTCACCAGGACCCCGACAAACCCTGAGCCAATAACTGAGAAGCGTCTTGCAATGGTTTTTTATTATGTATCGGGTATAGAGCAATTAATTTGGGAAAATATATACATGGAAAAATCGGTATGAAAGACACCTATGTATTTATGAAATAGGAAGAAAATATAGAGTTTAGAAACAGTAGATATTTGCACATTTCCGAAATTGTGAGTACCCATACTAGCATGAGAATTATAGGTCATTTTTCAAAATGACTTCTTTTTTACACATTATCTTTCATTTGGAAGGCAGAAATGCATAAAAAGTCAAAAGGTAATAACAGTTGCTCTACAATTCTGTGTTACCCTAAGTCTTCCGCTAAAAATGGTACCTAACTTGTGTGGGTAGGCCTAGTGACCGCGACAGGAAACGGCTCAAACGCAACGTGGACTCACTTTTATTTTTACAGTGAAAACTGACCCTTTTTTTGCCAAGTGCCTAGCTGTAGATTTTGAACCCTAGCTCTGCCGTCACCTAGGGAAACCTAGCAAACCTATACGTTTTTGAAAACTAGACACCCTGGGGAATCCAGGATGGGGTGACTTGACTGGCTCTCACCAGGTTCTGTTACCCAGAATCCCTTCCAAACCTAAACATTTGTAAAAAAAAACCAAATTGTCCTCACATGTCTGTGGTGGAAAGTTCTGGAATTTGCGTGGATCCACACATTTCCACCCACGCCGTGTTCCCCAAAGTCTACAGAGAAAAATGGTATCTCATTTGTGTGGGTAGGCTTAGTGCCCGCGACAGGAAACGGGCCAAAATGCAACGTGGACACACCACATTTTCAGAGTGAAAACTGACCCTTTTTTGCCAAGTGCCTAGCTGTAGATTTTGAACCCTTGCTCTGCGGGCACCTAGGAAAACCTAGCAAACCTATACATTTTTTAAAACTAGACACCCAGGGGAATCAAGGATGGGGTGACTTGACTGGCTCTCACCAGGTTCTGTTACCCAGAATTCCTTGCAAACCTAAGAATGTGTCTAAAAAAACACATTTTCCTCACCCCATCATGGATTCCCCTGGGTGTCTAGTATACATTTTTTTTATAGGTTTGCTAGGTTTCCCTAGGTGCCGGCAGAGCTAGGGTTCAAAATCTACAGCTAGGCACTTTGTAAAAAAAGGGTCAGTTCTCACTGTGAAAACGTGGTGTGTCCACATTGCGTTTTGGGGCGTTTCCTGTCGCAGGCACTATGCCTACCCACACAAGTGAGGTACCATTTTTCTCGGAAGACTTTGAGGAACGCGGGTATGGGTGGAAATTTGTGGATCCACGCAGATTCGAGATCTTTCCACCACAGAAATGTGAGGAAAATTTATTTTTTTGGGCAAATATTTAGGTTTGCAAGGGATTTGGGGTAACAGAACCTGGTGAGAGCCAGTCAAGTCAACCCATCCTGGGTACAGGTTTGCTAGGTTTCCAAATGTGCCGGCTGCGCTAGGGCCCAAAATCCACAGGTAGGCACATTGCTAAAAACAAGTCCGTGCCTAGTTGGCTTTCTGCCGCCCAGGGGGGTATCGGGGGGTGGGGTTGCCCCGATATGCCCCCAAGGGGGCAGAAACACTGTGGCTATTTTTTTGGGGGGTGGGGGCATTGGTATGCCCATTCTGGGCAGCCCCCACCCCCACGCATAAAAAAGCCAGCATAATCGTTGGTGTCTAGTGGGTTTTTTGCCCCCCGGGGGGCAGATTGGGGGCTACTGCCCCGTCTGCCTCCCGGGGGTGGTAGATAGGCTGTAATTTTAGCGGGGGTGGGGGCATGGGCATTCCCGTTTTGAGCAGCCCCCACCCAAATTTGCCCAAAACACATCCCTAGCATCTAGTGGGCTTTTTGCCCCCCCCTGGGGGAGCATATTGGGGGCTAATGCCCCCATCTGCCCCCGTGAGGGGCAGAAATCCCACTAAACACCAGGAATTTTTTGGGGCAAATTTTAATTAGGGTAGGGGCTGCCCAAAACGGGCATGCCAATGCTCCCACCCTAATTAAAATGTGCCCAAAAAAATCCCTGGCATCTAGTGGGCTTTTTGCCCACCGTGGGGGGGCAGATTGGGGGCTACTGCCCCATCTGCCCCCCGGGGGGCAGGAAGGCTGTAATTGTTGCGGGGGAGGGGGTGGGGGCATGGGCATGCCCGTTTTGAGCAACCCCAACCCTAATTCAAATTTGCCCCAAAAAAATCTCCGGCATCTAGTGGGCTTTTTGCCCTTCCAGGAGGGCAGATTGGGGGCTACTGCCCCATCTGCCCCCCAAGGGGGCAGGAAGGCTGTAATTTTTGCAGGGGAGGGGGTGGGGGCATGGGCATGCCCGATTTGGGCAGCCCCCACCCTAATTCAAATTTGCCCCAAAAAAATACCTGGTGTCTAGTGGGCTTTTTGCCCCCCCGGTCGGGCAGATTGGGGGGTAATGCCCTTATCTGCTCCTGGGGGGGGGCAGAAAGCCCACTAGACGGCAGGGATTGTTTTGGGCAAATTTTAATTAGGGTGGGGCTGCCCAAAACGGGCATGCCAATGCCCCCACCCTAATTAAAATTTGCCCAAAAAATTCCCTGGCGTTTAGTGGACTTTTTGCCCCCCGGGGGGGGCAGATTGGGGGCTAATGACCCCATCTGCCCCCGGGGGGGCAGAAAGGCTGTCATTTTTATGGGGGAGGGGTGGGGGCATTGTCATGCCCATTTTGGCAGCCCACACCCTAATTCAAATTTGCCCCCAAAAATCTGGTGTCTAGTGGGTTTTTTGCCCTCCCGGGGGGGCAGATTGGGGGCTACTGACATTTCTCTGGGGGGGGCATCGCCATGCCCTTTTTGGGCAGCCCCCACCCCAATGTCAATAAAAAAAAATAATCCCTTGTGTCTCGTGGGCTTTCTCCCCCCCCCCCCGGGGGGCAGATTGGGGGCTACTGCCCGCGTCTGCTCCCTGGGGGGCAGAAAGACTGACAATTCCCTGTGGGGTGGGGGCATTGCCATGCCCTTTTTTGGGCAGCCCCACCCCAGCCTCAATAAAAAAAAATATCCCTGGTTTCTAGTGGGCTTTCTGCCCCCCGGGGGGGCAGAAACACTCTAATTGTGTTTGGGGGGGGTGGGTATTGGGCAGCCCCTACCCCTATTTTGTAGTAAAAAAAAGTCCCTGGTTTCTAGTGGGCTTCCTGCCCCCCCGGGGGTGTAGATTTGGCCCAAAAAACATGGGGGGGGGCAAAGGCCCTTGCCCAAGGGGCCGCTCCCCCCTCCCTGGTGCTAGTGGGTGGATCTCTGCTTGGGGATCGCCCTCTTGGGGTGATCCCCAAGCAGGGATCCACTAGGGAAGGGTACCATTGGAAAGGGGAGATTCTCCCCTTCCCAACGATACCTGTCCCAAGTGTTTCGGTGTTCGGAGGGCTGAGATAGCCCCATGAGCACTGAAACTGAAACTAAGTTTCAGTTTCGTTTTTGTTTCAATGACGATCGCGCGCCATGCGCGTGATCGTCATTGTAACAAAATCTAAACATAGGCCTGGGGAGGTTGGGGGAGCTCTTCCCCACCTCCCCAGGCAAAAACAAAAAAAAGGGAAATCCCTCTGGGCACAGCAGCACTTGTGCTCATGACGGAACCATTCCGTCATGAGCACTGAAAGAGTTAAATGTATATGCAAAGATTTTTTGGCCTTTTTGTTTTATGTATCTTGTTTTCATTTGTATACGGGTATGGGTGGTATTGTATATGTATTAGTTGATAGGCATCTCGTGCTTTGTCACAAGATGCACAGTAGTATTTCAAGGAATTGTCATGGATGGATTCAGGCCGACGTTACAGGTTTTGGCTCATTCGGAGTTGCAGTTAGAGTCTCACTCTGACCGTTGCTCTGGATGTGTGGGGATCTGGTCATTGCCTCCTGTTACAATGAGGCAATAAACAAGTCACCAACATTTCACTGCATGGTCTGTATTTACATTATGCTTGCAACACTGACTGTAGATTAAAAGGGGCACACATGGTTGTCAAGTGTGAGGTGGAGGCCAGTAAGGGGACCCTACTGGATTCTAGCTTTTATCAAAAATGCAATGCTGGACCTGCAAGCGCCTGATTACCCCAGCAGATAATGGGGCATCAAAAGGGGGACCAGCCAGTCCTGGAACCAGTCTAGGCATCACTAGAGGCAGCTCTGATTGGAGTCTTTAGCACCTGCTGCATGTGCTGTTGGATGACTGGCTGACATGAGTGTGCCTGTTCTCCAGGGAGCGGCAGTGGTACAAGCCAGGGGAGCAAGTCCTCGTGCCAGCCCCTCCCTGCGACAGTTTTCCTGTCCAGCTTGCCCACAGTCCACTATCCTCTGCTGCATGTCTACCTGCTGCCCTCTGTTTGTGCCTCCTCATTTCTTGCTCTGTTTTACATTTTCTGCCCTCTGTTTTGCCTTTACTGCTCGTTTTTTTGCCCCCTGTTTTGTCCTTTTCTGCTTGTTTTCAGCTCTCTGTTTTGCCTTTCCTGCTAATTGTTCTACCCGCAATTTGTCTCTTCTGCCCTCTGTTTTCCCTTTTCTGGTTATTTTTCGGCTGTCCGTTTTGCCTTTCTACTCATTTTTCTGCCCTCTGTTTTGCCTTTTCTTCTCATTTTTCTGCCCTCTGATTTTTCCTTTCCTGCTCTGTTTTGCCTTTCTGCTCGTTTTTCTGCCCTGTTTTGTCTTTTCTGCTCATTTTTGTGCCCTCTGTTTTGCTCTCTTCTGCTCTGTTTTGCCTTTTCTGGTCGCTTTTCTGCCCTGTGTTTTGATTTTCCTGCTAGTTTTTCTGCCTTTTGTTTTGCCCTCTTCTGCTCTGTTTTGCCTTTTCGACTTGTTTTTCTGGCCTTTGTTTTGCCTTTTCTGCTAATTTTTCAGCCCCGTTTCTCCTTTTTGTCCTTATTTCTTCCCTTTTGCCGCCGTTTACCTCTTCCTGCTGTTTCCCTCCTCAGTACCTACTTAATGGAGGCCACAGCACGACCCCTGCAACAGTTCTCCCGTCCAGCTTGCCTGCAGTCCGCTACTTGCTGTCCTCTGTTTGTGCCTCCTCTGCTCGTTTCTTGCTCTGTTTTGCCTTTCTCTCGTATTTCTGTCCCATTTTACCTTTTTTTGCTCGTTGTTTGCCCTCTGTTTTGCTCTTTCTGCTTGTTTTGCCTTTTCTGCCCATTTTCTGCCCTCTGTTTTCCTTTTTCTGCTCTTTGCTGTCCCTTTTCTGGTCATTTACTGCCCTCCGTTTTGCCTTTTCTGCTTGTTTTCTCCCCTATGTTTTTCCTTTTCTGCTCTGTTTTGCCTTTTTTGCTCATTTTTCTGCCCTCTGTTTTACCTTTTCTGCTCGTTTTCTGCCTTCTGTTTTGCCTTTCTGCTCGTTTTTCTGACCACTTTTTTGCCTTTCTGCTTGTCTTTGTGCCCTCTATTTTGCCTTTTCTGCTCATATTTTTGCCCTCTGCTTTTCTCTCTCCTGCTCTGTTTCACCTTTCTGCTCATTTTTTTGCCCTCTGTTTTGCCTTTTCGGCTAGTTTTTCTGCCCTCTGTTTTGCCTTTTCGGCTAGTTTTTCTGCCCTTTGTTTTGCCTTTTCTGCTTGTTTTTCTGCCATCTGTTTGGCATTTTTCTGTTCATTTCTCTGACCCCATTGATTAGGTCCATGTGTCTTCTCCCCCTGCAACAGTTCTCCTGTCCAGCTTGCCTGCAGTCCACCTGCTGCCTGTCTACCTGCTGCCCTCTGTTTGTGCCTCCTCTGCTCGCTTCTTTCTCTGTTTTGACTTTTCTGTTCCCTACTTTGACTTTTTCTGCTTGTTTTTCTGCCCTCTGTTTTCCATTTTCTGCTCTCTGTTTTGCCTTTTCTGTCCATTTTTCTGACCTCCATTTTACCTTTTCTGCTTGTTTTTCTGCCCTCTGTTTTTCCCTTTTCTGCTCTGTTGTGCCTTTTCAGCTCGTTTTTCTCTACTTTGTTTGACGTTTTACTGCTCATTTTCTGCCCTCTATTTAGCCTATTTCTGCTTGTTTTCTGCCCTCTGCTCTGCCTTTTTCTGCTAATTTTTCTGGCCTTTGTTTTGCCTTTTCTGTTTGCTTTCCAGTCATTTGTTTTGTCTTTTCATCTTGTTTTTATGCCCTCTGTTTTGCTTTTTCTGCTTGCTCCTTCCAACTGTTTCCTCAACACCTGGCTTTTTGATGGAGATCTTGCACCCCAGAGTCCAGATACCTCTAGGGGTGACAGTTCTGTGCTCTGCAAATGCTCATTGATTGATTGACAGGTGCCTGGCATCTGCATTGGCACCCCAATGGGCTCACCACACATTATAGGAGGCTTTACCGAACACATGGACTATGAAGGGATGGTTGCCATGTTTGAGGACCATTTTAGACCTCTGTTCAACCCACACATTGAGTGTTTCAAACTCCGTCAAGCCATTCAACAGGAACACAAAACCATTAATGGGTTTTACATAAGTCTGCGGGAACTCGCTGTGTCATGCAGCAAATGGGACTGCCTAAAATAACTCTGGGCTCAAATAATACAAGGTTTCAGATCATCGAAGCTCAAAAAAATGATACTGCATGAACCAGGCAAGTCGCTGGATGATATCCTAATACTAGGCGGCTCTAACAAACTCTCCAAAATGAGAGCGGAGAAGATGGAAGCAGCTCTGGTGCAGATCCTTACAAAAGAAGTGCCAGATGAAATAAATCACATTAAATCTGATTTGGCCATGACCCTCAGGGGCACAAGATGACCCAAGAGAAGGACATATTGTTCTCATCCCACCAAGGACACTGAACAAAAATTCTGCCGGAATTGTGGTGTGGAAGTGCATGCCTAATTGGACAATTCCTGGCCCAAGGCAAGTCATGCAGTAAGTGTTGAGTCACGGAGGGTAAAGAGGCCATGCAGGACAAACTGCAAGAGGACCCAGCAGGGCACTCTGCTCTGGCTGCAAATGACAATAAAGTGGTCAGCCAACAAAGCCTATCTGGTGTGACAAAAGGCTACGGAGAGGGAGAAGAAAATGATGAAGACGAGGAAGCTGTCATCATATCATCTGCCACACAGTCAACCAGCTATGTGCACCCAGGCCCAGGTGTGTGATCCAAATGTTGGACCAAGGGATCACAACCCTTATTGCCACAGGGTCTTCAGTAAGTCTCATGGTCTCATGGTCCTGGCCCAGTCTGAGAGCTTCGATCGTCCACCCTCCCTTGGCAAGGCAAGAACTAGACTTTTTTCATATGGAAGTGATTATCCAATCCCGCTGTTAGAGGTCTTCACAACAGACATGAAGCATGAGAAAAATACTCAACCAGCAAAATTTTGGTCACTGCCAACAAAATGATACCCTGTCCAGCTGCAACACGGCAGAGTCTCTGAAGCTAGTGGCGTTTTTTTTGTCACAACAAATTTTATTGTTGACAGGCAATAAGAGCCCAGGAGAGGCCAGGGGCAATACATCATATACACGGAATGGCATTGATAAAGATGTCAATATTTTACAGTAAGTTCGGTGAAGAATAAAAGATACATGTGACTGAGTCAAACAAAAAGAAACATCGTAAACCAAGAACAACAGTGTCACAGTGTACATACGAAGCTAGTGGAGTTTGCCAACCAGGTGAACTGCAGGGCTGTTGAAGATATTGCATGGATAAGTAGGTGAAACCCACTGCGCTCCAACATTGTGTTCCATTTGAGACACTCAGTGGAGGCCGAGTTGAGGAAACTGAAAGACCTATTTTCAAAAATATATATTTTATTATCAATTTCATTTCAATAATACATAATACAGTAAAAAAGACCATCATTTTACCCGAATTGTAAAAACCCCAATCCTCACCCAACCCCGTTACAAATTTAAACAAAATCATTTCATAACCGTAGTACAGATCATACTTCTTAATTGATAACAAACAAGGGGAGAGTAGAAAACATTAAGATCGATATACATAAATAAGGACCAAACACTTAACTAAAGTGCATTGTGCGTAACTTTCTCAACTCCTTGATTCTATCCAATCAATTAGTGGTCCCCACCTCCGGAGACCCTTCCTTTTACCACGGATCCCTTTCCTTGAAATGATTGCTTTTTCAAGATTACATGTTGCCAGCACCCGGGCTAACCATTGTTGAAAAAATGGTGGGTTATTATCTAGCCATGCCAAAGCTATACATAATCGAAAAATGGTCATGGTGAAAAAAACCAGTGCCCTACCCCTTGACAGCCTTTCTCCATCTGATATCCCAGAAGTATCACAGTGGGGGTCAGGGATACCTGAATATTTAATTTTGCGTTGAATAATTCTGCAATCTGGGTTTTTAAAGATGTTAACAATTGACAGGTAGCAAAAATATGTACAATATCAGCCCCCCTTAGTTGACATTTAGGGCATCGAGAGCCTTTACCGTCCTCCCATTTAATAATCCTACTAGGAGTGTAGGAAAGATTAAAGCAGGTTTTATAATACTCTATTTGCAGCTTCGAAGATAATAACGACGTTTGAGCCAGAGAGAAGGATGCCCGAAAACTAGATTTAGAGATAGCCAACTGCTCTTGCCCCTTCAAGGAGTGTTTATCTATATCATCTTTCATACGTTTATTGAGGAGGGAATACATAACTCCAATGGAAGGCTTGCACCCCTCTACTAAAACATCAACCAGATCACATCTTTGAAATCCGATCGGGCCACCTCCCTTACGGTCTAAAAAATCCCTGACCTGAAGACACTTAAAAAAATCTTTCTAGCTAATATCAAATTCATTCCGAATCTCTTGGAACGACCTTCTTCCCATGGTAGAAAAAAAGCCAACCTTGTTCAAGCCAATTTTAACCCAGCGTAGGGTATACTGATCCCCAAAGATTTCTGGCAAGTACTTATTATCACTTAATGGGGTGTAAAAAGTAAGTCTACCCAAGCCCATTAGTTTACGGACTGTTGACCAAACTTTAAAAGCATTCAGTAAGATCTTAAAACGGACTCTCTTAAAGTAGTTAAGCTCAATTTGCCTCCATAGGTTTCCTCACACCCCTTCACCTATCAGTAGCTCAAACGGAGAGGGTAAATACTCAACTCCTGTTTGTGGGGATAGTTTATCTTGTAGCAGGGGTACTAAATTCTGCAATATAGAGGCCCAGTGATATAGTATTAAATTTGGCAACACCCCACCGCCTCTATCTTTAAGGAGGTTAGGAATTTTACAGCTCTTCTCGATTTTGCGTATGACCAGACAAATCGGAAGATCAACTCTTCCAGTTTTTTAAACCAGAGGTTTCCTATCTATAAAGGGATAGCACGAAAAAAATAAAGGATTTTGGGAAAAAGAATCATTTTAATGACATTGTATTGGGCAGCCAAGGATAGGTGTAGGTTATTTAACCTGTATAAATCTTTTTTGGACTTTCCAATAAAGGGCTCAACATTTTCTTTAATAATAATATCCAGATCGGGGGCACTTGAAATCCCTAAATATACAGCGCTTGTGGCTACGCGAGAGTCCACCACGGAGATCTTATTATTAACCAAAATTACAGTATTTTCTTTATTTAACTAATAGCCCGAGACACGCCCGAACTCACCACGTCTTTCTCTATTTACACAAGTGCTCTAGATGGTTCGGGTGTGATTAGGGCTATATCGTCTGCGTAAGCAAGGGTTTTTGTATCCCAGCCACTAAAAACCATAGGAGGATGCTAGCATTAAGCTCAAGCCTGTGTATAAATGGACCTATGTATAGGGCAAATAGGAGTGGGGAGCATGAGCACCCCTGCCTAGGCCCCCTTGAAATCTCAAATGATTCCGAGAGTTCCCCTGTCACAAACACCCTGGCTTCTGGTTTAAAATATAAACCCTTAATACCTAGCCGGAACTCAGGTCCTATGTTTACCTTCTCCAGCACAGTCCACAGGTAGTGCCAGGTGACCCTATCAAAAGCTTTCTCCGCATCCAGCAAAATCAGAGGCATAGGGTCTCCCGCTAACTGGGCTGCATCGAACAGAGTGATTACACATCTGATGTGGTCCGTAGTGCTTCTCCCAGGTATGAACCCATGTTGCCGTCCGGTCACTACGTTGCTGATAACTGGGGGCAATCGGGAGGCAAGGATTTTTGAGTATATTTTAGAGTCCCTATTAATCAAGGTGATCGGTCTATAGGACCCGAGTTCCGTTGCCAATTTTTTATTTTTAAAGGAAAACCACAATCTCTGCCTGCGACCACGAGGGTGGGGGATTGTTTGCTTTAAAAATATGTGTATACAAACTGGTTAGGTAGTCCCTCAATTCTGGTGCAAATACCCTGTATAATTCTGCTGGGATACCATCAACCCCAGCTGCCTTCCCTGCAGCCAGAGAGGAGATACCGGCTAAGATCTCTTCCCAGAAGGGACTCCTCTCTAGACCCTGCTGTTATTTTTCACCAAATCTCAGGAGTTATATTGAGTACAGAAAGCTGATTATATCAACGTCCTCCCCTTTGCCAGTTTAAAATACAATGACTGATAAAATCTTTTAAACGCCATCCTTATTCCTACCGGGTCAGATATGATGCCTTGCACTGGATCCCGTATTTCTCTGATTTCGTTTTGGGCACCCTTTTGACTCACCCTTATGGCAAGAGTACTTCCGACTTGCTCACTACATTCATAAGATTGCCCCCTCCATACTGTAAATTTATCTGCTATTTTTGCTGTTGTAATATCATTGATAGCCACTTTTGCCATCGTGACCCCCATTGCACCTCTTGAATATTCTTTTCCTGTTGAGTGGCATTTATTAGTTTCCTCTCTTCTAAAGCTAGTGTGGCATATAGCTCCTGCATTCTCTGTTTTTCCTTTTTCACCCGGGTTAACATAAACTGAACGGTCTCTCCCCGAATCCCCGCTTTCAGCTCGTCCCAGACAATTTCCAAGGAAGTACTACCTAAGTTATCTCTGAGAAATAACGATATCCAATTCCTCGTATGACATTGATAGTTGCTGTTGGCCAGTAACGCTCACTCAAAGCTCCAATTAGTGCCCTTTTTGGTATACACCCCCTTTTTGATCATCAACACAAGAGGATTGTGGTCAGACATGACTCGGGGGAAGATTTCGATATCGCACTCTTGGATTATGGAGTGTGATACAAAAAAGAAATCTAATCGATCATGTGACTGGTGAGGAGAGATAAAAAAGGTATAACCCAGTTCCGTTGATCTCTTGATTTGCCAAACACCCATCAGGATTTGGTCTTTACAAAGGCTTTTGAGAGACTGAAATACTTTTAGTTCCTTCCACAATATTTATACCGCTCCTCACAAGATCAGCTAGTCGGTAAATTAATATTTAAATCTCCACAAAAAACTATGGGAGTCGGCCAAGATACCAATTCATTAGTCAGCCAGTCATATAACCCCAGATTGTCTAAAATTGATCCATATACAGAGCACAAGGTAAATCTACTTGCGGCCGAACGGAATTCTGTGATGCCCCATCTTCCAAATCTGTCTGTATGCTATTGTGTGAAGAAATGCATAGAGTTTCTTTTAGCTAAAATTGCCACCCCACAAGTCCATGTGCCTTGAAGAGTACCACCGACCAGTTTAAAACCCAGTGTATCCAATAGTGACAATTGAGCTTCCTCAATATGGGTCTCCTGGAGAGAGATTATGTTGGCCTCTAAACTTTGCAATTCCAAAGCTACCTTAGCCCTCTTTTTTTATCGTTAAGCCCACAAATGTTTACCGAGGTGATTCTTAGTTTACTCATCCCCTCCCTTCTTTAGATTCCTTTTTAGACACTTCGTACACACCGTCTTGATGCTGGCCACCCAATAGAATCACCCTTCCCTTTATTCCCCCTCCCCCTATTATGAATCTGTAACCTTTGCATCCTTGTGTAGCGTCCACCCACTTCCACCACCCGTGCCCCCCTTCCCACTAGCCCTCCCCACCACCAATTGAGCAATCAGGCAACATGCCTGAACGATGGCACCTGTGGAAGCATGCATCCCCGGTCGCTACCCTACCGTGACACCCCTCAAACTGAATTAGAGAAACCGGGCAAGATGCCCCAACGTGGCATAAGGGCTAGCTTACACCAGGAATAATCAAAGCTATATGCTCAGAGAGCGCTTTCAACTAGCTTGGCTGCCTATTGCCAGGTTTTAGTCTAGCCAGGGAGGCCTGTTACATCCTAAGATTGTGTTATCTACAATCTTGCGGCCGATCCCCCACTAATTCCTGGGCTACAATCTCGGATGTAAAACTACAGGTATGCCCCTTATAGATCACTTTCAGATGGGCTGGGTTTTAGAGGTAAATTTCAGCCCCAATTTGCTGAAATGGGTTTAACAGTTGCTTCAGCTGCCAATTCCTCTCTACTGTGGCATGTGCAAAGTCTGGCCTAACAAAGAATGTGACACCCCAAACTCCTTTTTTGCATTAGGACGGGCTTGCTCGAAGATTTCTTGACGCACCAAGAAGTTCCCAAAGTAGACCAAAATGGCCGTAGGTCTTTCCACTTCGTTAGACCGGGTTATTCTTAACATTAAGGGGAATCTATGAGCACAATGAATTTCTGCCTCCCAATACCATTTTGCTTTTTCTGGGAAGGCACCCCTTAATAGATTAACAATATAGGCTTAGGGCGGAGCACCTAACCCCTATTAATGAATGGATACATACACTAGGGACACACCCTACATACAGGCTAGAAAGGGCAACTCTGAGCAGTCGCACGTTCCTGCATTATTTATATGGTGGTAGATGTGTGGGAAAGCTCCTCCCGGCCACTCAGGTCACAGTTGAAACCTGGGTGAATGCCACAATGGCCATTGGATGGGCCAACAAACCAACCAAAGAGACACCCTTGTGGCAATGCACCTGGCTGAGGGAACTACATAAATTGAAGGGATTTGGAGGATGGGACGATATCGGTATTTCCAAATTGGGGGACATCCTCTGCCGGGGAATGCTGAAAAGCTTTGATATTCTTAAGACCGAATACTCACTACACCCATCCCAATTCCTGAAATACGCACAGCTTAGACACGCCTGGTTGGCCGAGAAAATAGACAACTCCCCTTTACCGGACTATGCACCACTAGAGGGGAGGCTGCTCCAAGAATGCATCATAACTAAAGCGGTATCGTCAACGTATAAAGCCCTGAATAACAACACTCCAGATAGACTTGGAAAGTTGAGGTCAACCTGGGAGAGTGACCTGGGTGTGCTTGAAAATGTAGACTGGGAAGCTGCTTTGATGTTCCCTAGGGAGGTGGCGATCAAATCCAGACTGCGCCTCATACAGTATAAATATTGTATAGAACATACTTCGATAGAGTCTGATTGCACAGGGTGGGGCGAACAGAGGACTCTAGATGCCAGAGGTATGGTTATAGCGAGGGCGACTTCTATCATACCATCTGGGACTGCACACAGATACAAGTCTATTGGGAAGAGATAACGAGGGAATTAGGCAAAATACTGAACATTACGGTACCCCTAGATCCCAAACTTATACTGTTGGGTATTTCATATGATGTGGACCTAGACAGCCCCCAGTTAATTTTCCTGGCACTAGCACTGGTAGTAGCAAAAAGAGATGTGGCAAGGAAATGGGGAGCAGTAGGGCTGTGAGAATGGAAGGTAGGGATGGATATGTATATGGCTGCTGACAGGGTCACCCACAAAGCGAGGGGTTGCCCCAGGAAACTCCAGAAGGTGTGGGGCAAATGGAGGCAGTACTATGGTTTCGATCTAATAGGGGACGATGCCCAACTGGATCCTTCTGGGCATTCCCACCCAGACACTTTAATAGCCCAAGAAACCTCAAAGGCCTTGTGGGGGAATGGTTCCAAGGAATTGTTTCCCATCAATGATTGCTATGTCCTTGCACTGCAGGAGAATATGTAACGCAGACGAAAACCTATTGTATTGTATGATGAATAATTGCACTGAAGGCTGGTTGACTGTAACCAATGTTGCTTATGTTGTGTTTGTTTTAGAAAATGACAATAAAAATATTTTTTAAAAACAATATAGGCTCTAGTGTCCGAGCCTTCAGCTCCCTCAGGCACTCCTAATACTCTCAAGTTATTGCGTCTCTGTTTATTCTCTTGATCCTCGAGCTTCCAGAGGACGTCGGCCATAGCTTCTTCATGAGAGGATTCCTGTAGTTTTAGAGCATTGACTTCAGTTTCGAAACACTCAGTCCGGTCCTCCACCATCGTTATTCTTCCAGCGATATCTGAGCAAGTTTTATTAATCTTCTTAATAGTTATGTGTAGTTTTTTTGTAGCTAGGCTGGCCTGGCGGCTTGAACTCATGGCTTCTTCCTGAACCTACTTGATTGTTTGAAGAATTACTACCAATGAGCCTTCAACTGTGGATGTTTGCGAGGACCTGCCCCCTGTTGTGCCATCAAGTTCTTTTGGGGACCCTCCGGATTCCTCTGCTGTGAAGACCAGCTGTACAGTGGAAAATGGTTCCAGTGTGCATTAACTAGGAACATTACAAATTATAAACAATTTAAACATAATAACAGTGATGTATTCAAGAAAATTCGGTTCAATGTTATTTATTCACATTGAACAGTTCTAAGTGCTGGTCAATCAGCATATAATTCCAAACACTTTACACAATTGCCCCACAGCAGTGGGAGAAAGGAAAGGGAAGGAAAAAGTGCATTAAGTGAGGATTGTAAAGGTGTAAGAGAAAGGTAGTGACATCGTGATCACAAAATTAATTGCAGTGGAAGTGGCTTGTTTTAGCCGCAGAATTGCCATGATAAAATACACAATATCACAGTTACAAATCACTGTTGATAATGGCTGGCAAACAGTAGCAGCACAGTCGACGTTTCGACCCCCAATAGAGTGTAGGCTACTATGTTCCTTACGGTGGGGTCTTCCTCAGGACTAGGACAAAGGGGCACCTGGGGAAAATGAGAAAAGTTGCTAAGTCTAAAGTTGGGGGCACTATTTGTTAATAACAAAAGGGTAGAAACGTTAAAAATTTACCATGAGCCATCCTTGGCTGGGGTTGGTAGAGTTGGGATGGGGCTCGTAGGCTCACCTGAGCAAAGAGTGGAGGGTTGGCTCCTGCAATGTGAATTTAGTGCCATTAGAATAAATCACACAAATTCGGATTATGGGAGGAAGTAAAGACGTGGAAGCCATCAAACCTACTATGGATAATTTAAAAGCTGCAAACAATGGTTCAACATAAATCAATCAGCATGGACCAAAGGGTTCATGTACTCTATTGTAGTATTCTGAAACATAAAAGAAAGAGGGCCCAATATCACAACCTGCCCCTTGACAGCAAAGGGCCATTATTACCAAAAGAGGTTGTGTGGTGGCGCATCCCCGACAGATGACAGATTGACTCTCTTTTAAGCTGAAGTGTTCTAGAAACCTCAAACAGAAAAAAGGAGGCCTGTTTTAGGTCTGAAAAAAAATTGGGAATAAGATAAGCTGGCGGTGCCTTATCCAGAATCAAGTGGAAATGAGTAGCTGCAGTGAATGCAGTTTGCGTGGACGATAGGCAGGGAACGCTGGAGATGTGAGCTCCAATAGCAAAGTGAATTAAAGGGATCTCGGCGGTGGAATGGAAGCTAGGGACGCGTTTACTGAAGCTAATGTGTGCTGCTTCTAATAAATAATCCACCTTGGCAGTGTAGAAAAGTGCGGAAAAAGGAAAAGGGGAGTGCAACGCGTTATCGGAAGGCAGTGGAAGCTGCTTCATACCTCAGATCTGCCTCATCAGTCCATCTCCGTGTAGGGAGCTCCAAGACTGGAAAGCACCGGTTAAGTACCTGGGAGAACGTAAGAAGACATGCACGTGCTCTGCCGCGTTACCTCTGTCGAACAAGGCTTGGCATGGAGGTTGATAGTATCATGCCGTAGTCATGGAGAAAAGACTCCCGGTTGTTGCATGTGAAGACACGTAAAGGTCATGTAAAACAATATTACTGGAAAACAATTGAAACATGGAATGGGGTGTGTTTTAATCCCCTACAATAAAGTCCGGCAGCATATGAAGACCAGCTGGGTTGCCGAATAGTCCCAACGTAAATTTTCCATAGAAGTCTCTTTCCTGATTGCGTCAGAGTCTTCGGCATCGGCTCCCCTTTTCTTCTTCTTCTTTTTTTTCCCCCGCTCGCCCTGCCCTGTAACTTTGCGCTGGG
Source organism: Triturus cristatus (assembly GCF_964204655.1). Taxonomy (NCBI): domain Eukaryota; kingdom Metazoa; phylum Chordata; class Amphibia; order Caudata; family Salamandridae; genus Triturus; species Triturus cristatus. Next base: position 742,613,574 of record NC_140592.1, read on the forward strand.
TTAAACAGGTGGTATTATCCAAAGCGTCGCTGGAGGAAGAATATGAGACTGGCTCATCACTCAAGGAGGATGACAAATCCTCCAAGTTAGAAAGGACTGATTCGTCCGTGAGCCAGAAGACCTTTTTCCCAATATCAGGAGATTTAGCCATAGTTATTGGAAAATTCTGATTGATGGCCCTGGTCTGGCTTAGAGCAGTTTCAGGTTCACCCCCGTGGCTCTGATAGCTTGTATCTCCATATGGGCGGTTATCACAGGTTGACCTGCATACAGGGAATCTGGAAGAATTTCACTCATCTTTGTCTGCTTTACCAAAATCGTGATCATGATTCCCTTATCACTTGCTCCATCTCCAGTGACTCCTTCGTGCCTTATAGCTGAGGTCAAAACAGCACAAGTTAGCATACCCTCTCCTAGCTTTAGCGTTGAGTGAGGCTCGATATCTTGGGATGATGCTTCACCCTGAAGTACATTGGAGTTATTTGGGACCTCCACTTTCCTCCGTTGCAGAGGGAGGGAGACATCCACCCTTCCCTCCTCCAACAGGACTACTGTACTAATCCCGGACCCACTGATTTGATTCCGTCCTCCAAGATCCGTGGTGTGAGCTTTGTTGCTGCCAGAAAATAGGGCTGGGAGTAAAGGCTGAGACCCCTTTAAATAGCCTAGCAAGCCTGTCTTTCCAGGTCGTTTTGCATTTTTGGTTCCACTGTCCCAGCTATTAGATTTAGCCTTACTCCTATCTGAGAACCCTTCAGGGTTTCCCTCCTCCCTCATCACCTTATCAGAGTCCTGCGAGGAGGGAGGGAGTCCGCTTGTTGTGCCAGCGGCCATGGCCGTTTTCTTAGTCCCGCGGCTGGGCATTCTTCGATTCTTTGCCATATTAATTCCAGAGCCACAGCAGGAAACAAAAAATCATAGGGAGCACCCACGCAGTGTTTACGGCTGCACCTGCCGCAACCTGGAACACCCAGCCTCGACCATTGCGCGTCCGTGATTCAGCTCCGGGAATGCCCCACCAGGAGTACTCCGGTGTACTCCGACGCGGGGCTTCCTTCAACCTTGGGAGACTCACAGAGGAGAGCGACGCGAGCTCACGTCCAACACTGGTGCCATCTTGCTCACCCCCGAAGCTGAAAGATCTAGATATGATTGATATAGTAGGGGGGCCCACTTCTTGGGCGTCCTCTGTGATAGTGAAACAAAACAAAACCAAAACAATCATGGGTTCTGTGAATTTGAATTGACGTGTCTGCCTAATAAGGCAATTAAAACGGAGAAATGCATAAACAACAGTTGATGGACAGAATGCAGAACACTGTCATGCATTCACCCCAGTACAGAGATCTGGGCCTAAATCCATTGTTTTTTTGCTCACCATGCCGTTCCAGTTTGAACCCAGCCATATGCAAATCAGTCTTGACCCTGTGCCTCATGAGAACAGTCCACCCCGAACTGCAAAGCCAGGTCCTAGGATGCTTGATTCCGGTCCAGGGAAGACATGGCTTGGCAGTTCGGGCTGGACTGTTCCCATGAGGCACAGGGTCAAGAGTGATTTGCATATGGCCATGTCTGAACTGGGGTGGCGTGGTGAGCAAAATAACGATGGATTAAACCCAGATGTGTGACTGGGGGTGAATGTTTTGCCAATGTGCAACATTCCGTCCATCATCTTGTGTGTTTTGCTGTTCACCCTATGTGGAAAGGGTATGACCAGACGTGGGTCCCGTGCTCAATACGCCACTGGAGTCAAGCTATCCTGGCTGAAGGAGTGGTGAAACCCCAAAACCGGTCCTAGGATGCTTGAATCCGGTCCAGGGAAGACATGGCTTGGCAGTTCGGGCTGGACTGTTCCCATGAGGCACAGGGTCAAGACTGATTTGCATATGGCCATGTCTGAACTGGGGTGGCATGGTGAGCAAAATAACGATGGATTTAACCCAGATCTGTGACTAGGGGTGAATGTTTTGCCAATGTGCAACATTCCGTCCATCATCTTGTGTGTTTTGCTGTTCACTAAGGGTGGGTAGAAATTGCGTAATCGCGTTAAGCAAATCTTTGCGAAAACGCAAAAAATTATCACGAACGTGCAGAAATATCGCGAAGACGCAGAAGTTTTTGTCCCGCCCGTTAGCGATTTTTTTTGCTTGATCGCGTTGGAAATGTGCCACCAACTTGCCCATGTGGTCGCTAATGGGCGCAGCCATCTTGTTTTCACTTGTCCTGCCCGCTCGCGATGCTATTTCCTGTTCCGGGTCGCGCAATGCATGCTCGCGCTTGTTCGCTTTAGGTATTTCCTGTTCGGGAACGCGTATTGCGTGTTCGCGATGCTTTTTGCGTGCTCGGGGGAAAATATCTCGCGAACTTGCCCATGCGGTGGCAATGGGCGCGACCATCTTGTTTTTCACTCTATGCAATGGTTCTGGGGCCTGCTTTTCAATCCTCCCTATATCTTTTCAATCCTTTGCTTCTGAAAACTTTTTTTTATCTTTTTTATTTATTATCTCTCTCTCTATTTTCCTAACTATATTTTTTGTTTTTGTCTACTTTTTTTGTGTTTTTTAACTACTTTTTCACTCTTTTTCTATTACCTGCTTTTTTCATTTCTTTTACTTACTTTTTTAATTTTTACCTTTTCTGTTCCGCCCCCGCCTACCCCAGAACCATGGCAAAGGGCCACAGGGGGCATCGCAGCCTGAGCCGCAACCGCCTTCCTTGCGGAAGGTGGCGCCCACAAGGGGTGCAGGCACAGGCCTTATTTGGGGAGGTGGAGTTGGCTGCACTGGTTTTTTTGTGCAGCGCCACCTCCCCTTAACCCTGGCAGCAGGCGGCAGGCCTGGGTCCGGGCTCCGGGAGCGTCGGCAGCGGTGGGGGAAGGTGCGCCAGGCAGTGTTTCGCTGCTCGGGTGTCCGGCGCAGCCAGAACCAGCTGACGCACCAGTGGTCGGATATGCTGGACCGGGAGCAGGACCTGCTAGGAGTGGAGGTCCCGGGTCTTGGTGAGTAGCTATTTAATTATTACTACTTTGTGTCTGTTCTTCTGCTGTGTTATACATTGTGAATATATTTTTTTCTCGACCAGCTAGAATGCTGCTGCTTACATACATTACAGGTAATTTACGTTTAAAAGTCTTCTGTGATTGTTATGACACTGGTGCTCTGCGCTACTAATCTTGTTATTTGCTATTTTGCGTTTGCGCTCGTTTTACGTGATTATGTAAGAGTTTATTTTAGAAAACTTAAGTTAGGTAATACTAGAGTGACTCTAGTCCTTCCTTTGTCCTGTCACTAAGAGATAGGGGTGGATTGATACTTAGGTTTAGTTACTTATTATAAGTATGTAATATTTTAGTGGTCTGCGACGCCCCCTCTATTACGTCACGTGCTGCTGAGTGCTGCTACTGCTTACCCCAGTCCTTAGTAGAACCTTTTGTAGTTTTTTCAGTGAGTGCTAATAGGCTTAGCACTAGCAGAACATCTGCATCAACGAACCAACAATTTTGTGTATGTAAAAATACAGGCATATATCCTCCATTTATGCATTTTTTAGGACTAAAATAAGTGGAAATGCTCACTTAATGTACAATTGGCACGCCTGGAATAGGTGGGCTCGGTCAGGTGGTACGTACTACTTAGGCTTAGTTAGTAGTATTCTGTAATCACAATGGAACACTGGATTAGTGTAGATAAATAATAACTAGTCGGTCCGCGAATCCCAAAATACTACTAGTCGACCAGTTTAGATAGGTAAATTTTATTGCAATTGATGTCTACACAAATGTTTTTTTGACAGTCTTATAAAAATATTGTATTTGTTTCACACCAATCATCAATGTTTGTCTCTTCCTTTCTTATATCTTTCATGATCAGCACCCAGAGGCAAGAAGACGGGGGGAGAGTCGGCAGGAGCAGTTCCAGTCCAGGAGGACCAGAATGATGCCTCTTCGGCTGGCCCCAGTAAGTCTTCCTGTTTTTAATATTAATTCTTATTCACTAACTTTTACCGCCCCGTATTTTTTTTCCCGAACTATTGTTTCCGTTTCCTAATGCTATTTTTTACCAACAATTACCCTTCGATTCTAGACTATCTGTTTCTAGATTCTTGTTATCCCTGCCTCTAACTACCTCTGCTATGACTCTCTGAACTACTACTATTAGTCTGTCTGTAGCTAAGCATGCCCAGTTGGCCACTCTTTATTCAAAAGGTTTTAAATAAAACTCAGATTCACCAGTAGCTCTAGCCATTGATGAGTCCAGTCCTTTGGGTTGTCCTCTTGTACTCCTTCTATTCTTCTTAATCTTTGAGGCTTTATTAATCTTGATGTTTTTCGACAATTCCCACCATCAAAATGCCCAACCAGATTTGACTATTTTGATAGGATAGGACATACTACTACTGTTGTAGGGATTTTCCACATACAGAACATTGCAGTTGCCCAAGAAAATAGGATGTTGGTGATGGGAGGTTGGACCTTCCTCACACTCACACCTCAGTCAGAACAGAACCCACCACAATCCCCTGCCTGACTAGTTATAATAGTGTTTTATTACTATTAGCTCTCCGAACCCTCCCCCCAATACCCAATGAGTAGACAAGCCAGAACATAACACTCCCGACCTCTCAGTTGTGGAAGCAATGCACAAGCACAGTTTGCACACCCTTCCTTTCGCTAGCTCACTCGTGTAAGTCCATCCACACCAAATACCACCGAGTCTATGTAAGTTCAAAAATTATTTTAATTGCAACTGACAAGCTATGTACGTTGTTCTATAATCAACATCAAAATCCATAAGATTAAAACTATAAATATTGTTGCACTTAGTTACACTTACAGCAAGTACAAGTCCATAGAACGAAGATAAAAAAAAGCGAAATCAGGATTAATAAATAAGTGAACAGTTGAAGGAATAGGAATATAGTATATATAAAATTATAAATGAAGATCCGAGCGAATTATGTAGACCCCTCACCTTAGAAGAAGCTAGTACTGGTTACATCATAAGCTCTGCAAAGCTCTGGTTCTTAGAATGGAATCTTCCGTCTGTTAGGAGAAAAATGGTGCGCGTTAGTATATTGAAAGCATTTCTCAGTCGTGGCAAAAAGTGCATTTTGGATAAGCAATATGGACTAACACCAGAACTCCATAAAAAAGTGACTTGTTTTGATTGACCTTGTACGCAGCGCTTAGACAGTAGCAGTATGAGCTCATGTGGGCTCAAAGGCGTCACTCTTTATACAACAAGCTGCGAGGTAACGACGCGTGTGCTAAAATAAAAGACACAAAGGTAAAATGGTAGCATGGCTCGGGCTAACTAAGCAAAGACTAGAATGACTCTAGGGACCATATAACTACTAGTGTCTACTCTACTACTACCTGATTTGTACTAGGGAGGTATGTTGTATATGTATGTATTACTATTAACTCATTTTTCAATCTTGCTAGTGAAAAATAGGGGGAGGTGGATAATGACACCTAAAAAATGTGTAATGTTTTTTCAAGGCGCACTACCAACCACCAGTGCCGGGGCCAGCGGCGACGTGGCTGCTGACGGAGGAGAGGAGGAGGCGGCAGTTGCAGGAGGAGCTACATGGGGTGAGCCAGCAGCAGTGGCGGGCAGTGGTAAATTAGATACCTAATACTTACTTATTGACACTCACTGCAAGAGTGCACTGTATGATACTAGTGTACAGTTGACTTACTAAGTAAGAGGTTGTTGTGAACGGTTGAAGACACCCTTTACTTAGCATTAGTAAAAGCATTAGTGGCGGGAGTGTTGTTGAGTAACTAATGGCCTCTTCTATCTGATGATTTCAACTCAGCTGTGAAAGTTTTATGGAGAAGACTAAAAGTCAGATCAGATGACCTTGATAGATGGGTTGAACGAAAAGGGAAAGAAGAGTGGAAGGAAGAAGGACGGGCGAGATTTAAGATTTGTGACTGGCAGAGAAGGATTTGTGGGATGCATGCAGCATGCATACTGGTGGCTGATAGGAATCAGATGCATGGTTGGTGAATGCCTGAAACTCCCACAGTTGTTAAAGTCCAAGAAAGTTGGAGTATAGTACATACATACCACAAATGTTATGTGCTTGCTAGTGCTACCGTGACACTATGTGTAGAAATATTTGTTTTACTGCTTTGCTAAGAGTATATTTTACAATAGTCTTGTTTTTTCTTCTTCATATATAGCTACTCCTTCCAAGGGGAAACCTGACCGGAAGGAGTTGGCAGCCAAGGCACGGCGTCGGAAACTGGAGGCAATACAGAATGAATATCGACGGCTGGTGGTCCTGGAAGAGGAGGAGGTGGAGGCGGCAGCAGCTGCAGCTGTAGCCTCCTCCAATGCCCCGGGGCCCAGCCACCGCCCTCCAGTGGTACGGCGCCACCGTCTGGCAGCTGTCTGCTGCCGCCCCTCCATCAGTGCTGCCCCCCCCTGTGGATGCAACTGCCGTGCATTGAAGTGCCGTGTTGCCCGCCTGGAGGAGCAAGTTCGTGCCCTCCTGAAAAAAGCCAGCCAAACTTAGACCCCGTTCTTATTGCCCCTTTTTTAATTATTCTTGGGGTGGGTGGGATCCGGGCATTGGGTTTCCTCTTTTGGACAGTGATATTTTCTTTACGGACATTAGTTGGGGTTAGGGAGAGGGGTGGGTCAGGTGTGTTTTGTTTTACATAGTTTATTTTTGTTAGGTAGTATTAAATAATATATTTCTACTTAAGTTTACATACAATGTTGTTAATGTTTTCTGGGTGGGGTTACTGTTTTTCATCACACTGTATCCTTCTTTCCTTGCTGGTGCAGGGCCGCACACAGCCAGTGTTTGATTTTAATAATTGGATGACTTTGTAAGACAGAAACAGATAGATGCGGCACCCCTCACTGAGTGACTTGTCCTACTACTAGTACTGTCAGTCTCTTCTACTCTAGGCACTCTGTAACTGGACTCAAAGGGGTGTGTGAAATTGAACTAATGAAAACATGTCCATTATTAATTATGCCTCCCCCAAACTTCTCTTACCTTTGCTTGATGTTGAACTTAGGCACATTGATGGCTGCATGGTGATGATGGTTTTATTTCCTAACATGCCATGGTTGTGGTGGTGGTAGTAGTAGACACTGGCAGCAGCATTTGCCAAAATAGAAAATGAGACAGTCAGTAACCTGAGAGAGAGTCTTCGAGGAGTAGTAGAATGAAGTACAGTACAGAACAGAACTTACTGCCAAACAATAATATGCCCAAATACAACAAAACAGAATGGTGGTGGAGATAGCCTAGTAGTAGTACACAGCAACTCTAGTTGTGTCGAGTCACTTGACTAGGCCTACAGCGCACTGACACAAGCCTAACTGTTAGTGCTGTGTAGGAGGATGACAACGAATGAAATCCATTAATCCAATCAATGCCGTGAATTAATGCTGATGTATTAGCCGGTTCCTTTGCTAAAAAAATTACCTCACAAATACACTGCTCAGGTGGGCAAGCAGAAGAAGATCCCGCCCTGCCTTGAAATTGAAGTAGTGTTGCTTTTGCCACATCCGCCCCAGCAAGCGTGTGATAAATTATTGATGTACATTTAATGTAGTCATACCTCAATAAGTCACACAGTCCGGGGGAAGAGGGTTAGGGTTTGTTCAATGGTTGGGAAGGGGGTATTGGGGAAAGGTTTGAGAAAGAAAAACAGTATGCATGGACAAACATCAAACGACAGAATCTTTGTAGACTACCATATCCATATCAATATGTTAAGGGAGAAAAAGGAAATAAGGCATGCATGATGATTCATGATAAGGAGAGACCCGGATTAAATACAGCTTGTGTTCAGTGTTACCAGGCTTACTTTTACAGACAGCAAAGACATTTTTTAAATATCTGTAGGGATGAATTATAGACAGAGAGCAAACCTAATAATAACAGTAACTAATAACAACAAGAACACACTGTTGTAATGATTGTAGACAAAAAAATGAATCGAATTATTTAAAAGATGAAAATTGATACTGTTACTGTGTTACCGGGTCAAATGGTGAGTTGAATCTCGACATTCCTCTTGGTCCTCCCTTCCATGGATGCTCCGTCCAATCTTGGGTGACGCCACTGCTTGCCTGGCAGATGTAGATTCATTGGTAAGGTAAGTGTGCATTGTTGTTTTCCCAAGTATAGCACAGGGTAAAGCCCGGCCTGTAATTGTAGATGCAAAAACAAAAGGGATATTGAGATTGAAACCATGTTGAAAAAAATGGACAAGTTAATGTTGTAGTGCAACAAGAACACTTTCCGAGGCGGCATGGATGCATCATCTCTACTCTAGTCTGTTTCCAGCATTTAACCTACAATACCAACAGGACAGAGCAGGCCCACTGTGACGGCACCCTTTGCACATCCTCCATTTAGCGTACATTTTTTGAAAGAGTTGGACAAAGCAACATAGCATTTTACAATTTACCGCAGTCATACCACCGCTACACTTGACTCGACCGCTACACAGACATTTAGGTCTGCTGTGGTTGTTGTTTACTAGTTTACCTTATATGCCACTCATGAAACGGCTTGACTTATTCCATCAATCATCTCTGATCCGTGTACTGAGTGACTGTGTGAAGATACTATGTCACTGTGGACATCATGATGGTGTTGTTCAACTCAGTCTGGGTGTACCGAGTGAGTCCCCTTCCTATATTCAAAATGCAATGTATCGGCCTGCAGTAGAAGTACAAATTTGGTATTAAAAAAACAAGAAGGGAAAAGGGACTTGAGTTACTTTTAGTGTGTAGATTATTACATAAAGTACACAATGAAGTAACTTCATGCACAACAAACAACAACAAAATCACTCAGTCAGTGTCCAATGCATGGCATCAGTCAGTACCTGTTCCTTCTCATCTTCAGTTAATGGGCAGTCTCTCTCGGATCACAAAGGAGGATAGCTATAGTAGTCATCATCAATCATGTTCCACCTATTTTGGAGGGACTTGGAAATATTTTTTCTTTTTTCTTCTATTTTGCATCATCCAATCATCATCATCTGACTTCTTGAGGGCAATGGTATAGGGAGATTCAGGAGGATGGAGGAGCAGGGTTTTGAGGAGTGTACTGTGATATGCAGCGCAGCCAGCCGAAACTTGTATATGGCAATACAACAATTAGAAGACGGTGGTGATGGATCTGTTGTGTTTCAAAGTTTCAAACCAGAAAGACAGATACACCAATAAAAGAAAATAAGTGAGGGAAAGGAGACAGTAAGAGCTGGAAGTGAAAGCCTGTTTGTCAGGGAAGTATAGCTCGCCCTGAAACTCTGGGGGTTCAACCAGAAGTAGGTAATCATCATATAACACACCAGTTTTGTCACCTGAGGCGCTGTCCTCATCTTCCTCCCTTGATTCATGTATTGTGTAATTCGGTGGTATAAAGTGCTGATTCATTTTGATCATTGTTAACCTCTCCACGTTTTTGGGTGAGAGACTGGTCCTTCTCACTATTACAATGGAACCAGCAGCACTAAAAACACGTTCTAAAGAGACACTTGCGACAGGGCAAGCCAGATAGTTTATCACCAGCCTGCTGAGCACTGGCCATTGGGCCCTTTTCCCATACCAAAACCTCAAGGGGTTTTGATCAAAGTTCATCTCTGTTGGGTCGTCCAGATAGGCCTGAACCATCCGCTCTGTGTTCAGGGGTGCAAAACTTTTTTCTTGTTGCATCAGCACTGGACTTACCAATGCCTTGCTGTAAATACCAATCCTGTAACGATTTTACTGGGCCTGAAGATACAGCTCTTGCGCTCAGGCTCCCAAGTTGAACTTGACGCCGGATGCCCTGCTGCAGTACTTGTTGTGGGTTTATATACCGGGCTTTTAATTAGCAGACGTTCATTTTCCAACTTACTCGCTGACTCAGCTATCCACGTTTTGTACCGGGCAACATCCATTTCTGAAAAAGGAATTCATGTTTTCAGTGCCCATTTTGTCCGTGGATCCAGAATTGTGGCACAAATGTAATGTTTTTGTGACAAAATCTTATTTTGCACCCTTGTATTGTCAGCTAAGCGACGAGCTAAGCTCTCCACCAACTCATAGGCTTCTTTTTTTTCCTCTACATCTTTGTATGCTTCTGACACCTCCTTCAGCTGATGTTCTAGCATTTGCAACAATGGGATTGCTTGGCCCATAGTACAGTCCTCCTTGCTGACTTCACGTGTGAAGACCTCGAAAGGAAGAAGCATCTCAGTCAGGCATTTAACTAGGCACCATTGGTCCATCTGAAGGCTCATGCCTTTCACAGTAGCATCCCCTCTTCGCATGACATATTCACTGATTGGCCTGTACTGCTCATACAGACGGTCACCGTTGGGTGGTTGCGTTGGTACTGCCCCTCCAACCTAAGCATGCTGTCAATGGTAGTCTGGATTATTTTCCTTTGTGGTGCAGTTTTCTTCAACCCAGTTAGGCTCAACGACGCACTTTGTTTCATAATCATTGCAGTACTACTTGGTCGCCTTGGTGTCTCAGCCTGACTCAGACTCTTACTGCGGTGCCACCGAGATGTTGCTGAGGAGGATGTGGGCGGTACTACTACACTACTGGGGACAGGGTTGAGTTTTACTTTGTTCTAAGCGAAGTAGGAAGTAGGTGAGCCTCCCACACAATAGTGTGGTGTATTTTGAGATGACTTGTTTGGCCTCCGATACCATAGTTTGTACCAAGCTTACCCCGCCGAACAGCATGGCGACAAATTGAGCATATAGCAATGTTCTACCCCTTACTGCTAACCGAAAAGAAGTCCCAAACTGGGGAGGAGAACTCTCTGGTGCTGCTGGATGTGCCACTTTCAATACCAGATGAACTGGAGGGTGTGCTTGGAATGTGACTCTGAACAGCTACACTGCGACTTCTACCACTACCTACTGAGGTGGTGGTTGAGCAGGATGTAGGTCCCTACCTTTCCTTTGCAAATGAAAATATGGAAGCTGGAGGTCGTGGTGGTGTTACCTGTGTTGGTGGTATCCGTGCTATATCCCTTGAAGCCATTTTGGATAGGGTAATAATGTTGGTCTCCATATCCTTTGGGCCAGGAGTGATGTCCATGATGATTGGCTCGTCATCATCATCATCTCCCTCTTGTACATCTACCTCCATAACTCTAAGGCTTTCTGGAACCTTCCTTTTCACTAGCCTTGTCTTGTGGCGTGCATCACTCTTAGACTGAGCTGGTGGCTTCCAAGTGGCATCAAGATCATCAGAAGAGGGGCTTGAAGAAGAAGATGATGGAATAACCCTCCTTTTACTTGCTGGGGGTCTGGAAGACAATGGATCTTCTGAAACAGTGGCTTGACCCTCTTTGTCTGCAGGAAGCTTGATTTCTTGAAAGGCCCCTACTTCAGGAGGAACAACTACTATTGTGGGCTGTTGTTGTGGCGCTTCTTGCGGCTGCTGCGGTTCTTGCGGCTGCTGCGGTTCTTGCGGCTGCGCCTGCTGCTGCTGTTCTTGCGGCTGCGCCTGCTGTTCTTGCGGCTGCGCCTGCTGCTGCAGACTTATCTGCTGAGTTGCCGCATGCGTTGATTGTGTACTACTTTGTGATACTGACATTTCAACATCGCTGCTCGTTAGTAGACTGGCTACCTCTGCGACACTCATGGGCTTGGGCCTAGGTTGGTGGGGTTGGCCCGCTGGTGCGTATGTGCTGCTCCCAGCTTGGTTCCCGCCGGACAACGATGCTGCAGGCGTGTGTTTTTTGGTCCCAAAAAACACATTTGCCGGCACACCAGTCATGGTTAGTGCCTCTTGCTTTTTCTGTTCCTTCTTCTCACCGGCAACTTTCTTGGTACTGGAGGACCTGGTACCTTTCTTTGGGCCCATTTTCTTCAGAGGTCAGACAGGACGCAGGTGCACAAGTTGCAGAGATGTCTGTGGTCACAGTTGGACGTGATGTGGTCCACAGCAGGACTTCTGACTGGCAGTACAATGGATGATGTTGATAGTTACCTCTTCCTGTGTCTTTTTGTGCACCTAAAAGCAAATAAGCCAGGAGAAGAACATCAGTGAAATGTTGCATTTGTTGTTGTGGTTCAATTCCTACTAGTACAAACAAAAAAATAGAAGATATAGTGTAGCCATTTGTTAGACTTTGGCAACAAGGGCTATGGTATACTACTTACTGTGTACAGTATACACACACACACTACACTCTCAGGAAGGATAGGAAAGAATAAGAACAACCACAAACATACAAATGTAATGGAAGGGATCTGCTGCTGGCAAAGGGGATGGATGGAAGCAGTAAGCCAATTGGAAAACCATGCAGGCCCATATTAACTCCCACCAGAAAAGGCCACAAGCCACATGGACACTCACAAGCAACAAGCTGGAAGCCTGGCAATCAATGAACTGCCAAAAGGCCTATAAAGAAGCCAGGCAAAGGATGCATGCTAAACCACACTGCTGTGCCTTTTTAATGCAACAAAAACAAAAATCCACATGGCAAAACAAGGTCTGCAGGGTGCACACCAACACACCAGGCACACACACAACAAAGGCATTTCTTTAACACCCCCCCAAAAACAGAAATCCCTCCCAAAAAACACATTTTCCAACTCAATCCAATGCCATCCATGCCCTACATGATGTTTAAATTCAACAGGACACACAGATAAACACTTGTTTAATGCACTTCTGGCTACCTGCTCTGAGCCTACTGGATGAAGGCAGGCCCGTGGACAGACAAGACCACACAAGCTTGCAGGCCTAGACTTCAAAATGGCCGCCAGCCACATGGCCAGGCCCACCCAACTACAAAAAGAGAAGATAGACAATGCAGGCCTGTTGCAAAAAACACACTGCCTGCCTTCAAAATGGCCGCCAGCCTCATGGCCAGGCCCACAACAAGCAGCCTAGGCCACAAAGGAATACCATGCAGGCCTATATATATGGCAAAAGCTGCACACTAATAACTCCCACCAGAAAAGGCCCACAGCCACATGCACACTCGCAAATCACAAGCAACAAGCTGGAGGCCTGGCAATCAATGAACTGCCATAAGGCCTATAAAGAAGCCAGGCAAAAGATGCATGCTAAACCACACTGTTGTGCCTTTTTAATGCAATAAAATGCAAACACGAAAATCCACAGGGCAAAACAAGGTCTGCAGGGTGCACACCAACACACCAGGCACACACACAACAAAGGCATTTCTTTAGCACACCCCCAGAAACAGATATCCCCCCAAAAAACACATTTTCCAACTCAATCCAGTGTCATCCATGCCCTAAATGATGTTTGAAAAACATTCAACACACACCAAAGGAACAGTTGCTTCATCATGCACCCACCCATGACTAGCTCTGGGCCTACTGGCTACCCCCAACAATTTAAAAAGAAAGAATGATGATAAGTACCAAAATTGTAGTTGCAGCAACTGCAATGCCCCCATCAAACAGACACAACACCAACTTACTCGTAAAATATCAAATTCAAAAGTCCTCAAATCCAATGATAATGATGCAGCAGACACAAAGAGTGATCCTTCCAGCTGAAATCCAAAGGCAGAATGAACAGGAGATGGACAAAGCACTGGGAGGAGCCTGATGGACAGGAACAGGAAGTTGGAGACTCTGTGGCACTTCCTCCCTCTCCCCCCCAAAAGTTTTTTTTTAAAAAAGGACTCCTTGCACAAAAAAGGACAGCCAAATGTCAATCAGAGGAGTTTTTTCCATCCAAATCATCATTTAGAGAAGGTTTTATGCAGCTAGAGTTAATATTCTTCTCCAAATCGAAAATTTGACGTGTTCGCGATCGCGACCTTCACCACACTTCTGCGGATGTCGATGGCGCGTCCAAAATGACGTGTTCGCGATCTCATGGTCTTTGTCGCGGTAGAGATTGACATGTTTGTGACCTCACGCTCTCTCTCGCGCTGGAAAATGGCGTGTTCGCGATCGCAGACTCTCGCGGTGTCTGATGGCGAGGAGAATGACGTGATCGCGATTGCGAACTCTCACGGGATAGCGCGACTGGGTATCAACATCTCGTGGCGCACGCGAACGGATTGGAAAACTCGTCGGCGAATGCAGGGTTCCCGGTAAGGCGATCGCGCGTGCGAGAATGCATTTTTAAAGCGCGAACTAGAAAAATACTTCCGTTTCGTGGCAGATTGCAAAAGTTTTGGCATTTTCGCGCTCTCCCTTACTGTTCACCCTATGTGGGAAGGGTATGCCCAGATGTGGGTCCTGTGCTCACTATGCCACTGGAGTCCAGCTATCCTGGCTGAAGAGTGGTGAAACCCCGAAACCGGTCCTATGATGCTTGATTCCGGTCCAGGGAAGACATGGCTTGGCAGTTCAGGCTGGACTGTTCCCATGAGGCACAGAGTCAAGACTGATTTGCATATGGCCATGTCTGAACTGGGGTGGCGTGGTGAGCAAAATAACGATGGTTTAAACCCAGATCTGTGACTGGGGGTGAATGTTTTGCCAATGTGCAACATTCCGTCCATCATCTTGTGTGTTTTGCTGAATTAAAACAGGGAGCCATAACACGTCAACCACCATAACACGTCAACCATTGACAATTTACTACATGAATTGAATGTGGCCTATTGGATTTCGAAGTTGTATCTGAATACCAGATACTAACAAATCCCTCTGAGTGAGGCCAGCCAAAACATTACAACATACTTCATGCATGTTGGGATGAGAAGATACAAGAGGCTTGGTTTTGGGATTTCCTCTGTCTCTGAGGTATTCCAAACTTTGATCAGGGAGACACTATCTGGAGTGCCTGAAGTGCTATATGTGAATGATGATATACTCATATGCACCCAGACTGTATGTGAAAACAACACGTGACTTAAGGCAACTGTAAGACGAAAAACTAGCTGAGTGCGGGCTCTAACTACGCCCAAAAAAGTGCATGTTCCTTACAGCCAGGATGGCGTTCTATGGCTACGTCTTCTCGGGTGTCGGCTTGAGCGGCGATCCTCAGAGGGCAAAAGGACATGCAAGAGATGAAAGCACCATCTAACGTGATGGAAATCCGTAGATTTCTGGGAATGGCTACATATTGTGGCCAGTTCATTCCCTGTCTGGCAACTCTGACGGAGCTGCTGTGATCGCTACAAAGAAAAGAGTACTTTGGCAGTAAGGAGATCCCCAGGAGATGGCATTCCAGGAAGTTAAAGCGGAATTACTCAGTGACACTTCAATGAGATATTTTGATCCTCAAAAGTCCACATCGACACCCAGTAGGACTGGGTTCCATACTGTTGTAACAAGTGAGTAAAAATACATGTGGTCCTATCGTGTTTGGCGTCTTTGCCTTGACTGACAAAGCAGCGTTATTCACAAATTGAAAGAGAGGCACTGGCCATCAGGTGGGGGTGCCTACATTTTCACCTGTACAAATATGGGCAGGACTTTGAAGTGATTATGGATCATAAGCCACTAATTTCTCTTCTTATGGGGACATATCATTCGACTCCCAACAGAATTGAAAAGTGGGCCCTGCAGTTACAGAAATATTACTTCACAATCAAGTACTAGCCAGGGTGCAACAACCCAGCAGAATATTTTTCTAGACACCTGGGATCAGGTTAGCAGACCTAACTGAAGATGTGGAAAAGCACATACATTTTTTCACTGAACTGAGCTGCCCAAAAGCACTATCCCGACTAAAGACACGTTGCAAAAGGATCCCTCACAGAGCCCTAATGTGTATGATTCTTATGAGACCTAACAAAGAAGGATACACAACAGTTGGACCAGCAGCAAAAGGCGGACTATGGTTTTGGCACCAGAGTTGTGAGACTGGGTTTGGATCAAGGACAGGAATCCAGGGGGTAAGTTCCGCACCACGTTTGGGTGCCAACTGTGGAGAATTGTTGCTCCCAAAGAGACCATAGGCACGGCAAAAAGAGGTAACCAGCTAGTGACCTGCAACAAGTCATTGCTCAAGAACATGCCAAGGCCTGGATCCTCCAGACGGTCAGAAGAGAGGAGGCAAAGATGGGGCAAGGACCAGGGTGGCCTAGACGTGTCTGTGTGGGATGATTCTGGACAACTTAAACGACCTCAAGCAATGGAACCAGAGTTAACACCAGCACTTGATGATAATCCGAGGGACGTGAAACACCAAGGAGACCCATGCCCTACCGACAACCATACCCTGTCCCACAAGGGTCAAGTAAGGGGTCAGTACATCCTTCACTGGAATCCACCACCATCAGCGAGGTTACACGACTCTACCTGGTAAAGGGGTGGGACCTGGATTTGGCCAAGACTTCCAATTTTGCTTGTTTGGAAATGTTTGTTTCGGTAGCGGCTGATAAGGGAAGTAGTTTGCAGGCACATAAAGCTGTGGCCTGTTTATGTCAGGTGCTTACTGTTGCACGCACTCTGATGACCGAGTGCAGTCACCAGAGCCAATAAATGCATACATGCAATATTTTAGAAGAGTAAAGTGGAGGGCGTGGCTTGGCACCCGAGCGAGATGGCGGCGCACGGGTGAAGCGCCTGGCGTCTCCTGAGGAATCCACGTACTTCAGCCGACGCGGAGAGGTGCTGTTGGCGGATTCAGATGGCGGAACACTCCCCCAGTGTAATGTAACCTTCGGAGCCCTCTTCTGCCACTGGCAAGTGTTTTTTCCTTCCTGCACCTCCGTTTTTGCGGCCGCGTATTATCGCTGCCGCCATTTTGTTTTTCTATTTTTACCGCGATTGCGTATTTCACAGGAATGAAATTGTGGCTCCCCTTCATTTTGTTCCATCTGCATCCAGCAGTTTTTCCAAGGAACAATTATTGTTAAAATTTCAGAAACTTTGCTGACAATGCTGCATTTCCACTGCTGTATACTTTAGTGAGGGTCCTGTGAGGTATGAATTTGGCAGCCATTTTGTGTTTTACCTGCAACTCTTACAGACATCCTGTACCTGTGTTCTTCACTTATTGAATTCCACTGAGCTGTGCGAGGATTGCTCATTCTCAGCTTTTTCTAAGGGAACACTAGGTCTAGATTCTTACTATAGCGCTCAACAAAGCTGATAATTGCTCTTTGCCCCATTGGTAAATTCTTCATTTATATACATCTGGACTGAAGGCTTAAACAACGCTTTATGGGCAGACAAGGCTTTCAACACTCCTTCATCTAAAAAACATATTTTTATAAAGAATTCAAAACTTTTTTCTGAGTTTTCTAAGCTCAACGTTTCTTTGCGGTCCACTCCTCACAGTTTAGAAGCGACAATGGATCCCTCTTCTGAAAATCCTGGAAAATCAATAACTAAACGTCTCAAGAAAGATCCTCCCTCACCACCCAAGTCAACTTCGCCGGTATCGATGGAAATGTTACTCGAAGAGATTAGAGCTCTCCGACCCTTTATGGAAGAGACGAATTCCAAATTGCAAGTCTTAACAGATAATTGGTCTCAATTGGATACGAGAGTTTCTGCAGTCGAGAACTCAGTTTCTTCCTTTCAAGAAACATGTGTTAAGGTCTTTCATTTACACTCACAAGTCTCTACACTTCAGAAACAGATCGAGGATTTGGAAAACCGCAATAGACGGAACAACCTACGTATTTATAGACTGGGAGAAGGACTTGAAGGATCTGACTCACTGACTTTCTTTAAATCTTTTCTTCCTAAATTGCTTCACATGCCTGAAGGAACTATCCTCAACATTCAACGCGATCACAGATTGGGACGTCCCTCATCTATTGCTTCACCATCGCAAAGACCAAGAGGAGTCATCTTATACTTTTTGGAATATACAGACTTGTTGAAAGTTTTATCAGCAGTCAAAGCATCTCCGAAAATTACTTGGTCAGGCTCGTCCATCTTTTTTGCACAGGGTTACGCTAAGGCTACTGCTAATAGATGTAAGGCTTTCCTCAATATGAGACCTGACTTGCGTTCTCTGGGAGCCCGATATGGCCTATTTCATCCATGTCTATTCAAGGTCACGTATAACAACAGAACGACAACATATGAAGACCCGATGCGTCTCCAAAGCTTCATTAATTCATGCAAAACAGATGTTATGGACTCGTCAGGACCCTCGTCGTCATTTAATGCTTAATTAATTGTGCTTGTTTTCTTCTGTTCCCTTGCAGGTTGCTTTAGGCTTCTGCTCCCCTCTTCATAGTTTTCTTACACTCAAGACATGAGTTTCCTTAGGCTGTTGTTAAGCTTATTGTTATCACAGAAGTTCGCTTGATTTTACCCGGTTTAATGTTATTCTTTGGCTCTCACGTTTTCTTGTATGCTCTAATATTTATTCTAGTTTGTTATCATTGGTTTCGTCTTCACAGATTTAATACCCTTGTACCGTGGTCTCCTCCTGATTCTCCGTTCGGTTGATCCCGGATGTGTCGCCTACTCCATGTGGTTCCATCCCCCCTCCTTGTGTATCCCTGAATCTCCCCTTTGTAGGTATGTTGTTTCTCTGTATTTCTTTTTTCTTTTTATCTGTCTTCCATGAATTTTTTCTCTTCTCCTTTCCAAATAATCTTCTTTTTCTCCTTTTAGGTGTCTTTACTCTTTTTAATCCCTATGTCTTTTTTCATTACACTCAGTCTCTTTTTTCGGTCCTTCTTATTATTGATGTTGTCGCATCTCAATTTTCATTGTTCATTATCCCTGTCTTTATTCTCTTACTTCTTCTCAGCATCCTTTTTTTATAACTTTCCTATCTACGTATTTATCTCAATATTTCTTTATCTGTTCTTGTTGATGCATCAGTTACACTTTTCTCTCCTTTTTTCTATCGAATCTTTATCTTATTATATATTATTTACTGTAATTCATCATAGGATATATTCTTTCTTCTTTATTTTTAATTCATGTTCGAATGAGTTGGGTTATTGGCTTGCATTTGTTACATTCATTATTTTTTCTAAGATGTTATGTCATTGAAATTATTATCTTGGAATGTTAGGGGACTCAATTCTCCTATTAAAAGGCAAAAGGTCCTGACCCATTTCGCGAAATTGAATGCAGACCTGGTATTTCTCCAGGAAACACACCTTACAGAGATTGAATCGTTGAAAATGAAAAAGAGGTGGGTGGGGGGTGTTTTCTTTTCCAATGGTGATGGCAAACGTAATGGTGTCATGATACTTGTCCGTAAATCGCTTCTTGTTAAACTTATCTCGCAGGAGTCTGACACCGAGGGCCGTTGGCTTAGTGTCAAGCTACTGCTGAAGGATGTTCCGGCCTCTTTATTTAATGTCTATGCCCCTACTGGTGCTGACTCCTCTTTTTGGTCCGCACTAACACAGCAGATTACTCTTTGTAAGGAGGATAATTTTATATTAGCGGGAGATGGCAACCAGGTATTTGATCCCTTTATAGATCGCAATTCTAAAGCTTCATTTGTCCCTAATAAATCACATAAATCCTTCATTCATACTATTACCCATCACAGTTTATTAGATGCATGGAGACTATGCAATCCGGTCACTAGCGAGTGTACCTTTTATTCCCCGGTTCATCATTCACAATCACAAATCGATTCATTTTTTGGCTCACATAATATTTCCCAAGCACTAATGAGTACAGAAATAGGACCTATATTATTATCGGACCATGCCCCTGTTTCAATTTGTCTTGACATGATACCTAAGACTAATGTTTCCAAGAGATGGCGTTTTAATAACGCTCTCTTATTGGACCCGATATTTCCTACCTCATTTACTACCTTCTTTAATGAATACTTCTCAATTAATCAAATTGATTCCCTTCCCTTCTCAACTATTTGGGATGCATTTAAAGCCTCAGCAAGAGACTTTATAATAAATTATGTTGCTAGAAAACGCACTCAGTCACACAAACAGACTCAAGCTCTTCTCCTTGATATAAAGAGACTGGAACATTCTTTTTATACTTCTAATTCGAAAGATGTTTTGAATAATGTCATAATGGCAAAATTGCAGTTTAACAAAGAATCAACTGATAATGCTTCATTATATTTATTAAAGTCTAGTGCAAAATTATATGGGGTAAGAACAAAGCAGGGAAAATTCTAGCTAGTTATTTGAGAACTAGGAACAACAAGTTGAACATTGACTCTATTTATGATGAACATTCGGTTTTACAATTTAAAGATGAAGGTATTTTAAATGCATTCTCTTCTTTTTACAAATTATTATACTCCTCCGAAACGAGTCCTACGGACCTCATGCTATCTAATTTCTTCTCCACTATACAAAAATCTCAGCACTTCTCTCCTGATCTATCATCACTGGAATCTGATATGTCACACCAAGAATTGCTCGAAGCGCTTAAACACCTCAAAAAAGAAAAAGCACCTGGACTGGACGGTTTTACGGTTGAATTTTTTCTTTATTTTTCCAAACTTTTGTTGCCCAAGCTGCTACCCTTGATTGATTCGTTTTGTCTCCTGGAAAAATCAGTTGGTTCTTTTTCAGAAGCACACATATGCCTCATACCCAAAGAAGGTAAAGACCCCAAGCATTGTAAAAATTATAGACCTATTTCTCTCGTAAACATAGACTACGAACTTTTTTCTAAAACATTGGCCCTCCGTTTGGAATCTTACTTACCAAACATTTTAGGCAAAGAACAATCTGGTTTTGTTAAAGGACGCGTCATTACAGATAATACACAATTATTTTTTGATATTCTTTCTAAAGCTTCACATTTGAAACATCCTCTTGCAGCAATAGCATTAGATGCCGAAAAGGCTTTCGATAGAGTTGAGTGGCGTTACCTATTTTACACCCTTAAATGGTTTGGCTTTGGTCCTAAATTTACATCCCTAATTTCCCTATTATATTCGAATCCACGTGCCGCGGTGGGCGCTAATGGTTTAATATCATTATTTTTTGATCTTGGTCGAAGTGTGCGGCAAGGATGCCCTCTTTCTCCTTTTCTTTTTAACCTAGCCCTTGAGCCTTTCATTTCCAAAATCCGTCAAAACGTGCTTATACATGGTTTCGAGACACCCACAACTCATATTAAACTTGCGGCTTATGCCGATGATATTTTGCTTTTTATTTCAAACCCTTACGAATCTCTTCCTGCCTTTTTAACAGAAGTACGCTCCTTCTCCCTTATTGCTGGATATAAATTAAATAGTGATAAATATGAAATTCTCCCCCTGACTAAATACACTTTTAAAGTAGACTTTACATCAACTAATTTCACATGGAAATCCAACCATATTAAATATTTAGGATTACAATTTGCACCTACGATCCCAAATACGGTAGCATTATGTATGAACGCTTGTATTCAGAAAATCTCGGAGCTTACTACTAAATGGCATCCTCTTTGTTTATCTTGGTGGGGCTACCTCGACACTATAAAGAGGATGCTTTCCCCCATAGTGTTATACACCATCTCCAACATACCGGTTCTTATCTCAACTAAATTTTTCTAATCTATTAATTCTGTCCTTTCCTCTTTTTTATGGAATAAGAAGAAACCCCGTATGTCTGTGTCCAAATTAATCCGGCCGAAGGAGGAGTTAACTTTCCCAACTTTATTGCTTATCAAAAAGCCTTTTTATTGCATCAAGCCTCATTCTGGATATTGGACTCCACGGATGATTGTCCTTTATGGACGCTGGTTGAAAACTCATTTTTATCTCCATTCTCTTTTCAAGAATACTTATCCTTCTCCCGCAAACCTCAAACTCTTTCTACTCCCATATTTAAACTCACTGCTAAACTTCTTGACCCACTCTATCCTTCGACCCACATCACTCTAGACTCCTTCCTCGCTTCACCTATTTGGCACAACAAAACCCTATTAATACGCAACAAGCCCTTTTATTGGAAGACTTGGAGACAAAAAGGGTTAATTTGGATTTATCAACTATTTTCCAATTCGGATTTCATTTCCTTTGCATTGCTCAAGCAATTATATGATTTACCTACTTCATTTTTACCTAAATACTACATTCTTAGAAACACTGTTCTTGACACTTGTACCCATTTAATTAATACCTCTTCTATGGCCCATAATTGTACTTTCTCCACAGATTTTTCCTCTTTACTTCGCACCTCACCTAAAGCGTCCAAAATATATACTTTCCTACAGTCTCCTGACAAAAGTAGGCTAAAATCAAAGACAGAGCTAGCCTGGGAAAGAGATTTTAACACATCCTGGTCTCTTTCTATGTGGAGTAATATATGGATCCAGATCCGTAAATCTACACGAGCAGCTAGTCTAACGCAAACATTATTCTATATTTATAATAGGCTTTTATTGACCCCAACCACCTTAAATAAAAGATTCCCCAATGTACCCGATACTTGTTGGACTTGCCATTCTCCAAATGCTGATTTATTCCACCTGTTATTTTTTTGCCCATTAGTGCATGACTTTTGGAAGCGTTTGTGGTCTCAAATCAATTCCATTTTTGGTACTAATGCTCCCTTCTCTATCATTAACATCTTTTTAGGGAGTACCTCACCGATATGGATTGACCATTCACACAATGTTCGAAGTATTGATCTGTTATTGGCGGCTGCTTTTCAACAAATAACACGGAATTGGAAGGATTTTTCAAAAATTTCTTACAAAGCATGGTGGTACGATATCTGTCACAATCATAGATTGGATACTTTCCTTATCTATTCCACGCATTTCTCCACAATATGTCTTTTATTATGGTCACCTGTAACAACGTTTTTTGATTCTTGTGCTAAACGATCTTCTTCATTATCTCCTGCCCAGCAAGAAGTGCTTAAACCCCCAAGAGTCCTCCAGACATTCCCAACTTTTCTACTTTATCTGTTGTTTATTCCATTTTGCTCCTTTTTAAAGTTATTGTTTTATTATATAACCCTTTTCATGTATTACTTATTGACTGAGTATATGATGTATCGATTGTTGAACACATATATGTATTGTATATTGACACCTCCATGTTTTCAATAAATTTCTTCTTTTGAACTGAAAAAAAAGAAGAGTAAAGTGGGAGATTTAAAAAAAGAATCGGGAAAATGTATTTCCCCCATTGATTTCTTTTGAAGGAGAGGCAATTTCAGGCATGAGACCGACAAAATAAAGCCCTATTTGGCTGTGAAAAAATCGGGAGTCTCTAGCCAGAATCGGGTCTGTTGGCTTGTATGTAAATGGGACTGTTCTGAGCAAGGGCCAGCAGTTGCAACTTAACCCCAGTGTATAGAGTGGTTCCTGCGCACCCAGTGTCACCTTAAGAATTTCTGGGGCCACGGGCAAGACCTATTATGGGGGGGGCCACTGTTCAGAACAATTTTGAATTTTATTACCAATTTTCCACTAATTCAAGCCCGCACATTTCCAAACTAACTTTCAAAAATTGAGTCACTGAAAAACAGTTGAAATATGCCCAGCGTGGGGTCCCAAAAAGCATCAAGATCACCCTGCTTAGAAAGTCCGAATTAGAAGTAGAGGTAGGCAGTGAGCAGTGGCGTAACAAAGACCCCTGCGGCCTCCGCAGTGCAGGGGCCTCCAGCTGCAGGGGGCCCCTCAGCACTGTACCCTGGCCTGAAAGCTTCTAAGTGAGTCCAGAGGGGGCTCCATGTACTTTGCAGGGGCGCCCTCAAGTTTTCTTACGCCACTGGCAGTGAGATGGACAAAGGAGAAGATACAGCCAGAGGTGATATAGAGAGAACACTCACTTTCCTGGGGCCCTTTTTAAGGTGGGGGTCTTGGGCAATTGCCCACCTTGTCCATGCCTTAAAACGTCTCTGCGCCCGCCACAGCTCCACTCCTTGCTGCGACTCCCCGCGCCAACACAGAACAACTCTGACAGCAGGTTGGAAACAGTCAACTTGGAACTTTATTAACTATGTAAACTTTAAAGTATCCTTTAGTATCCTTGAGAACTGCAGTTGACAAAATCAGCTCCATGGAGAGGTGCCCATCATCAGGAGCTCGAGGACACCCTGACCTACCCGTGAATTGTATCCGGGCCCATGTTGGACCCTGATACGCTAAAAACGCCTGTCTCCATAGCAACACTACACGTGCAACACGTGGAAGCACTGGAAAACAAAGACCAACTTAAACATTTCGAACCATAACATATCTTGCTCCTGCCCTCGCACAAGCATTGTCGATACCTTTCATGGGCTTTTGTACAAGGTGTGCAGGGCCGACAGAATTATGCGATTCTGAGGCCACAGCATGTATCGTTTAATTGAGGATTTACCGAACTTGCCTCAGAATATCTCACAATACCGAAATCATACCGCCCGAACAGGTGCTGTGTTGCATAATTTGCCCTTTGTCGCATAATTCCATTGGCTCTAAAGATAGGACATTTATCGTCACCTGAAATTAAACAGAGGTGCAGGAGGTGCTTCAATTTATTAGACATCGACAATAGGCTAGTCACCTCACCCACCTCATGTTTCTACGCAGCATCATACAGAGGCGTACAAAGCCCCCCGCAGCCCCTGCAGTGGTGGTGGTGGGGGTGCTCAGCAGAGTATCCTGGCCTGATAGCTCATGAGTTAGTCTGGGGGGGGCTCAAGCTACCTTAAGCCACTGGCATCATAAACGCGGCATTTGTGGTAAGTTTACAGTGACACCTTGTTAAGGATAAAATAAGCTTCCCTTCATACTTTTCCTAACACATTTAGTCTACTTTAACAGATATTCTGTTTTCATCTTGTTTTCTTTCTCAATATCTGCGAGACTGCATCCGCGCACAGGATCGATCTGAAATTGCTTGTTTTCTTAAGTAAAACGTCTGTATTTGCAGTACTCCAGTAGAGGGCGCCGAAGGACTTCTGTCTCTTCTCTGCATTTGCTTATTCGTCAGTAGTTTCTTGATAGCAGTTTATTTTGCTTGCTGTACTTTTCAACAAGGACACTGACTATTTACAAGGATACTGACTATTTACAAGGATATTAACTATTTTTGTAGGTTGCATTTTTAACTGCTATGGCTTTTAGTAGAAAGCTACAAAGATTTTTTTTTATTGCAGTCACCCCCTCGGAATGATTACCCAGAATGCTGTGCGTAACGTTCCACTTCGAGGCCATCGAAAGTGGCGTTTTTCTGCATATCTGTTTACTGCGTGTGAGGAGTTTTAAATGTGTGTCCCCAGAAAAGATGGTGCTGCTTCCGATATCTAGTCTTCCATATGCCGCTGGCACGGATTATGCTGCTTTTGCTCCAGGCATATTGAGACCCAGGGCTTTAAGTGGGATGAAAAAACTGGAGGGTCTCAAAAAGGGGAGTGGTCAATGTAATTAAGGGCGTGGCTTACAATATGAAAGATAAAAATCTGTGTTTAGCATAGTGTGCTGCTCGACTTGTATTTTGCTGTTTCTGTCATTGCATCCAGATATAAGATACTACAAGTAACATCATACCTACAGCAAGTCAGGACTATTGGCTTTGTCAATGGTTGTTAGTTGCAAATGATAAATAAGCAGCAACTATGGCTTGTATATAATACTGAAAAAGCTTCCACTTAAAGCCCTGGTGACACCACGACAATGTTGCTGCTCCTGAGTTTCAAAAAGAGAAGGGAAATACAGAGAGAAAATTACTCTCTTTAAAGAATTTCCCTTCCCCTATAACGCTCACCTGGCATGACATCATGCCGTAACTTTTCCGGTAGTGAGAAGTGAGCAGTGTGAGCACGCGCACATCGATGTGCATGCTGTCACTGCAGTCCGGAAATCCGACCACCTGTGCCAGGGCACAAAACAGAGCCCGATAGAGACCCGTTTCGAGGCCCCCTTTAAAAAACTGCCGGTGCTCAGCACCGGTGAGACCCGGCCCACTTAAAGCCCTGTTGACACCTTTCCAAAAGAAAAAAAACACCGTCCGTTTGTTGTAGTTTTAAGAGTGTGCAAAGGTGTAGAAATGATACTAAATAGGACTATAAATAAAATCTAATGTATTCATTTGTAACATGACTTTTTGTTTGTATTTATTTATTAGTCAGGGTTCGTTAGCACAGCGCTAGAACGCATTTAAAAGTTTTTCTATTTATATTTGCTTATTGAAGTATGTACAAATAAGGGCTAAAAATACCGCCTTCAGGTGATTTTTTTTTTTTTGTATGGACCGGGACATAAAAATACCAAAGATGCCAGTAGAAAACCGTCCAGGTGCCAACCCTGTCCAGGCTCCATCGTTTTTCCCTTCCTTTTATTTGGTATTTTTTTTCTTAGTTTTTTATATATCACGGGAACTTGGCCTAAGGGCATTGGGGCATTGTACATGAGCACCAGTTTAATTGCACAAGGCCAGGTTCATGGTTTATTGTTTTTTTTTTAGCCTGGGAGAGATTAAGTGATTACTCCTAGCTCTACTCGTTCCACTCATATGTTTTTTTGGTTGCAGTTTTATATAGCGCAAACTCGAAGGGAAGGAATTGGAGCGCTTTATGTGAGCAACCGTTGCATTGCAAAAGGACTTTTTTTTTAGGCTCGGGGAGATTAAGGGTCTGATTCACAAAGGTCCTCTGCACTCGTGGCAGAGGCTCCGCACTCGTGATGGGACCTCCCCACTGCAATATTGATTGCAGAGCTCCCATCATGAGTGCGAGATTTTCCCGATTCATCAACACTCAAGAGACTTTCCGATCGACTGGGACTCTGGGATACGTATGAATGCCGTCAAAAGGTTTTTTATGGAAAAATGAACTTGAAGATTTTAAGTTACGATGCAATTAGGTTTTAGACAGTTTTCTTTCTTTTTTTTTTTGTCCTCATCTCACCAATGAGCAGCTGCAGATCTTAAAAAGCTGTCATTTACTAACAGGGCGCCCTTAGGCTTCCTGCACTTGCTCAGGTCGATCCAACCGGCCCCTTTTTATGGGGGCTTGGTGTAATCATAGGACTAAAAGAGTTAGTTCCACGGATTTTACATTAGTTTAAATTCTCGGCCCCAGGTCATAAGGGGCTGCCAGATGTTCATAGGAATTTTTATAACAATTTTTAATGATTTTACATACGGACGGGACCATAATGTATATATTGAGTAATTGTGCAATTATGTAATTCAGTGTATGAAATCCGTGCTTTTTTCTTCCTTTTCTTACAGGATAATTATCTTAATGGTAACTGTTGATGGTATTGTGATGATTTTAGAATATTTATAAAATGACATGTTTTTATGTTGTTGAAAGACCAGCGGTCTAAATAAACATTATTTTTGTCTGGCTAGTAATCCCAGGTGCTGGGCTTCCAGTACTTCTTCATGTGATTTATAAGATGGCACACATGCAGAAGCGCCCAAGGCACTGCAACACCGTTCAGTCCTTCCACCGTCTTGGGCTTTGTAGGAACATGCAAGAGCCGTCCGTTCAAGTACAAAAAAGTGACCAACCTTGATGATGTAACTGCGCGGCCAGAGGTGCTACCACCTTTGTGAACACTCTGGGCACAGCCCTCAAGTCTAAAGGAAGCACCTGAATCTGGTAGAGTTTCCCCTGAACCCAGAGTCTCAGCTATCATTGATGAGCATCCGCTATTGGGACAAGGAAGTTGGCATTTTTCACGTCCATTAAGTACCCTTCTGGTATCAGTGGAATAACGCCCTGTAATGTCTCCATTTTGAAGTGAATTACCTCCATCCATTGATTAACCTGTTTTATGTCTTAATACCATTGCTTAACTCTCTGTTACCTGGGTGACTAAAAAGTTCCTTGAGTAAGCACCTTTCCCCTGATCTTGAAAGGGGACTGGCACTTTCACGTTCTATGTCGGTAGCTCGTGGATCGCTCTCTTCATATCTGGACATTTTAGCCATGAGGTCCCCTTGATCCTCGAGTTTGTAGCAAGAGATGCAAGCTCTGTCTGATCATCTTTCTTGATTATGTTGGGAGCCCAACAGTCTGAAGCGGACTCTTCCTAAGCCTTGGTGAAGAACTTCCCGCCAACCAACCAGATCGTGTCATCTCCGACTAAGTCAAGATCTTTTTTGCGTTTCTCCTCCTCGCTTCTGTTTCGAGGGTGCTTGTTTTGAAACCGTTTCCCTTTGGACTTGAAGGAGTATTATTGACGCCTCGAAAGCTGCCAATGGGATTTATCCACAACAGTTAAGAAGGGGCGTTCTGCTGGACAGACCTAAACAATTATGGAATGTTTCTTCTACTTGAATAATGTCTGCATCTTATCTTCTAGCTCCTGGCCAAACAAAAGCTTTCCTTTAAAAGGCTTACATAAAGCTGAGGACGTCTGAGATGGGTCTGTGTGCTAATCCCTTGAAAAGATTACGTCTGAAAGCCACCAAAGCACCCCCAGGTAAAGCTGATATAAAATAAAAAATGAGATGTCAGACAGAAACGCTAGCTTCCTTTCCATCCCCTCTAGTAGTGTAGAACATTCTGATCCTTCCTCCAGTTTAAACAAGTTGTTGAAATCCAAAATGAGAGACTGAGATGTGTGAATGACTTAATGCATCCCTAATGCCAACTGAGAGCCAAAATAAACTTTCTTAAGAGAAGAGTCTATCGTTTTGTAAGTAGAATCCTTTAGATACAGACCTCTGTCATAGCCACTGAACTTCTCACCTTTGAGTCCACGAAATAGATTCTGACCAATTTGTTTCCATTTCACTCAGTAAGTGCAGACGCTGCATGAACTTGGGAAGGATCATTTTACCTGGGCCTTTCACTTCCTCCAAGACCACGTCCATGAGGTGGTTGGATTAGAAGACCCAATTAAGTAGGGTGCACAAACTGCTTCAAGATTGCTCCTGTACTACTCGCCTTTGGAACAGGGAATCCCATATTCTCTTTGACATACATTAAGAGACAAGGCAACGCATCCTTTCCAATATATTTACTCTTTCGACACCATGAACCACACGGTGTTAGTGCAGCGGCTGCGGGAGGTAGGGATCGAGGGCTCAGCTTTGTCCCTCCTATCATCGTTTTTGGAGGGGAGGGAGCAGAGCCTGCATTGGGAGGGCATGCAGTCAGACAGATTCCATCTGCCCTGTGGGGTTACACAGGGATCAGCGTTGTCACCAACAATGTTTAACATCTATGTTATGCCCCTGGCCAGACTTATCAGGAAGCATGGTTTTGCCCTGGTGTCATACGCAGATGATTCCCAGCTTATAATCTCGATAGCCAAACAGCCTGAAGATACAGCTATCAGGTTTCATGTGTGCCTTGTTGAGATTATGACCTGGATGAACCATAGCTTCCTAAAAATCAATACTGACAAGACGGAGGTCATTGAGTTTGGTCAGGGGCGACCCCTGTTGAACGATTCCTGGTGGCCAGTGAGAGCAGGAGAATGCCCAGTCCTGTCCCTAAGGTTAGAAACCTCTGAGTTATTTTTGATTGCCAACTAAATTTCTCCGCTCAGGTAAATAGTCTTACCTCCTCCTGCTTCTTTTTAACCCCTTGCATGCCCGCCCCTTTCCCCGCCCAGTGCCGGGCCTTCCATTAGCGGGCGGAGTTCATGACGAGCTGGACTCGTCATGGGCACAGCGCCACCGCAGCCCATGACGAGTCCAGCTCGTCATGGGCACTGAAGGGGTTAATAAAAACTCTGAAAAATACCTTTCCTTTCATTGGGCAGGAATTACAAAAGACAGTGGTGGTGGCTCTCCTACTATCTAAGCTTGATTACTTTAATGGCCTGCTGCTGGAGATTAACAAAACCCAGATGAGTAGGCAGCAGTCATTGCATAATGCCGCTGCGAGGTTGCTATTAGATATACCTAGAGGTAAACCAACCTCTGCTGGAATCAGAGCACTCCACTGTCTTCCCATTTAGCTAAGGGTGGAATTTAAGGCGCTATGCCTGGTCCACAAAGCATTTTATGGCGGGGGAGCTAAAGATATCCAAAAAATGTTCAGGTCCTATACCTCAGCCCGTTCCCTAAGATCCAGCACTTTGGGTCTTCTCCACATTGATAGGATTAGGAGAGTGAGATGGGGTGGAAGAACCTTTTATAATTGTGCAGCAAAGCAGTGGAATAAAATGCCAACACCCATGCGATTCCAGTCTAACATACAATCCTTTAGGA
This sequence comes from Triturus cristatus, assembly GCF_964204655.1. Classification (NCBI taxonomy): domain Eukaryota; kingdom Metazoa; phylum Chordata; class Amphibia; order Caudata; family Salamandridae; genus Triturus; species Triturus cristatus. The sequence continues at coordinate 742,643,522 of NC_140592.1, forward strand.
AAGAACTGAAGACCTGGCTGTTCGCCTCAACATAGTCTTTGTAACGTAGGCTGCACCACTTCCATTTACATAGCGCCAAGACGCCTCGGCATTCGAGCACACTATAAACATAAATCCTATCCTATCCTATCTTTTGGCAATGTAGGATACTTTCTGCCTCACAACTTTCAGTCTCAGACCTATTGGAATCAGACACCCTAGAAGGACCCTTTACTCTGGTCACATATAGGGCTTTGCTTTTTCACCATCTGCTCCAAAGGTATCATCACCTTCCTTGTATGCTGATCTGGGCTTCTTTGTAGGAAAGGATGCAAGTCTGAACCTCGCAGTAGCTTTGAAGGAGCAGAAGCATGCTTCCGTTTTGTATCATGCTTCTCCATTGTGCCAGGAGATAAATCTGTTCACAAATCCAATCCCAAAACAATGTTTCATGATCACTTTTATAGAAAAGGTCCACCTGCTATCAGCTTCCCAGCATTGAAAGTGAAAGTTCAAGCAAGCGTGGATTCCTGCCTTCCAACCGCGCTTGCCCACTACTGTGTGCTTCCGATGTTCCTTTCTCAAACCGGAAGGAAAGGGAGCATGATGTCTTGACAGCTGATCTTAACTCGGCTAAAAAATTTGAGTAATTTAGGTCCAGGTGCACAGCTTCGGGGGTGGGGTTGGGGTGTTACACCTCCCTAATAAATGTATTTTCTGCTAAATAGTTGGGTACAGGTGGTTTCCGTCGGGCATGGTGAGGTGTCTGTCTGATTTCAACATTTTTCCTACACAGAGACAAAACACACACTTTTCCCTCTCTGTTTTGAAAGTCTTCAACAATGTTGGTTATTTTACAAAATAATAGGTTTTCTCTCACCAACTAACCCTTCCAACCCGCATTCATCTCCCTTTCCATTGCCCCTTTTGCCCCTCTCATGCACCCTGCTCTTCGTATTACGTATTTTAACATTATATGCCAGCGCCATTGTTGGAAAATCTGAAGCTCGCCGCCCCCTCCCCCCCAGTCTTTCTGACCAAGCTACGCCCCTGGTTCAGACTTCACCGGTCCGAAAACCTGCTAAAGTGAAGTCCAAGCCCAGCAATGACAACACAGGCTGTTTCACAATAAGATTTGCTAAAATATCAAAGGTCTAAGCACAGCCAAGACATGCTACTTCTTATCTGAAAGAAACACGTTAGTTAGATTCCTTACCTTAGAATATCACCAGGCGTCAGGCTGGATCCGGAAAGATTTTTCGTCGGCAATACCCTTGCGCGCCGCTATGCGTCGTCTGCGGCTTCGCGACCGTCGTCGGGATCGCCGGGATGACGTAGTCGGAGTACTTAGATGCCGCCCTCGCCCGCTGACATCAGTTCTTTTTTTTTCCGCGCCAGTAAGAGCAGATCTGGGAAGAGCATACCCTTGAGTCACTTTTTGACTAAACTATTTGGACTTTTTTGGTTCATCGTTCGAGTCGACCTCGAATCCTGGTGCCGGTAGGGATGCCCGGTTTCAAGCCGTGCGACGCTTGTAACCGACTGATGTCGGTTACGGATCACCACAGTCGGTGTCTCTACTGCCTTGGGGCCGACCATGATGCCGAGTCGTGCCCCGACTGCCGTGCCTTAACCTCGAAGGCTAGGCGGGAGCGGTCCTGCAAGCTCCTTGAGATCCGTCAGTCGGCTCCGCGCCGCTCGAGGACCCGGTCGAGGAGGAGGTCGAGGTACCGGTCGCGGAGCCGAAACCATCACCCCTCGTCCGGTTCGAAGTCCTCGCATTCAGGTAAGTCGAGGCACAGTAAGAAGAAGTTGAAGAGGCGACATCGCTCTTCTGACTCCCCTCACCGGTTGCGCGACTTGGCTGAGAGTTCGGGTGGCACCACCCGCGTGGCTTCGTCGGAGCCGCAGGAGTTGCGTCCGGCCCTACACCCTCCGGTCCCTGGGCCTAACACGACTCCGGACGAGGTTCGAGACTTCCTTGTGGTCATGAGAAGTCTCGCCCAGCCGCCGCGGCCTGTCGGCGCGCCTTCGTGCCCCTCGGGTTCACTTGGGAGGCCCAGCGAGCCGGCGGCTCTGGCGCCGTGGTCAACTTCGGTCCCGACGCCACAGGCCCCTGTGGTCCCACAAGCTCCTCGAGATCCGGCAGTCGGCTCCGCGCCACTCGAGGTCCCGGTCGAGGAGGGGGTCGAGGGACCGGTCACGGAGCCGAAGCCATCACCGCTCGTCGGGTTCGAAGTCCTCGCATTCAGGTAAGTCGAGGCACAGTAAGAAGAAGTCGAAGAGGCGACATCGCTCCTGACTCCCCTTGCCGGTCGCGCGACTCGGCTGAGGGTTAGGATGGCACCACCTGCGTGGCTCCATCGGAGCCGCAGGAGTCGCGTCCGGCCCCATACCCTCCGGTCCCTGGGCCTAACGCGACTCCGGACGAGGTTCGAGACTTCCTCGTGGCCATGAGAAGTCTCGCCCTGCCGTCGCGGCCTGTCATAGCGCCTTCGGGCCCCGCGGGTCCACTTGGGAGGCCTAGCGAGCCGGCGACTCCGGCCCCGGCGCTGTCGTCGACTTCGGTCCCGATGCCGCAGGCCCCCGTGGGATCCAGGCCTGGATCCCAGTCGCCGCTGGTTGACCTTACGACCCCTCCGGTGGCACCGACCCCTATGGTGCCGCCCCCGGCGCCATCTTCGGACGACGTCGTCCCCAGTTTTAGCCCCGGTCAGGGTCCGGCGTCGGAGCGGTGCCCCCCGGTGCCGTCTCCAGCGCCGATGGATGAGCAATTTATCTACCGCCCGGCTCCATCCTTTCAACCTGTCTACTATGAGTCGGATGACGGGTATGACTGGGAGGGGTCTGAGGACCCTGTGGCATATCAGTGCCAGTTTAATCAGGACTGGGCAGAAGAGCTGGGGGATGCCAGTGGTCTTGATGCTTCCCCTGACACTGGCTTCATCTCTCCTCCCTGCAACATATTCTGTGGTGCTGCGCAGGACTGCCGAAGCCCTTCATCTGGAGCTCCCTGCAGCGGCTGTGAGGACTAACCTCCTCACTGAAGTGCTTCAACCGCCAGTAAGCTCTTCGGAGCCTCTACTGCAGTTCAATGAAGCACTGACTGACGTTCTGATGGGCACCTAGTCCAAGCCCTCCACAGTCACTCCTGTGGACTGGAACGTGGCCCGGCGCCACAGCCCTGCTCCGGGTGACCCCAGCTTTCTGTCGGTGCACCCCACCCCTGAGAGCCTGGTTATCCAGGCCTCTATGTCCCAGACCGCCTTCCCGTTCGCTCCTCCGGAATCCAAAAGGTTGGAACAGTTTGGGAAGAAGCTGTTTTCCTCCCTCAGTTTGGTTTTGCCGTCCATTAATACAGCATGCCTTTTGGACCGTTACACCCACTCCTTGTCGGATACGGTGGCGGACGTGCTGCCCCAGTGTCCGGAGGAGGCCCGGACACGGCTCGCCCAGGCTCTTGCTGATTCGATGTGGGCTTGACACCACGGACTCGCTAGGTAGGGCGATTGCGACGACGGTGGCGATTCGTCGTCACGCCTGGCTGAGATCCACGAATTTCTCCGGGGATGTCCAGAGCACCCTCATGGACATGCCCTTCGATGGCCGTCGCCTTTTTGGCGACAAAGCGGATAGTGTGCTGGAGCGCTTTAAGGACTCCAGTGCTACGGCCAAGTCCTTGGGCCTCTTGGCCCCGCGCTCGCAAACTTCCGCTTTTCACCCCTTTTGTGGCCAAGGAAGGGGCGCCCCCGCACGTCCGTCTAGCCACAGGCCGCAGAACCAGCCTCAACACGGTCACAGACGTGTATTCCGCCGAGGCGGAGCAGAGGGACAGAGAGCCAGTCAGCCCACATCTGCCCCTGCAGCATCTGTCTCAAAGCCTTCCTAGTCCGGCCTTTCAGGCCCATTCCACGCCAGTGGGAGGCAGAGTTCGCCATCACCTGCTCCACTGGTGTACCATCACGTCGGACAGGTGGGTGCTGCAAATCATCCGAAGGGGCTACTCCCTCCCCTTCAAGGTGACCCCTCCAGCCATGCCACCACAGTACCACCGCTTGTCGGGGGATCACTTGCAACTTCTGCAGGAGGAAGTTACGGCCCTCTTGGCCAAGGGGGCCATTGAGCGCGTTCCTGGCCCAGAAGTAGGTCGGGATTGTTACTCCCACTACTTTCTGGTTCCCAAGAAGGGCAAAGGGGGCCTACGCCCTATCTTGGACCTCAGGAGCATCAACGCCTTCCTCCGGAAGGAGAAGTTCAAGATGCTCACCTTAGCTCAGGTTCTGCCTGCCCTAGACCCTGGAGAGTGGATGGTAGCGTTGGACTTGCAGGACGCATATTTCCACATCCCCGTCCTGCCAGCCCACTGGCGTTACCTGCGGTTCACGGTAGGCCACGAGCACTTCCAGTTTACCGTGCTCCTCTTCGGCCTCACCAGTGCCCCTCGGGTGTTCACGAAAGTGATGGCAGTGGTCGCAGCTCATCTGCACAGATTAGGGGTTCCAGTCTTCCCCTATCTTGATGACTGGTTGTTGAAGGCGGGCTCGCCCCAGGCAGTCGTCTCCCACATCCAGACTACGGCCGACCTCATGCATTTGCTGGGGTTCTCCAACAATGTGCCGAACTCGCATCTGAGTCCCTCCCAGAAGCTTCTTTCATTGGAGCGGTTCTGGACTCGGCGCTGTTTCGGGTCTATCCTCTAGAACAGGGGGTTCGGGATATTCAGGCGCTGATTCCGATCTTTCAGCCTTTATCCCGAGTTTCGTTCAGGTTGGTGCTGCAGCTGCTGGGTCTAATGACCTCCTGCATCATGCTGGTACATTACGCCAGGTGGCGGATGCGGGCTCTGCAATGGGACCTGAAGATCCAGTGGGCTCAACATCGGGGCAACCTGTCCGACCACGTCCTGATCTCGGAGGGCACTGCAAGACAGTTGCAGTGGTGGCTCACGGACCGCGATTGGGTCAGTGGCAGATCCCTCTCCCTACCCCAACCGGAGCATGTAGTGGTGACGGATGCGTCCCTCCTGGGATGGGGGGCCACATGGGAGAGGCGGAGATCAGAGACCACTGGTCTCCGGGGGAGTCCCGGCTCCATATCAACCTATTGGAGCTGCGGGCGATCTGGCTTGCACTGAAGGCATTCCTTCCCTCTGTACGGGGAAGTGTAGTGCAGGTGTTCACGGACAACACCACCGCCATGTGGTATTGCAACAAACATGGCGGGTGGGTTTGTGGACCCTTTGTCAGGAGGCTCTGCGCCTCTGGACATGGCTGGAACATCAGGGCATCACCCTGGTGGTTCAACACCTGGCGGGCTCTCTGAACACTCTGAACACCAGGGCGGACAAACTCAGCCGCCGGTGCATGATGAATCACGAATGGTGTCTGAACTCGGATGTGGTGCAAGGCCTCTTTCGGCAGTGGGGAGAGCCTTGGTTAGATCTATTTGCCACCGAAGTGAACACGCAATGTCATCAGTTCTGCACGTTGGAATTTCCAAGGTGGCACTCACTCGAAGACGCTTTTCATCGCGAGTGGAGTTGCGGTCTGTTGTACGGCTTTCCGCCTATACCACTTCTGCCCAGAGTGCTGAAGAAGATCAGGCGCGACCGGGCCCAAGTCATCCTTGTGGCTCCAGATTGGGCATGAAGATACTGGTATCCCGAGCTACTCAGTCTGTCAATCGATCCCCGATTCGACTGCCTCTTCAGGAGGACCTTCTGTCGCAGCAGCAGGGGACGGTCCCGAACCCGTCCAGCCTCCACCTCCATGCGTGGAGATTGAGCCGTGTTAGTTTATGCCATTTGACTTGCCTTCTGAAGCCTGTGATGTCATTCTGGCAGCCAGTTGTCCCTCCACTGAAACGGTATACACCTGCAGGTGGAACAAATTTGTGGCATGGTGCACAGCAAAGGCTGTGGATCCCCTTTCTGCCCCTCTTTCTGAAGTTCTCCTCTTTCTTCTTTCCCTGGCCCAGCAGGGCTCTGCTCTGGGCACCCTCAAGGGATATCTTTCAGCTGTCTCTGCCTTCTTACGGCTTCCTGATCAGCCTTCTCTTTTCAAGTCCCCTGTTGTTGCTAGATTCTTTAAAGGCATTACTCACATGTTTCCTCCTGTCTCTTTCGTAATGCCTCAGTGGGACTTGAACCTGGTGTTAACCTATCTGATGTGTGCTCCTTTTGAGCCACTTCATAATTGTCCTCTTCGTCTTCTGACTCTTAAGACTGCTTTCCTGGTTGCCATCACCTCTGCCAGAAGAGTGAGTGAGCTCCAGGCTCTTTCTTCTAAACCTCCTTTCCTCTCTGTCCATCTGGACAAGGTTGTTCTCAGGACTCGTCCTTCCTTTCTCCCTCAGGTGGTTACTGTCTTTCACATCGGCCAGTCTGTTACAATGCCCACCTTCTTTCCGCCTCCACATCCCTCGAAAGAGAGGCTCCACCGTCTGGACCCAAAACGTGCACTCTCCTTCTATCTGGACCGCACAAAACAGTTCCGGGTGGACGACCAACTCTTCGTTGGCTACGTGGGCCCTAAGAAGGGGCGGGCGGTGCACAAGCGGACCATCTCTCGGTGGGTCGTTTTGTGCATTAAGGCCTGTTATTCCTTGGCTAAGAAGGATCCTCCTGTGGAGCTGAGGGCCCATTCCACTCGGGCCACAGCGGCTACTACTGCCCTGGGACGAGGAGTCCCTCTGCAGGACATTTGTCAGGCAGCAACGTGGGCCTCGCTGCACACCTTTGCTAAGCATTACTGCCTGGACAGCCAAGTCCGGAGAGACGGCTTCTTTGGCCGTTCTGTTCTCCAGGACTTCCTGGTGTGATCTTGGTTCGCAGACCCACCACCGGGGTTGGTATTGCTGGGGTATCTATTCTAAGGTAAGGAATCTAACTAACGTGTTTCTTTCAGATGAACAAGTTACTTACCTTCGGTAACGATATATCTGTAAGAAACATTAGTTAGTTAGATTCCTTACCGCCCCCCACACATCCTCCCCGTTCTGCAAACTGATATCTAGGGTTAAGGTCATCCCTTTCAGGGCCCTAGATTCATGGCACCAGTGTCGGTATCTTGCATGGCTCTGCGTTCCTGGCGCGGAAAACTATGTACAAGTACTGACGTCAGCGCGCAAGGGCAGCGTCTAAGTACTCCGACGACGTCATCCTGTCAATCACAAGGCCGACGATGGACGCAGAGCCGCAGACGACGCCTAGCGATGCGCAAGGGTATTGCTGACGAAAAATCTTTCCGGATCCAGCCTGACGCCTGGGGATATTCTAAGGTAAGAAATCTAACTAACTAATGTTTCTTACAGATATATCGTTACCGAAGGTAAGTAACTTGTTCACCTGGTTGAGTGCACCAGAGCTCCCTCCAAGTCCAGCATGGAATTAGAACGGACATATAGAAAGGAAAAATAAAGGTCCAAGTGGTGCAGGGACCTTACAACTACTGTCTCAAAGTGCTCTCCTCAGGATGAGATAGGAAAAACAGGAGAACGCTGGCAATGCAAGCCCCATTTGGTGGGCGGGCTTTCATTTTCAGCATTTCCTGCTAAGTTCCTGTCTCATGGTGGTTTTTTCACCTCAAAGGTAGGGCTCCTAGTTATATGCTATTTATTTTTTGCAATTTCCATCTATATTTAACCATATTTATTTTTTGCTATTTTTTCTATATTTATCCATATTTATTTTGCGTTTTGTGAAAAAATGAAGCTGAAACTTGTTTAATTCCACATTTATTTAACCAATAAATGTATATTTCTTCTTGAAAGCAGGGCAGGTTTTAATGTTTCGGACACTCACAGATGATAAATCAATACAAGTATGAAAACATGAACATTTTAGTATCAACCTTGTGCATATCTGCTGCTGCTTAAACCCAGCCGTGGCCCGTGCAAGTAAGAGCGGTGGGGCCGGGTGGTGGGGGGGATTTCGACAGGCCACAACGAGGGGAAATTAATTATTTATTCAATTTCCCCCCGTCATCATCTGTCAAAATCCCCCCACCCTCCCACCTGGCCCCACCGATCTTACCTCACGGCTGTTTAAACCTCACAATTAAAGTTTCTTTCTTTTTTATCCCCTTTACCTGTCAATCCTCACAGCTATTGGCCTGGCAGTCATTTAGAATCACTCAAAAAACAACCTAATTTCCATTTTTATCCACATTTAAAAAGTACATACAGGGAAATAAATCGTTTTCTGTCTGTATTTATCAGTAAAAATCAGTAAAAACGGACACCTTCACGGTGACATTACAGCGGCATGCATCATAACGACATGCGCAGCTTCAGGCTGCAGGTGTAACACTCTACTTAGTATATACTTTCCTCACTCTAATTTATGATAGTTCTTTTTAATCAGTTTTATGTAAATGATCTATTAATGCCCTCCTTAAACCGACTGCCAAATATGGGAATCAAGCTCCAATTTATGATGATCAGCTCTATGTAGGTGTCAAGGAGGCAAACAATTTCTAGGGGCCTTCTTTTTTGGCAGCACCCGAATGTTATATCTTTATACAAATTTACAATGAATCACAATGGGAGACTTTCTTCTGTGGCCCAAAGTAGAAAAAAAAATCTTGTTATTGAAGTTAATTCATTAACTTGTTTGGAGGCTTTCTCATTTTATTCCTGTTAACAATTCTACTAGTCATGAATAGATAAAAGCTTTCATTTTTAGGTCTCGCCTAGGCAGCGCTCATGTGCTGATCTAGGAGATGACCTTTTGCAATTGGTCTGCCCTTTTCAAGCACTCGTGCTTGTGCTGGCATCCACCTTGCAGGAGTGAGCAGCGCAAGCAGGGGCCATCTGTTTCTCATTATTGTGGCCACGCTTGTTTAAAACCGCACCGAGTACTTCACAGAACTTCAAGCGCAGGGGCCATCTGTTTATAATTAGCGTGGCCATGCTTGTTAATTCTTTCGCTAGCTGCAAAGACCTGTTTTACTCCAGCCATCACTGGTGCAATCATGCCAAGTTCGCTTCAATCTCTCGGTTTCTGCGGTGTGTACTTGGCGTTTACCCTACACCACTGATGACTTTTCCAACCATCTCTGCGCACTGCCATCTTTAACATTACCACCCTTTGACAGTGGAACAGCCATGATTGAGACCCCTCTGACACAAACACCTGCCCCGCCACTGGAGTGGAGGTTGCTTATGTTCTACTAACTTTTCACCCACCACAAGTTGGTTTTTGATTAACTCAGGTGCTCGTGCCCTGAAGCTTGTCATGAGTCCACTAGAGGGCAGAACATCATAATTTAACTCTGTCAGTCAATGACACTGCAGCATCGCCATGCTTTGTGTTAACTTGATGAGACAGAATACATTTATGACTTCTGCCAACGGAAGGCTTCTGCAACTGCTTGCAGGACTGTAAAATCCAGCGTTCTTTAATGTCTGGTAAGAGCCGCCGAGACCAGGGGGTGCACTTGTTCGTCATATTCAGCGGATATATGATAGAGCACCAGACAAAGTGAACAAATGGATCAACAAAATGTGTTACTCGTCAAAAAGCAGACACTTTCGTTAATGGGTGAAAAATATCGCAAGACTTTTTTAAGGTGGTGCATTGCTTATGTATCTGCATCACAGCGCTCCCCCAAAGTGTGGCTTCAGTACACGTTATACAATAAGGAGATTGTCGGCATCCCCCACAACCCCTCTGAAAAGCTGCAAGGTCGGGGGTGGTGCCAGATGGTTATGGGTCAGGCAAGCTTGACTTATGTGTGGCTCGTTGTCAGCCTGCTAACCTGCAGCTGACAAGCACGGTAAACACACAGGAAACTACTACATCTTCCCCAACCTCTCCTACCTAAAAAGGATTGAGAGGAATGTGTAGACTGAAACATGTCTCCCTAAGAAAGACGTGTTGTAGCCTGGGGCAAGGGTTGTGTGAAGCTGTATCTGTCGTTTGTTGTATATCCATCCTGTCCAGAGCATAGCATAAAACATCGAGCATTAATCTGATTTTAGAACGGTGCTGGTTCCCGTATGTCATCAAAGGAGGAACAAATTAAATATTAATGAGGTGGACTGAAGGGAAATATTTAATATTTTACCCTAACACAAGTTTAATTCAAGAAGTTCAGATAATGGACTCTTCTCATTTGGGTGTCAATATGTTTTGGTGCGTGCCAAGTGTCCAAAGTAGGTTGTCTGCATTCATCAGGACAAGTTCCAATAAAACTTTATCCCCCTGTGTTTACCCTGCGCGTTGTAGCCGCTATATTGGAAATGGATACAAAGAGTGACCTTACAGTCACATAACCCTCATCAATCCTGGTACTGCTGCTACCTTATCTGTACTGGCGGTACTCAATTATTGCTTCTACTGATCAGCAGATTTTACCTGGCTGGTCAGAATTCATGCTGCAGCCTTATCCCACACACTATCCTTTCCAGAAAGAGGCACACACTGACACACTAACAACACTCCCTAAATCAACAGAATTCTTGACATTTACCGAAATGTGCTCCGGTGCCAGGTGGGATGAACCTCATGATCAATCATGCCACAGTATGTAGGGGAGGGTTTAACTTTCTATGTTATATTCTAGAAAGGATCGTGTGTCTCGTGTCTTCACATTGGCCTCTTCATGACCAGCAATGTGAAGAACTGCATAAATGTGAAAGTGCACCTAGAATTGTAGAGTGCGCTGCACTTTCGCAGGCTGTCTTCACGCATAGGTAGTCCAATCCAGTCGTAAATGAAGAAATGAAGAGCAACAAGCATTGGCATAGCCAATAGGTCTCACATTTGGGACCTTATAAGTGTTTAGCTATGCAACAGTTGATGTTGTTGCACCAAGGATATTGTACTGCATAACTAAATACGTTTAAGGTTCCAAAGGCAAGACCTATTGGCTATGCCAATGCTTGTTAAACATAGTATCAGTCATATAAACTTGTCTATATCACAAAAGCATTTCAGATTTATGTTAGCTCCTTTTCTGGCTTTTGCACGACTGTTGACAAATGATTAGTTAATTAATGTATAGATGTGTACTGTGCAGTGATCAATGTATATGTTTTCTAAATCCTTTTTCAAAATTCTAATTTATTTTACATACCTTATTTGCAATGTTTACCTATAAACTTATTTATGCTACTGCTTTTAAAACAGATTTGTACTTATCCAGCTGAAAACAATCAAGACAAGATCAATCCTTACTTCAAGTCCATTTATATTCCAATAATTACGTCCGCATTTAGCTGTGCTTGCTGCCCTAATGTCAACAAATTAATTATGGAAAGATAAAGATTTTATGGAAGCATCCTAAATACCATTGAAATACAGCCAAGCAAGATGAATGCGCTACAAAGATGAGTAAATTCTCAAGTAATAGAGATTAACATTGCAGGTAAGGGGGATCCCTCTGAATTATGAATAAGCAAGACTGCCATAAAGAAAACTTAAGAATAATAAATTATGAAAGTACATAAAATTGCCAAATAATTCAACTGCAGATGTCCTGAGATTAATTGAGAACCTAAGGTGAAGAACAGGGCTGCACAGATATTACTACAAAGAAGTACTTGTTAAGCAAAACACCAACAAGCCCAGTCTTTTACAGTGTGCCAAAATACACAAATCTCTAGAAAACCCACCACGAAGGCCTATAACTGCAGGTATTAATTCAGTATTACAAGCCCTCTCAATATATGTGAACTTGATTTTTAATCTTCTAGTTAAAACCTGGATTACATACATTGACGGTAAGGAGGCTTCATATGTCAACATAATCATATTAAAACGAATATGGAAGAAGACACTGGGCCTGGTTCACAAAGGTAATTTACACTTTGGAGTAAGTTTACTACTTTCGGTATTCCCAAACTTCGAGTGTAAACTTAAAGTGAGTATTGCAATTGGCTTACTCTTGTGTAGGAGCTCAACGCCCCTCCCTAAACGTCTCCCTGATCATAAGTATAGCTAATGCGGAGGCGTAAAACTCCACATATAGTTTGTGAATTGTAATATTTAATACGTTTTGTCGTGCTACAAAATGTACTATGTAGTTCAGTTTGTGAAACAAATCCATTCTATTTACGATAGATGTTGTCAGTTTGTACAGAGGCATAGCACTCGAAGAGGGTTTGGAAGCACTTGAGGTGCTCATATCGAAGAATGAGAATACAGGTGCAAATAAAGAGCTTGTAATTCAACAAATGAAGGTCATTCTCTACAATAATTAATGCAAGATATGATAGATACTTTTCGATCATATCACTGGAACAGCCAGTTGTTCTAATACAGCCCCAATATATGCAAATATAGGTTTGCATTACTTCAAATCCAAACATGTATTTCATACTGAAACATTATTACCAGGTCTAATTGGTGAAGAAGATATTTAAGAGAAGTGTAGATTCTGGGAAGGGACCAGAGCGAGTCTTTTGAGATTTCACAAATATCTGTAACCACAAAATGATAGAATTAATTTCACATTCAGCATCAGCAAACTGGTTATTACTTTTTTAGGTGTCTTGGTGGTCAATCAAGGAACTGAATTGACTTCAAGACTTTTTCCAAAACCCATGGATAGATGTATTTATTATATTACAAGAGTTTTCACCCACAGCATTTTTTGAAGAGTATCTACTAGTTAGATGCAACTAGCAAGATTAAAGAAAATAATATCAATATCACATATAAAACTGGATGTAAACAGAGAACATTTCTGGGTAAACGGTATGTAAAATAATTGAACGTTTGTGCTCTGTCAGGGGAAAAGCAGCTGTTAGTTATGATTGACTCACTAAATTCCCAATCATCGAGATAGTGAAGTCCACCTCATTTGAACATTTGCACTCAAAATTAGAAAAAGTGGACTCACAGTCTTCATAAGAACTGACAGTGGACCTGTGTTCCAAAGCACAGAATTCCAGGAACTTCTTAGATCACTCGGAAGCCTGCACAGGAAGATCTCACAGAGGTGGTCCCAACCTAATAGAGAAGTTAATGCTTTGTGAAAATACTAAACAAAACACCTAGAATATGTGTGGAACAAAGCACAATGTATAGTGGAAAAAAATCACAATTTCCTTCCGAAATGCAGAATCCACACTGCACCACCCACTCTACCCTAGTGACTCTGCTAGTCTGAAAACTGTTCTGGTCATCGCTCCTGCATCGCTCAGTTGCAGACCTGTGTTGCCATTTTATAAAGTCACTGATGCAGACAAGGAAACTACGCTCCAGGTGTGTGTGCAAGGAAAACCCAAGTCACAAACATCCAGATTGGCAATGCTGCACTGATGCGAAACCAGCACCCAGAAAGCAAGTTTGTCTCACTGTTTGAAAGAGAACTCTGCAAAGTAGTTAGGGGAATCAGGGCCAAGGGTCAGAACGAAATAGTTATTCTGAATGTGTCCTGGGTCAAGAAATGACAAGGCCCCAGGATCTCAGAGGTTCCAATGACTGATATTCCTGAGTGATCTCCTCAACTGATTGTGATAAGTGGCCAACCCCTTCGACATCTTCTTGACCAACACCCCCTCCTTGACCACCATCCCCAGGAGCACTTTCAGTTCCGAGGGTGCCTACCTACCCATCTACCCCTCTGAAGTTACGTGGTTGGTTGCAAACCACAATGAAGTCTGATACAACATGCTGTCAAATCCTATCCCGCCCCATGAGGGTATTGGATTTGAGGATAACAGACTTTTGCATGGTCAACCACGAAGCAGGTCATGATACAGGAAGACGCTAATGAATATTTGAATTGTTCAAATTAGGTTAGAGAGAAATGTAATGTGCACCTGGTACCTTCACAGCAATGTCATTGTTTCAAGCGCCCGGGTTTGGTGCCAGGCTCTAAATAAAGGTGACCTGGGAGAACAGGCTCAGGCCATAAGGTACACACTAGCTTGTCCCTGTATTTTATTGCCGCTGAGAAGTGACATCATTGAAATGATAAAACCATTGAAACAAATGTCAACTGAATATAATAAAACAAACCTCAGCCATAAAAGTGGTGAAGCATCACTCTGACTTGACCAAAGCAGTTCTTCCAATCAAATGAGAGGGTCTGTGGGAATGCTCCTGCTGGGGTAGGGTTGCTTCCTGAAGCCTTAAAGATCCCAGTAGCTGCTCTTAACAAAGCACAGCTCTGAACAGAGCAACGTTTAGAGTTCAGGTGCTGGCCTTCCCCACCAGGTGTGACATTGAGCTTGCTGTTAGTGAGAGCTCAGTCTGACCTCCAAATGTGGGAGTCTCATTCTCATTGAATGAAACTTGAGATCTCTGCCCTTAGTCAATGAGGTATTAGAGCCTCCTTTTCACAGGTAGGAGGAATTTTCCCTATTGGGGGATTTGAGTTTTCCTCCAGACTTTCCTAAGCAAACACAGGGAAAGGAAAAATATTCACAGTCTGTGGAAGCCGTAATAACCTGGCAGAATAATTTAAGGTCAGAGAACTTCTGCAATGCACCCCGAAAACACCCTCACACTGGCCATACACAAGGGGTGGTGGCAGCAATTCCTTCTGGTTATAGCTAGTGGCTCATGGGGCTCTCCCTGCTGGTGTGGCATGACACCATTAACCATAGCCACAACTAAACCTAAAAGTCACAATGACAGGAGCTACATCCAAAGTGCAAGCGGTTTCATGGGCAGAGAATTAACGACCAACAAACCAATTGGCGCTTTCAACAACCAATCAGTGCTCCTAGTGCGCCGAGAACTTTGGAAATCTCATATGACCAATTTTCTATTATTTCATCACATCACAGGCTTTGACGTGCAACTGAATCACTCAGGAGGAAAGCTGTTAAACTTCATTGATGACCACTGTGTGATATGTATAAGAGAAACATGGCACCCTTCAAACTAAACAATACCAAATTATACTACCCGTGAAATCCGGGCAAAAAAGAATGACCTTGAGAGACCAAGTGTAGGGCTAGCAAAACAAGTGTTGCATGGCTAAACACTTATAAGTTCCCAAAGGCGAGACCTATTGGCTGTGCCAATGCTTGTTTTGAGTGGGTGGCTCGTGCAGGTATGCCATTGTGAGTTAGAGATGCTGCGAGTGCTTTTACAGGAGCCCCTGTGACATTGCACCTCTTCAAAATGTATCTTGGGTCTGGTGTGATACTTCTAGCCCCTATTCCCGTCTTCTCGCACCCAATGCATCCTTAAATGTCCCATGTACAGCTGGGGTTGACACTCCTATTACCCCTGCCCTCCAGTGACACTTTACCTGTCACAGGTGGTGGTGGTGGAGGTGGGGGTGTATGTGGTGGTGGCGGTGGACATGGTGGTGGTGGACGTGCTGGTGGTGGATGTGGTGGTGGTAGACGTGGTGTTGGTGGTGGTGGATGTAGTGTGGTGGTGGTTGTGGACGTGGTGGTGGATGTGGACGTGGTGATGGACGTGGTGGTGGTGGACATGGTGGTGGTGGATATGGTGGTGGTGGATATGGTGGTGGTGGTGGCCTTGTTGGTTGTGGACGTGGTGGTGGAGGTGGACGTGGTGGTGGTGGTAGACGTGGTGGTGGTGGGCATGGTGGTGGTGGACATTGTGGTGGATGTGGTGGTGGTGGATGTGGTGGTGGACATGGCGGTGGGCGTGGTGGTGGACCTGGTGGTGGACGCAGTGGTGGTTGTGGATTTGCTGGTGGTGGTGGTGGACATGGATGTGGTGGTGGTGGTGGATGTGGTGCTGGATGTGGTGGTGGTGGTGGACGTGGTGGTGGTGGACATGGAAGTGGGTGTGGTGGAGGTGGATGTGGTGGTGGTGGTGGACATGGTGGTGGATGTGGTGGTGGTGGACATGGTGGTGGATGTTGTGGTGGTGGTGGTGGTGATGGTGGACATGGTGGTGGATGTGGTGGTGGTGGACATGGTGGTGAGTGTGATGGTAAACGTGGTGGTGGTGGTGTTAACAGGCAGGTCGCTCCCCTCACCACCACGAAGCCCCCTGTGTGACCTGTGACCTTGCTGCCTGCCGCTCGCGTTTCTGCCCGCCTGATCCTCGGCGTCCTGCCTAGTTCTTCCTCTGTAGCCTTCCCCTTGTCCTTCTTTTCCTTTTTGTACCCCTGTGCATTTGACTCATTGTACCCCTTTCCCTCTTGCCTTCTGTACCCCGGTCCGTCTTGCCCTTGTGCCCTTTTTGTGCCCTTGTGACCTTTTGTGCCGGTTTTCCCCTCTTGTGCCGTTTTCCCCTTGTACCCCTCGCACCTGCGTCCTTGCCATTTTCCTGCCGCTGTGTCCCTGCGGGCCGCCCCCTGGTCACCCATTGGCTGCCCTGCTCCCACCTTCCAGCTGCTCCTCCCTCCCTCTCCCCCTCATATGGAGGCCGCGCAGCGGTAGAGAGAGCGACCTTTGACGCTGTCAACAGGCAGGTCGCTCCTCTCACCACCACGCAGCCCCCTGTGTGACCTGTGACCCTGCTGCCTGCCGCTCGCGTTTCTGCCCGCCTGATCCTCGGCGTCCTGCCTAGTTCTTCCTCTGTAGCCTTTCCCTTGTCCTTCTTTTCCTTTTTGTACCCCCGTGCATTTGACTCATTGTACCCCTTGCCCTCTTGCCTTCTGTACCCCGGTCCGTCTTGCCCTTGTGCCCTTTTTGTGCCCTTGTGACCTTTTGTGCCAGTTTTCCCCTCTTGTGCCGTTTTCCCCTTGTACCCCTCGCACCTGCGTCCCCGCCGTTTTCCCGCTGCTGTGTCCCTGCGGCCCCGCCCCCTGGTCACCCATTAGCTGCCCCGCTCCCACCTCCCAGCTGCTCCTCCCTCACTCTCCCCCTCAAATGGAGGCCGCGCCGCTGGCACGCCAAAGGCAAGCCCGTCTGCGCCTGTCCGCGCCTGGTCCGCGCCCAGTGCAAGAACCCCTGGCCCCAGCCGAGGCCAGGGCATTCGTCTGAGATACGACTCCGCCGCCCTCAACGCACTCAACACCGGACGACCACCCGCCTGCTGCCGAGCCGCCCCGAAGCGCACCCATGGACCCTTCGCTCAGCCCAACCCTCTTCCATATCTATATGAGCCCCCTCGCCGCCATCGCATGAAAACACAACATCAACATCATCTCCTACGCCGACGACACCCAGCTGATACTCTCCCTCACCAAAGACCCAGCCACCGCCAAAACCAACCTCCAGCAAGGAATGAAAGACGTCGCAGAATGGATGAAGCTCAGTCGCCTGAAACTTAACTCAGACAAGACGGAGGTCCTCATCCTTGGACACTCCCCATCCGCCTGGGACAACTCCTGGTGGCCCACAGCGCTGGGCTCTGCGCCGACACCCTCGGACCACGCACGCAACCTGGGATTCATCCTGGACTCCTCCCTCACGATGACCAAGCAAGTCAACGCCGTCTCGTCCTCCTGCTTCAACCCCCTTCGCATGCTCCATAAAATCTTCAGGTGGATCCCCACCAAAACCAGAAAGACCGTCACCCAGGCCCTCGTCACCATCCGACTGGACTACAGAAACGCCCTATACGCAGGAACCACTGCCAAACTTCAGAAACAACTTCAACGCATACCGAACACCTCCGCACGACTCATCCTCAACATCCCTTGCCACAGCCACATATCCGTCCACCTGAGAAACCTGCACTGGCTCCCGGTCAGCAAGAGGATCACGTTCAGGCTCCTCACCCACGCACACAAAGCGCTCCACGATATGGGCCCCGATTATCTCAACAGCCGCCTCTCGTTCTACACCCCCACCCGCCAGCTCCGCTCCACCAGCCTCGCCCTCGCCTCTGTCCCACGGATCCGCAGAACCACCACCGGAGGAAGATCGTTCTCTTACCTGGCAGCCAAAACATTGAACTCCCTCCCCGCACACCTACGACTGACCCAGGACCATCTCACCTTCAGGAAACACCTCAAGACCTGGCTATTCGAGCAGTAGTAGCATCCCCCCTCCCCACAGCGCCTTGAGACCCTCACAGGCGAGTAGCGTGCTCTATAAATGTTTTGATTGATTGATTGATTGATTGATTGGTGGACGAGGTGGTGGTGAACATGGAGGTGGATGTGGTGGTGGTGGATATAGTGGTGGTGGTGGCATTGTTGGTGGTGGACATGGTGGTGGATGTGGTGGTGGATGTGGTGGTGGTTGTGGTGGACATGGTGGTGGATGTGGTGGTGGTGGACATGGTGGTGGTGGATATGGTGTTGGTGGTGGCCTTGATGGTGGTGGACGTGGTGATGGATGTGGTGGTGGTGGATGTGGTGGTGTTGGACATGTTGGTGGTGGTGGACATGGTGGTGGTGGACATGGTGGTGGACGTGGTGGTGGGCATGGTGGTGGTGGACGTGGTGGTGGTGGATGTGGTGGTGGTGGTGGACATGGTGGTGGTGGTGGATGTGGTGGTGGATGTGGTGGTGGTGGATGTGGTGGTAGTGGTAGATGTGGTGGTGATGGTGGATGGGGTGGTGGTGGTGGACATGGTGGTGGTGGAGGATGTGGTGGTGGTGGATGTGGTGGTGGTGGAGGACGTGGTGGTGGACGTGGTGGTGGTGGATGTGGTGGACATTGTGGTGGTGGATGTGCTGGTGGTGGATGTGGTGGTGGACGTGGTGGTGGATGTGGTGGTGGTGGATGTGGTGGTGGTAGACGTGGTGGTGGTGGATGTGGTGGATGTTGTGGTGGTGGACGTGGTGGTGGACATGCTAGTGGTGGTTGACATGGTTTTGGTGGACGTGGTGGATGCGGTGGTGGAGGATGTGGAGGTGGAGGACGTGGTGGTGGAGGACGTGGTGGTGGTGGACATGGTGGTGGACATGGTGGTGTGGTGGACATGGCGGTGGACGTGGTGGTGGATGTGGTGGTGGACGTGGTGGTGGTGGATGTGGTGGTGGACAGTGTGGTGGTGGACATGGTGGTGAACATGGTGGTGGTGGTAGACATTGTGGTGATGGACGTGGTGCTGGTGGATGTGGTGGTGGACATGGTGGTGGACATGGTGGTGGTGGAGGACGTGGTGGTGGTGGACGTGGTGGATGTGGTGGTGATGGACGTGGTGGTGGACGTGGTGGTGGACGTGGTGGTGGACGCGGTGGTGGACATGGTGGTGGTGGTGGACGTGGTGGTGGTGGTGGACATGGATGTGGTGGTGGTGGACGTGGTGGTGGACATGGTGGTGGTGGACATGGTGGTGATGGACGTGGTGGTGGTGGACGTGGTGGTGGTGGTGGACGTGTTGTGTATGTGGTGGTGTTGGTGGACATGGTGGTGGACATGGTGGTGGTGGATGTGGTGGTGGACGTGGTGGTGGACATGGTGGTGGTGGACGTGGTGGTGGACATGGTGGTGGTGGACATGGTGGATGTGGTGGTGGACATGGTGTTGGTGGACGTGGTGGTGGTGGATGTGGTGGTGGATGTGGTGGTGGACATGGTGGTGGACATGGTGGTGGTGGACGTGATGGTGGACGTGGTGGACATGGTGGTGGACGTGGTGGTGGTGGGCATGGTGGTGGTGGTGGATGTGGTGGTGGTGGACGTGATGGTGGTGGTGGACGTGGTGGTGGAGGACGTGGTGGTGGTGTAGGACGTGGTGGTGGTGGATGTGGTGGTGGACGTGGTGACAAATAGCGAGAATGGGTAAAAGCAAAACACAGAGTGAATGATAAAAACAAGCATTTACAATGCAATGGTCTCGGCATTGTTAAAGTTAGAGCTATTGGCATTGCTCCTGACATTGTTTTTGTATTTTGTATTTTGTAAACTGAGATAATAGAACAATCTGACATAAGTCGGAGAATAGCATTTTCTGTGGGCCCGACCTTGGCAGGGCAATTTGGACCTCTGTGTAGACGACATAATTATGGCTATTTCTTTATATCGGAGTTAAGGGTGGGGGGTGTAAAAGCGACGATATGAATATGCCTATTTACATCTACTTTATAAACAATCATTTGAAGCTTTAACAAAAATATTTAACAACAAAAACGATCTGGTTAAAATATTGAGCAGCCTAGAAATAACGCAATCGGCGTGACGTAAACATAAATGAAACAAAATCCTACTTCTGAGTAGAAGAAAACTAGCCCTACAATTTCCCTGAGTTACATACGAATCTAACCTTTAATATGCGGACTTTCAATCCAATAGTGTTCCCTCGACTATATATACACAATTGATTTTATAACATGATCCTAAATTACATATTGGGCACGGAGTGAACGTTATACAAATGACTCGACTATGCGAAGTATCTCTTGAGATGCGACTCTTGCAGATTGAATGAGGTGGACAACACATTTGAGCGCCTGTTGTAAGGGGGAGCTGCCTACAGCTACACGCTGCATCATCGTCTATAGAGTCAGATGGCGAGGCAGGGGCTTTGGGCCGCTAAGCACGTGCACAGCGGCCACGAGCCCTGCATTACACTTTTGGATCCCGTCCCCTCCCTTCTCTGACCTCTTTAACTGAGAGAAACTCCAGTAGCGGGAAAACAAGGTGCCGATCCAGGAAGTGTGCGATCTTCGTGGTGAGATCGTACTGCGCCATCTTGGCAGAAAAGAAAGCTTCAACACCCGAAAACTTTATTAAAGACTGAAAGAGGGACAAAGGCGTGTGAGTAAGGCAGCCGGGAAGTGTCAATACTGGTAGGTAGGCGGGTACTAGAGTGGTCAGTGGAAATAGAAGAAGGGCGAACCTGGCTCGGATGATCGGGGGAAAGACTGTTGATAAAGAAGACGGTACCCATAAAACTGAAGCCCGAGTACCGTGCTTTGACTGTCGCACAAGCCTGCTACGAGTAGGGTTGGCACCGAACACGTTTTCTACCGGTGTTCAGTTGGTTTAAGCTCCTTATCTAGACGCCTAGTTTGCTCAGGTGCGCGTGCGCACGGTGAAATCCTGCGTACTGACTTGTCTGTGAAACTTGAATTTCTCAACTTCCCGCGTGTGTGCAAATCAGCCTGGATTAACTTCAGCCTTGCGCATTCGTGTGTTTTGATTCCGAGATGCGCGTTTTAATCTTGGAATGCAAAGAGATCATACAAATAATTGGGAGAGGATGTGGTCTTGATACTAGACTGCTGACTTTTGGAGCTGGAAAACGAAGGTTCGAGCCTCGGGGTCGACTGTGATACTTAATCTCCCCGTGCATACCAAAAAAATGAATGTCATTGTGTAACGTAACTGGTGCCTATGTAAAGCGCTCCAATACCTTCGGATCGATTTCGCGCTATATAAATCGGCAGAAAAAAAGAAAGAACAAGAAACAGCGACGGAGTGTAGGCAGGAGCGAGACTGAGAAATGGAAAAGAACGATACAACAGTGAAATAAACAAAACAAGCCGAGGGACCCGGAAGACACCACCGCCTTTCTCCGAGGCACAGCAGAAAATGCCTCGGAGAAAGGGAGCGTCCTTTTCGGATTTGGGGGCGTGTTTTGCTGTTGTCTCCTCCCTGAGACTTCGCGCAAAAAACACGCCCCCCGATCCGAAAAGGACGGGGCATAATCGGAGTGACTGGACCTCTTCTCCAGTGGCTGGCCAGCATTTAAGAGGCCAGCCAATGGAGAACAGGAGAGAAGAGGGGCGGGTGCAAGCCCCTCTTCTTAAAGTCATTAAATCTCGCGAGCGAGACTGCGCAAGCGCAGCCATCGCTAGCCGAGACCTAAAAAAAGCAGGATAGAGCATGAGGGAAGAAGTGCTGAGAAAACAGTCACAGTAAAAGCAAAACAGAAAGTAAATGATAGCCGTGCACGAGTGAATAACTAATGCTGCTATTTTGAAGCACACGCGTGCTTGTCACAGTAAAAGCAAAACACAGAGTAAATGATAGCCGTGCACGAGTGAATAACTAATGCTGCTATTTTAAAGCACACGTGTGCTTGTCACAGTAAAAGCAAACCACACTGCTGGCACTGCAATTGTGTGTTTGCTGGCCCGGGAGTGGTGCGTGCGTGTGTGCGCGCGCAGTCAGCTCTTTTTGGAAGCACATACTTGTGCTTGTGGGCACACCCCTGCTCGCTCCCGCAAGGTAGATGCCGCCACAAGCACGAGTATGTGCTTCCAAAAAGAGCAGAGTGACGGCTAAAGGTCCTCCTAAGCCACGCATGCGCGCTGTGTAGGCGAGACCTAAAAACAAACACAAATATCATGAAATACTGGAAGAGCATTTCATGATTTTTGTGTTTGTTTTCTTTGTATCATATTCGGCCATCACTAAGGATGAAATAGCACAATGAATAGGAAGTTCTTGCTCCTCTAAAGCTGCTGGCCCAAATGGTATACCTATGGACCTAGCCAAACTAGATGTCTCCTTCTGCAGTTCACTATTGGAACAGCTATTTTCCTGTGCCATCATGACCGGGCAGGTTCTGACCTCATGGAAAGGTGCAGTAGCTCATCTTTTTTATAAAAGGGGACCCAAATAAGATTCAGACAGTTATAGACTAATAGAACTTCTAGACTTTGAAGGGAAGCTATTCACCAAGCATTTATTAAATAAACTGGCTAATTGGGCTGTGGAACATCTTTTAATACCTCTAACACAAGCCGGATTCTGCTCTGGCTGTTCAACTGTTGACAATATTATGACTCTGACCCTTCTTGCAAAAAAGTCATTAAAAAACAAAACAACGTTGTACGCCTGTTTTGTGGATTATTCCACTGCGTTTGACAAAATGATTAGGCAAAGACTATGGGCAAAACTCAAGATACAACTTGACAGCATGATATCATAGACCAACCATCGTGCCATTAGAAAGCAGCTCAAATCAGCCACAATCGTAAAATCTGTTATAAGATTTGCCAACCTGTTCGGCAGGAGAGCAATCAAGCCATCATTGAAAGCACTAAGCATGAAACTTATTCCATACCTGCTTGATGCATCGCCAGTGTTAAATCATAAGATAATAGCCAGTCTTGACAAAATATTTATACTACATATACGCAATCTCTGCCATCTACGCACTGCCACTCATTACTATGTTATCAGGCTCGAATTAAATCTAAAATATCTAACGTCACTTCATCACAGAAGCACTCTGAATTATTCCTGTGACTGTGCAAGAGTGTATCCACCAACTTTAAAATCCTTAATCCATCTGGAACTAAGAAAAACAACATATAAAGATTCGGAGCTGAATGGTTTATCCTCAAACATAGATCTAGAAACATATCAACCTCCCAACCTAGAGTCACTGGCAAAGTTAGATTGACTGACACTTGAAAAGTTTACTCAATCAATCAATCAATCAAGGAATTTGTATCGCGCACTACTCACCCGGAAGGGTCTCAAGGCGCTTGGGGGAGGGGGTCTGCTACTGCTCGAACAGCCAGGTCTTGAGCTGTTTCCTGAAGGCGAGGTGGTCCTGGGTCAGCCGCAGGTGGACGGGCAGGGAGTTCCATGTCTTAGCCGCCAGGTAGGAGAAGGATCTTCCTCCGGCGGTGGCTCTCTGGATGCGAGGGACGACGGCGAGGGCGAGGTTCGCGGATCGTAGCTGTCGGGTGGGCGTGTAGAAGGTCAGGCGGTCGTTGAGGTACCTTGGGCCCAGGTCGTGGAGGGATTTGTGTGCGTGGGTGAGGAGTCTGAACGTGATCCTCTTGTTGACAGGGAGCCAGTGCAGGTCTCTCAGGTGGCTCGAGATGTGGCTGCGTCGGGGGGCGTCCAGGATGAGACGGGCGGAGGCGTTCTGGATATGCTGAAGTCTTTTCTGAAGCTTGGCTGTTGTACCGGCGTAGAGGGTGTTTCCGTAGTCTAGTCTGCTGGTGACGAGGGCCTGGGTGACAGTCTTCCTGGTCTCGGTCGGGATCCATCTGAAGATCTTGCGGAGCATGCGGAGGTTGTGGAAGCAAGATGAGGAGACGGCGTTGACTTGTCTGGTCATCGATAGGGAGGAGTCCAGGATGACGCCAAAGTTGCGTGCGTGGTCCGTTGGCTTGGGTGCGGTGCCCAGGGCCGGGGGCCACCAGGAGTCGTCCCATGCGGAGGGCGACGGTCCCAGGATGAGGACTTCTGTCTTGTCCGTGTTCAACTTCAGGCGGCTGATGTTCATCCATTCGGCGACATCTTTCATCCCTTCGTGTAGGTCGGCTTTGGCGGTGTCGGGGTCTCTGGTGAGGGAGAGAATCAGCTGGGTGTCATCGGCGTAGGAAATGATGTTGAGGTTGTGTTGGCGTGCGATGGCAGCGAGGGGTTTCATGTAGATGTTGAAGAGAGTGGGGCTGAGCGATGATCCTTGCGGGACGCCGCAGATGACTTCGGTGGCCTCAGAGCGGAACGGAGGGAGGCGTACTCTCTGTGTTCTGCCGGAGAGGTGTGAGATGATCCATTCCAGAGCAATCCCCTGGATGCCGGTGTCGTTGAGGCGTTGGACTAGGGTGCGGTGGCAGACAGAGTCAAATGCTGCGGAGAGGTCAAGGAGGTGAGTGCCGCTGTTTCACCTTTGTCGAGCAGGGCTCAGATGTCGTCGGTGGCTGCGATGAGGGCGGTCTCGGTGCTGTGGTTGGCTCTGAATCCGGATTGCGATGGGTCGAGGGATCCGTTCGTCTCGAGGAAGGCGGCCAGCTGCTTGTTGACGACCTTCTCGATGACTTTGGCAGGGAATGGAAGGAGCGAGATAGGGCGGAAGTTCTTGAGGTCGGTCGGGTCCGCAGTTGGTTTCTTCAGTAGTGCGCTGAGCTCGGCGTGCTTCCAGCTCTCCGGGAAGGTGGCTGTATCGAAGGAGGCGTTGATGATGTCTCGGAGGTGGGGTGCGATGGTAGAGGCGGCCTTGTTGAAGACATGGTGGGGGCATGGGTCGGTCGGAGATCCGGAGTGGATGGTGTTCATCATGCGTGTCGTGTCTTCAAGGGTCACATTGGTCCATGTCTGGAGGATAGCGGCGGGGTGCGTAGGTTCGGTCGATGGGTGCGGGGGTGGAGCGCCGAAACTGTTGTGGATGTCGGCGATCTTGCGGTGGAAGTACGAGGCGAGGGAGTCGCAGAGGTCCTGCGAGGGAGTGATGTCCACGCGATTTTAAATTCCAGACAGAGGAAAACCGACTTGGCAAGGTCAAAACAATATAATCACATGGACTTAGTTTTAGACACTTTTGCCTCACAGAGCCAAGAAAATCTGCCAGGCTATGTAAAAATGAAATTTCTAAGATTTAGATTGTTTTATATCCCGATTTACAAATGTGAAGAGGAATGGAACCCAGCAGTCCTGTATTTAAGCAAAATGTATCTAAGATCGATTTTTATTAAGGCAAAAATAAGATCTACTCGCAGGCATTTACGCTTTTTCACATTTTTGGAGGGTAATGCAACTTCCAATTGCTCCTTAGTGTCCTCCACCATCTTACATTGGTCAATTAAAAAACAGGAAATAGTGTGCACGTCATTCTGAAGACACCAATGCATGGAAACTCATGGCTGTGCCTACAGAAAGACGCAACAGCAGCTACTCCATCGTGTCTTTGCTTTTTGTTTTATATTTGGCTGATACTGCAAAAACATTTTTGCTGAAGCTGCACAGCATCACCGAACAGTATTGACTAAGCCAATAGGTCCAAAAGGCGAAACCTAATAGATTTGCCAATGTTTGTTGTGCATGGTTTGTAGCTCGTTTGGAGTACTGCCTTCCCAGACACAAAATAAACCTCTCAGCACTGCTGGGTGATCAGTACCTTTTGTACATGTATGGAAATGATTAGCTTACTAAAATGCGGGTTACATTGCGAGTATAAATGCATAAAATATACATATGTGCTGCTGGTGCAACCCACTACCTACTTCAACATTGGAAAACCACAAAGCTACCTCTGCACACATGCACCATTGAGAACCCCTTGCTCAAAGAAGACGAAAAACACAGAGAGAAAAAACTCCTGAAAAAGAAAGCTATATTTGCCACAAATTGGGCCTGCCGTAAAAGATAACCCATCCATCACCTCCTGCTTGCCTGAGCCCTGACAATTTGTAAGGCCTAAATAAAACAAAAACTGAGATGATAGAGCCCTTATTAGTTTCCGAAATTTTAAAGCTCACAAGTGATGTATGAGTTAACATTAAGACAGTAAGGACAAAAAATTTATATTTAGTGGGGGACATTGATTAATTGTAGAATCAGATTGCTGTGCGTATCCCCAAGATATTCTATGTTTAGTATCGCAGGTTTTAGCTTATTGCTAAAACGTTACGAGAAAATCAGCCAGCCAGTTCCAATCAAAGTTTGCTCAGCGATGTGGAGCTCAGTCCACAGGGGCTGTAGTGATAATTAAACAAGCATTGGCATAGCCAACCGGTCTCGCCTTTGGGATCTTATAAGTGTTTAGCCATGCAGCACAATATCCTGGGTGTGGTGCCATCGACAAAACAGAAGACCATGACCTAGAAAGAAGCGGCTGTGATACATTGGCAATTGGCTTGAGGTGGCATTGGTAGAATACGGCTTGTTGTGTCAGGTCTACTGTCTGCACTATTATTTTCATTCTATACGAGTAAGAACAAAAGCCACTTTTTTTTACTCATGTATTGATGGCACTTAGGAGTTATTTCATCACCTGGCTCCGATGTGCCACTATCCGCCTCGCCAAGCTATGCTAAGGCATGTCGGAGAACTGGTTATAAACCTCGAAGACGGGCTGCACACATAAGAGGTCGCTGCAGATTTTGCTGCTCCCCCGTGCTGTACAGCATGAAAGGTGCAATTACAATATGTAATACACACCTTGTGAACACACATGCTGTCCGCAAGGCGATTCCACTGAGCACATGCGAGGTACAGAATAGTGCTGCTGAGGGCCCACAGGGCCACACACACGGGACATGGGGCAATGCTGCTGAGAACACATAAAGCTGGGCAGGGCAGAAGTCCCTAAAAATGAAGTGGGGGGACTAACCTAATTAATCAGTATGCAAGTGGCATCACGGCGCATGACATCACAGCCCGTGACATCACTGGAAGTGGCATCAGATCTTAAGCCCTCACATATATGTTTAGCATGTCTATCATGAGTACATTTGAGCACATTTCGAGTATACTTGCAAACCCTCCTGATTTAGGCAGAAGATTCACACTTTTGTAAGCTTCACGTAAACTAATGTTGCCTTTTGTCAGCCTAAAGCTTCCTCTACCCATAGTGCTTTAAAAGAAAAAATAGTAATATTTAAATTATTACAACGCCTCCTCAAGGGTAGTAAGCGTATATAAATGCTATTTATTTTGTGCAAATACTGGGAAAGATCAACACATCTGAAGTTCTTACAGTGCATGCATATCTCCTAAACAGAGCCTGAACAAAGTAAAATCTGCCTCTCTTAAGTATGTGTGAAGGTCTGACAAGGTGGGAGCCTTTTTTTCTCCTATGCTGCATTTGCTTTTAGGTGCAAAGCTTCTGACTGCTGCCAACCAGGAGACTCGAACAAAAGGAGGCCTGATTACCCCTCAGATTCGGCCTTTGTTATGGGCCCGGCAGGAATCTGAAATAAGAGAGCCCCATCCTGTCCCCACCTGCACGTTGTTGCCGACAAGGCAGACAACAATGTGCAGGTGCTGCTGAATGTGTACCGGTGTTTTAAAATTACACCGGGACAAATTCAGCATCTTTTTAGTGAGGCCCAACTTCTTGGTAGGGTGGACGGCTTCCACCCTGTGAAAAAAAGTGGGTGGACGCCGTCCACCCGTGTGTACCCCTGACTTGTGCCCTGGAGCTGGGGCAGTAGTGCTGAGCACACACAGGACTGTCGTACTGTGCACACTCAGAAACTGACTGCTACTGAGAACACTTAGGGAACAGGGCAGTACAGTTGAGCACGCACAGAGCTGTTGTACTGTGCACACTCGGAAACTGACACTGCTGCTGAGAACACACAGGGCACGGGGCAGTACTGCTGAGTACGCACAGGGCTGTTGTACTGCTGAGCACACACAGAAAGGGGCAGCTTGCTGAGCATATATGGGACATGGGGCAGTGCTGCTTAGAAATCACAGGGTCTGGGGCAGTGCTTCTGAGCTTACACAGGGCATGGAGCAGTGTTGCTGAGCACAGAGAGGGTGGTGGTGCTGAGCACACACGAGACATGGGGAAGTCCTGCTGATCCTGAACGGGGCAGTGCTGCTGAACACGCACACAGCATGGGGCAGTGTGGATGAGCATGCAAAGAATTGTAGTGTCAAGCACGCACACACAGGACCCTAGGCAGTGCTGCAGAACACACACACACAGCTGTGGACGAGCACAAAGAGGGGCATGAGGCAGTATTGCCGTGGATGGACAGTGGTGATGAAGACACACAGAGCAGTGGTGGTGCTAAACACAAGGCTGTGATGCTAAACAGTGGGGGAGGAGTATGTGTGACCAGCCACCGGTCTTGCATATATACAAAATCCACCCTCAGCCAGCACCCCAACTCACCTCTGCAAGCTTCAAGTCCAACTGGAGAACAGAGATTGTGAGAAAGTGTACTTACAGAACAATGCCAGTTGTGAAGAAGGGACTCTTCTATCAAATGCTGCCCGTGCTGCTTCTCTGAGTTCCCCTGGGTGCCTGTGGGGTTTGGCACTCATACTAAGTGTAGAGACTGATCACATCAAACCATCGTTTGCTGGAGGTTGGGAGCTGACAGAGCGTGCGTGAGTTGGACAGTTTTAATGTAGAGAAATGGCACTCATGTACTTAGAATGAATGAGAACCCCCTTGATAGGGCATGATCGGTAAAAGAAAACGAATTATGTATGCAAACAAAAAACATTATGCAGTTGCTGCTCCTCCGTTATGGTGGAGGAGCATCGCAACTGCTGAGAGCCAGCAGAGGGGAACGTGAAAAATAGAATTATAATAAAACCATTTTATTATCATTTTATTTTTCTTATGGCGCTAGAGGCAGCCGAGTCTAGGGTTGGGTGGGGGCCATGGTGACAGCGGGGGGAGGAGGAGTAGTGTGCCCTGTAAGTGCACATATTGGTTTGACATGCACACATCGAAAGAAACTAACTCCTGCATGCTTTACTGTTTTTTCTATGCTTTTGGATTTAAACATGACGGAAATTAACTTTTTGGTTGCAGCTCTTCGTCGGGCTAAGTTGTTCTCCTCTGCTCGGGGGTGTGGACGCAATGGCGTGCTGGTGAGGTCGGAGGCCCGTATAGCTTCCTTAGTCTGTGGTTGAAGACGTGTCAGATCTGACCCTTTACACACAGGGAAGCTGCATGGCTTTCTGTGGTGACAGCAGCCGGTTCGAGGTTTACAAGGATGAAACCCATTTACCTGTGGCCAGGAGCAGGAGTGGAAGAGTCGTAATAACACTGTACTGACCCTCATTGCAGCAGCAGCCGTGGGCATGGCGGGGATGATTTACAGAGCCGTCGGAGCTCGGAGTGACTGAAAATAGCAGTGCTTGTGCTGTGTGAGAATCCTGCCCATCCAGGGAGCTTACTAAGAAAATGGTTAAAGCAGGGTCGGGGGA
Organism: Triturus cristatus; assembly: GCF_964204655.1. Taxonomy (NCBI): domain Eukaryota; kingdom Metazoa; phylum Chordata; class Amphibia; order Caudata; family Salamandridae; genus Triturus; species Triturus cristatus. The sequence continues at coordinate 742,672,870 of NC_140592.1, forward strand.
GGAGGGGATTAGCGTGGCAAGCTGCAGCAGGCAGGTGGGGAGGATGGCACAGATGGGTGCCAAAGCTGAACACACAAAAGACAACAGCAAATAATAAAAAAAGAGTCCCCCCAAATGACCAGATAAACAACCAAGGTGTAAAGATACAGTATTGGTCCCTGCTGTGTGGTAGGAAACAAAAGAGAAAAAGGAGGGACAAAGAGGAATGGTTGACTACTTGCAAGCAAGGATTTTTAAAGGACACTGAAATAAATATGAAAAGAAGTGGGCGGACTGTAAGCCCACAGAGTGAATACAGCATGTCTCAAAGAGAGAGCGCATGTGCTGCCGAGGCTCGATCAAAAGAATGTGAACCAGGGATCTAATTGCATATGATATGTGCTTTAGCTTTTAGGTCTGGTCTAAATTGGTATTCAGACAAAATATCGAGTTTAAAATATTGATTTACAAGAATATTGGGTCTAAAATATTGTGACTTGGAAATATAGATGCAGGCAGATGTATGGACAGGGTAGGTGAGACTGATCGGGCACCTGAGCACATGTCCCGGTAAGGTGCGGGCGTCCTACATCTCTAGCCTATGGAGCAACTCTCCGTTTAATTATAGGTAGTGTTCAGGAGCGCTCATGACTATTTAGTCTGTAGCCACACTGTAGAGTGCACAGTTCTTTGGCCCGCCCTGACACCACTATAGGGTATTTACCCCTTCACCTTTCACATGCACATCACCTCAACTTGTTTTATTCCGGTCCTGAAGAAGCGCCATGGATCCTTGAGACCATGCAGGCGCGAAACATGTTGACCTTTTTCTAGTTACCAGGGCACATTAAGCCCATTGGGGTAACACACACCCTACGGGTTTTTATTCTGTCAAGGGTGCCGCCACATTAAATAATTTTCTTGGTAACCCTTAGGCAGTTTTAATTCACGTTGCATGCACTACACCACCCTCAAATAGGACCCACAGCACACACTCGCATGCATCAAACGGCTGTTCTCTAAAAAGATCTCAGCCAAAGTGACCCTTCGGGGGACCCGTAGGGCATTGCAGCGTCGGCCCGACGAGGAGCAAACGCTCGATGATGAAGCATGACATCCTTCGGGGTAGCGGAGGGGTAAAAATTGCTATTCCCACTCCAGTGAGTGCAACAGTAGGGAAAGCTTTGGATAGCGGAGAGGTAAAAATTACTATTCCCACTCCAGTGAGTGCAACAGCAGGGAAAGTGTTGGATAGCGGAGGGGTAAAAATTACTATTCCCACTCCAGTGAGTGATAATCAGGGAAAGTGTTGGATAGTGGAGGGGTAATAATTACTATTCCCACTCCAGTGAGTGCAACAGTAGGAAAAGTGCTGGATACCACACCAATAAAAAAAAAAATCAGCATTTTTATTACATTTAATTTCCATTATTAACATAAATAATATTGAAATTGTATTATATTATTATTTTAAAAAGATAATAAACATTCATTAATTACACATTGTTTAACACTATAACATCCACATTACACACCTACAATCAATTACACAATTACTAATTACTAATTAATTAATACAAATTAATTAACACATAATTAATAATTCATCAATAAAAAATAAATTACTTCCCACCCTTCTCACCATTTACACCTATAAACACCACAACACACACCTAAAATTAATTAAACAATTACCATCATTAATTAATAATTAATTCATTTAAATTAATTAACAACTATTTATCAAACAATCATTAATTAATTTATGTACACATTCAACTCAATAACATCAAAATTATACAATTATGAATAAATATAAATTATTGAATACATTTTATATAATTAAATTACTTCCCACCCTATTCCCCTATAAACCCACAACAGAACTAAAAACGCAAATTTCAATTAAACAAAATGTATTAACTACTATAAATAATAAATTAAATCTATATAATTAAATTACTTCCCACCCTATTCCCTTATAAACCCACAACCCGCTATGGAACTAAAAACGCAAAATTGTATTTAAAAAAATAAAAATATTAACTACTAAAATTTTAACACATATACTAAAAATACAAACAATTTTCATACAAAATACTAAAATACATAACATTAATAATAAATCGATATTTTTAACAACTATATTTTTGTAAACGATATTTAACACTTCGATATTCTTGCAATCGATATTACTTACCTAACAATCGATATTCTTGACCACGATATTTTTTCCATCGATATTTCTATCCCACGATATATTTACCTCGATATTTCTGTACATCGATATTTATACATCAATATTCTATCTCTGTACCCACAGTAGGTGAAGGCATCGCCAAACTGAAAACAGAAATGCTGATTCAGGGGTTGAATTTAGGATTTTGGTAAAGTCTGCCTCAGGTGACAGCCAGTGGCGTAGCAAGGTCAGGTGGTACCCGGTGCGGAACATGTCTTGTCATCCCCGGCTTGACAAAATGGCAAAAATATGTTTAAAACACATATTTTTGCCATTTTGTCACCCCTTCAGTGATTTCTTGTCACTCCGGCTGACAAAATTTTAAAAATATGTGTGTGAAAAAAACACATATTTTTGCCATTTTGTCACCCCCCTCAGTGATGACACCCGGGGCGGCCCTCACCCACTGCACCCCCCTTCCTACGCCACTAGTAACAGCCATCCTTACCAATAAGAAAACCGAACAATTGCAGCATGATTAAAATCTGTTAAAGTAAAGGGGCTGAACAACTTTTAAGGAAATATAAGTTGACCATGACATAGAGAAGCAAAGCTGATTTCCTCATGTTGAACTAAACATCTCTGATTACCACCTCTTTTCGGCATATAAATGGTTTCAAAAGTTGTATTGAAACTTCATGTACTCAGATCAGATAAAATTGCCAAGGGACGATATCGAATGTAAACATGAATCAATTAATTGGTTATACCATACAAATCGACAGTCTTCAATTTAAAAAAAAAAGAAGCTTATCCTTGCATGGGATTGGCTGCAAGGGACATTCTTCACCATGTATCATGTGTACATTGTTTCAGCCCTTTTGGATGGCTGACTAGCATCTGGTCCCGACATGGATGATGATTCTGAACATGTTAGGGACTCCACTGTGCTGCAGGGTGACCAGGGTATGTTTAAAGTATATTATCAGGAACAACAGATTAAGATCACATGACTAATTAAGGAAATGCATTAAAGAATAAAGCAGTGCATTAGAAAATTCTTAGCATTTGACTATAAGTGGTGAGATGCAAATGGCGTAATTACTGCTGATCCTGATACGTGTAACATAAATGATGGTCCCTATAAGATTGCAAGCATTGTTAAGATTTATTTCCAAGATTTTTACAAAGAAAGACTGAATTACACAGTACTATTTAGCTTAAAACAATTTTCAGGGATACATTTTTGCTCGTGTTTACTAACGGATTTTGCCATAGACACAAAATGAGTAAAACATTTTGATAGGTCAGGCCCTCTGATCGCATCCTTCTCCCTCGGTCCTCTGGAGATTTTGCTTAGAAAGTTAGGGATGCAATTCTTGTTGCAGTGCTCACATGCAGGATAGCACCCTGTCTTTAGGCACAGAGGAGCATTCACGGTTTACCTATCAGATTGGCAGTGGTGACTGCCACAAACAAAGAGTAGTGAGACGGGTGGAGGGGGTGCAGGGGGAGAGGGGGGGATGAGCATGTGTGGGGGTCCTGGTCCTGAAAAATGAGTGCTGGTGCCCACCACCTGCAACCACAGGCACAAATTAAGTACTGCCCTTTTCACTAGCCTAACTAAAACAGACACTTATATAGACCGATCATTCTGATCAATGTTAATTGTAAAGTCTATGCAGTTGTCTTTGGTACAAGATGGCCAGTTTCTAATATCCATTCTATTTTCAACTAAGCAATATTTGTAAAAGGCGAAGTACCTGCCTCAGACACGTATTATGTACAGGGCCAGATTGGGAACAAAAACCAGCCCGGGCAAAAATGTTTAAATCAGCCCTGCTCCATTTCTCCTCCTGTCTCATCTCTCTCTTTCCTCTTTGTTCTAAAGCTCACTCTCCACTGTGCATGCTGTCATTACCTGCAGAAGCTGGAGAAAGTGACAGAGTTGGCAGTAGTGGCCTTTGCCCTACAAACGTGCCTACAAAGGCTCCAGCCACTGGGGAAATGCTTGGTGAAAAAAGTGGGCAGTCAGAGCCTGATTATGTACAATTCTTTATTTAGCAGAAACCGCAGGCTGCTAGAATATTGTACTAGATGCTGAGTGTGCCTTGTTTAGGATGGAAGGGCAATTCCTATTAAAGGTTGAAAAGAAGTACAATTTTGTAGATTAAGTAGTATTCCAATTTAGTAGTATTTCTGCTTTATTCATGAATGTTTTTCCCTTAAAACATACTCCTTTTACAATAGTCCAAAAGTCTGCTAATTTGCTAATGGCATTTGCTTCCTTAATGTTTATGTCTGTTGATTTGGTGGAGTCACTTCAGCCTCACCTCCCTCTTATTCCTGAGTTCCGGCTAGATGGCAGCCACTGTATAGCTGTAGGACCGGTGGTGGATTCTTGGCTTGTGGGTGTTCCCTATTTGCCAGTCACCTTTTATTGATGGGCTAGAGTGGGGAGAGATCGATATACTAAGTAGAGTCAAGTTGGGCTTTTCAGGTAGGGGCTGGCACTATGAAAGTATCACACCCTGCTGGTCGCTTGGGTGGAAACTGGAAGCACTGAGGGTTCTGGCAATTGGTACAGCAGGCGCCCTCCTGGGGATCAATTTGGCTGCACTGCATTTTGACCATGACAAAGATGTGAGCCAGTAAAGAGACTGCAAGATCCATGATTCACCAAATGAGTCAGCCTTGCAAACCCAAATTTTAAAGTGACCCAGACATTCTGCTTTGCCACCCAAAGAACATAAGCAAACAGGAACTAAGAGCAAGTCAGATTTCTATTCCTTGTGTCCCTCTTCTTGACAGCATGTACTCTGAAATCCCAGAGTGTTTGATCCCCGCCTGGCCTTGCTGACAAAGGGCGAATCATACTCTATGACTTCCTTGAGAATTACCACCAGTGTCATCCACCATAAGGTGTCAGACGTGGAATCCAGTTTCAAGGAAGGGAAGCTCAACCAAGCAGAGAAACATGTTCTGAAGGCGGATCTGAATTTGGCGACGTTGGAGCAGCAAGTCCGATCATAGGGGGGAGAAGACACATGACTATCCAGAGTTTAGAAGTTGAGCTATACATCCGTATTGAAACTGGAGCAGGAAGTGGAGTGTCTGGATCGCATTGCCATTGCATCAAGGATCCGATTGAGATGATCTTCCAGCCCTTATGTATCATTTCCCGAGAAACAATGTGTTTGATGTTGATTCCGGTGGCGGTCCAGGATTCCAGGCATCTGGGATTCACACTGGGGTGAAGGATCCAGAGCCCCAGGTGCTGACACTGTAATTGTTGAGATCCCGGTAATCCTTGAAAAGGTACATTTTCACAAGGCTGCAGCGAAGGTGGACCTTACGTTCTGGGACTGCATGCAACTTGTTTTCCTGATCTGAGAAGGCTGCCTCGAAGTAGAAGAAGAAAAGAGCTGTAGGTTGTTAAGAGTAAGCTGTTGAACAGAAAGTTTGAGACCTCTTCCTGGTACCCTGCCAGACTACATGTGGTTAGGGAGAGTAAGGCTTAATTTTTTTTTTACCCCTAACCAGTCTGCTGGGGACTTCTTGGACAGTAAAAAGTTTAGGATGCACATCCGTGTCAGGGTCATCACAAGAATGAGTCTATGTCATTGTTTTTTTTCCCTTTCTTTTTCTGTGGAGAGCAGTGTGATACATATTGCCATTGTACGTGGAGAATTTCCAAGGCATTACATTTGAAAGTTAAAAAATATATATATATTCGATATTTGTAAGTTACATAGGTGACAATGCATATAATCAAATTGGTAACCCATCCTGCCATCTGGCAGTTTCGAGGTAATAGTCCATTTTGAATTTCTAATTTTGCTGCTAATATTAATGGACACCACCTTTCAGATAACGATGAGTAGGAACACTACAGGAAATAACATGACACAGATGCATCAGACCCTATTACACCTGCAATTGTACACATGGCTATAATTTTGTGTAAAGTGTAGGTATTTCCTCAGGGAGGCCCCTATAAATTCCTAGACCTTTATGCAGCGACGAGCAATGTTGTGTAGGTATCAGAAGCATGGCTACAGAAAATCTTATCCCTTACCCAGTCCACCACTTCGGTGCTATGGCCAGGGCTGAAGCCAAATTGGGAAGGGTGAAGGATCTGATTAATTTCTAGATAAGATCTGAGTTGCTTAGTGACAAGACTTTCAAGCTGTTAAGCCAAAAGGGGTAGTAAAGATATAGGGCGATAGTTGCCTAGCGATTTATGATCCAGAGAGGGTTTTTTTAGACTGGGATGTGCGCAGGCCATCTTCCATTCTGACGGGATGGTACCTGTTTTGATTGAACAATTAAAAATCTGTAAGATTCCTGGGTCGCAAAGAGTGGCCAACAGGGACATTGTTTTAGGTGGACAGGTATCCAACAGAGAACCTGACTTTGCAGATACCAAGGAGCAGTGAAAAAAGGCTCAAACTCTCTAAAATGTGAGAGGTGATTATTAACTGCTGAGGTTTAGAAGTAGGGATTCCCGGGTCTTGATTAGGTATGATATGTAGTTTTGAATAAATGTTGGAAATTTTGTCTTGGAAAAAATTAGCCAACGAGTCCCAGAAATTCTGGGACTCAGGCAAAGACTGAGAGCATGCCGTGGGTGTAATGAAGTTATGAACTATATTAAAAAGGGCTTTGGACGAATTACCCACCCGATCAATTTGATTGATGATAAAGCTACGCCTGGCTAATTTGATGTTGTGGTGGTAACAGGTCAGCGTTTGTCTGTACATGTCCTTATCTTGGGGACTTTTGCTCTTTCGCCAACGCCGCTCTGAGCTCTTACATTTAGCTTTTTCAGTTTTTAACTCTGGTGTGTAACAGGGGGCCGAGGGTCTGTGATGGGTGGCCCGGCAGGGTTTAAGAGGGACAGTTAAATCCGATGCCGTCTTCAGGCCAGAGTTAAAAGACTCGAGCAGCATCGAGACCGTTTGTTTATTTTTTGGCAGGTTCAGATGGAAAACGTCCTGAAAGGATTCGGCCATAAGTTTATGCCATGGCCTGTAGGTATCACCTACTTGTCTACTATTCCTAATGGTAGACCGGGGATATGCTGACTGCACATCAAAGGGGATTAAATGATGATCTGTCCACGTGAGAGGTATTGGAGCCTTACAGTCCACACAGTCAAAGTTGGAGAGTAGTAGGTCAAGTGTGTGGCCTGCCGTGTGAGTGGGACTTCTAATTCTTTGGGAGAGTCCCAGGGTCTCTAGGTCCATTATTAGTTGGGTTGGTTGGCGAGGTCTTCCCCATGGAAGTTGAAATCGCCAAGGACAAGGAATTTCTTTGAGGCTTGGACATAAGTGGCTATTTTTTCCACCAGCTGTTGGCTAAAATTGGTCTTGGACCCAGGTGGGCGATATATTAAGGCTCCATTCCAACTATCCGTTGCGGAGACTTTTATTTAAAAAATACCTAGTTCCATAGTGTCGGAAAGGAAGGTAGTGATCCATGTAACATTTATAGTGTTTTTAAAAACTACGGCAATATCCCCACCCGTTTTTGCACCTCAATCAAGTTTAATGAGTTTGTAGTTCTCTGGGATTGCTAGTGCAATGGCTGAAAGATTGGAGGAATTTAGCCAAGTTTCAGTTAAGAAACAGATGTCCGGAGACCAGGAGGTAATTGCATCCCATATTTCCGTGGCATGTTTAGGTAGCGACCTTATATTACAGAGGAAGCTTTTTAGCTTATACTCAGTTGTGTTGGGGGTAAGACTTTTCCCGGTACAATGCCCAGAGTCATAGGCACTTTGAAAATTACATTTATTGCCAGCCATGGGGCCCTCTAGTAAATGTGGATAGCTATTAGTGCATAAAAGTTGTTGTGTGGTGCTGGTCTTATAGTGTGCTCGTAATTGGTGTAAGGTAGCTGCTGAATAACAATGGCACTGTAAGGCTTTATTATTTACCTTGGATGAGCCAGGGGTCCTGGCGACGACCATGCGCGGACGGGCGCAGACGAGCTTGCCTAAGGGGCGCCAGCGACGCACCCTCTGCGCATGTCCGCTGCGTATCCGTCGCAGCATCGGTCTAATGACCCGGAGTAGGAGCAACAACTAGAGCGCTAACCCGCCCCTAGCTGGGAGTGGAGCCGGAATGCTTTCTCCACATAATCAGCAACAGCTGTGGTGGACCGGAAAGCAGGCTCTATGGAAAGGCGAGCGCGGGAGCAGGGGACACACCGGGTAGGTAAAATCCTTCTAATTATTAAATAAAATACAAGGTTAAAAAACGATTATAAACAAAGAGGCTGAAAATACCCCATGCATGCAAAGGAGGCAATTTTAAAACACTTTGTGTCAGGATGCCGAATACCCTTAGCTTGGGCATCAAACTGCTGAGTTAAGTGAGTGTGGCCAGGCATGAGCAAGTAAATCCTGTACTTGATCTGCTGTGCGTAGCACCAAGACAGCACTTATGGCAGTAACTGACTCTCTGCGTATGGGAGTGGATGCAGGCAACCCAGCGATACTTGTATTACTGGACCTCTCCTCAGCCTTTGACACCATCTCCCATATGAGGCTGATAGAAAGGCTACAAGAAATTGGCATTCAGGGTCTGGCATTAAAATGGCTCCAACACTTCCTGAATGATAGACATCAAACCATCATCATGGGTCCCTATTCCTCACGCCAAATAACCCTAGAGAAGGGCGTGCCGCAGGGCTCATGTCTCAGTTCCACTTTGTTTAATATCTATATGGCTCCTTTGGCTGAGATCACAGAGCGCTTTGGCTTTGATATAATTTCTTACGCCAACGATACCCAGATGATGTTTACACCAGGCCAGGACCTGGCGGCGGAAAAAGAACGGTTTTCCTCAGGCATGTTAGCCATCTCAGACTGGATGAATAAGCACTATCTCCAGCTGAATGCAGATAAGACCGAGATCATGCTGTTTGGCAAAGCCCCTGCCATCTGGGCTAATGATTAGTGGCCGCAGCAACTGGGCGCCTCCCCTGTACCCAATCAAGCAGTAAAAAATCTGGGGATAAAACTGGACCAAGCATTAATGATGAGAGATCATATTCTGGCCACCACTGGCTTATGCTACCACTATCTACGCCTATTGTGCAGAATCTTCCCCTACTTTCCCACCGCCGCCCGGAGAACGCTGGTTCAGGTCTTAGTAATAAGCAGACTGGACTATGGCAACTCCCTGTTGGCCAATGTCAGTGAAACACTGATTTCTAAACTTCAGGTTGTTCAAAATACTGCCACAAGGCTTGTGCTCAGCTGCCCTTCGGGCACCTCTTCGGCACCTCTGCTGAAAGAAATACACTGGCTGCCTGTGAGGAAATGCTCATATTTTAAAATCTGTTGCCTCACATATAATGCCTTCAAGGGCAAAGGCCCACTTTATCTTCAGAAAAGAATAAAAGCGTATGCCCCGTGCCATAATCTTAGATTTAGCTTGAAAGCACTACTGTGGATCCCTCGCATCCGTCTAATACGCAGCGGCAGTAAGGCTTTCTCCTATCTCGCCCCGGTGTACTGGAACAAGCTCCCTCTTTATGTACGTTCTTGCCCAAGTTACTGTAAATTCATGAAACAACTTAAAGCCCATCTATTTTAATAACACCTGCATGGAGTTCTGTGTTTGATCCGCAAGCAGCGCTGAGATGCCCTAGGGTGATTTGCGCGATATATCAAGTTGATTTACATAACAACATAACATAACCACTTTGGGAACAGAGCCCGACCCTAGCGCCTCACAGTTCTCCTTCTGCCTAACAAGAGAGCCATAGCTGTAAAGCGTCTACATATCCGATTAATGCCATTAGTTGGGAATGTATTTATTCTTATTTGAAACGTTTTATAAAGCGCGAAGGAGACCCTTGCTGGCATCAGAGCGCTTTGCTAATGAATGAAGGCAAAAGCATATCAATCATTAAAACATGGTCTATATACATATATGGTAAGAGAAAAGTTTGCGCGTAACAAGGGAAATTTTGAAGGTCATAAGTCTCACCACACTGCGTCATTTTCTTCAATTAAACATATATGGACAGATTTACAAGCCCCTTGCGAACCTTTTATGCCGCCGTTGCGTCACTTTTGTGACACAGCGACGGTGTAAACAATGCGCCACGTTGCGACACATTTACAACGTGATGCATCTAGAGATTTGTCACTTTGTAAAGCCCTGCGCCACATTATACCTGCGTCAGGTATAATGTATGTAGGGTGGGCGTTCCGACGCAAGAAAGCCTTGTAAAAGTGACGCACTGAAATCTACAAGATTTCACTGCGCCACTTCTACGACGCCACTGCATCAAAACCCTACGTCTGCTTGAATCAGATTTAAGGAGTGACGCAACACAGTAGGTATAGACCTTTCTGAGCATTGCTGGAGTTGCGTTGTGCTTGCGACAAGACAGCGATGCATGACCTTTGCACCAACAGATGCGTGACGCATATGTCAATCCTTGCGCCATGGTGCACCACATTGTAAATGCGACGCATTCATGGTGGCGCAAGCTTTTTTTTGTGCGACGCAAGTAAACTGACGCATCTCTGCTATGATGCAGAGATGCGTCAGTTTCTTGTAAATCTGCCCCATAATTCCTCCCAAAGCGGTGGAAGTCATAACTCCTATGGGAGCATTTGATACATGTAGTATCTGCGGCCAGATCAAATGTGTTAAGGCGAGCAAGTGTGTAACAGTATCGCTGCAAGAATTTAAAGCTCAGCAACCTCTGCCTGCAACTCAATGAGGTAATTTTCGTTTTTGGAGCACCAGATCCTTTACTGCTTGTTCTTGAGGGTTTGTCCCAGATCTCTTTCCCCGTGGCACCTAGAGCTCCATGGCATTACACTCTGCTCAGGAAGAGGCGCTTTGTAAATGTGAGATGTAGCTCTTCGTGTGCAGAGTAAGGATTGCCAGAGGTGGTGCTTCCTTCTGGGAGAAATTTTTTAAATGTGTTCCCTAATTATAAAATAGGAAGATGTCTCGTGGTCTTAGGGCTGGGCTAGTCCCTTAAAATTGGAACGGTGTTTTAAACAGTGAAACATGTAGCTGATTCATGCCACCCTAAGATCTACCATTGAAGGTTTTCCTTGGCCTCATGGGTCAAGGACAGCGAAACAGGGGTGTAGCTTGGGGAGGGGAGTCTGAGGGGGGAGGGGCTTGTGACACCCCCCCCCCCCCCCAAAATAAATGCATTCTTGCCTTGGTAGTTAGGTCTGGGGGCCCTGAGTCGGGTCTGCTATCTCTATGTTGGTTTTTCTCTTTACAAAACAGTGACCTTTAATGTAAATGAGAGAAAGAGAGAGGACGAGAGATACCAATCTGATGGCTGGATTTCGAAATGTGAAACCAAATAGCCTGTAATCAATATTGGCTTCTCTGCTTGTCCAAATTGTGTGATCCTAGGCAAATATTTTTCATTCACTTTTAATAAATGTTTGTCTATACAGTGATATAATCTGATGTACTAAGGTGAAACCCTTCTGCATGTTAAAGAAATGCACTTTTTTCTAATTTTGAAGATTGTATCATGGTTTTACATTATGTTTATTGCATGAAATACATGCCAAACATTTTCATGGCTCGACTCGTGCACAGACTCTTAGAGCCATGCCAGACCCATGGCTCGGCTCTGACTCGGCTGGTCTCATAATTGGCCCACGTGCCCTCCTCTATTTGCAACTCGGGCTTAGTAAATGGGGCCATCAGCCATTTGATAAAATATTTCGTAACAGGCGAGGAATAGAAATATGGAGTCCTTGCCATATGCATCAGTTTCACAACTCTACCCTCAAGGCGTATGGTAGCAGAGTCGAAGAAGATGCTATGTAGTGGAAATACATTTAAAATAAGTATCCCAGGGCAGAGACTCCAGGCCATTGTGTTGTATGTGACCGTAACCCTGAATTGCCAGGGAGAACTACCAGGCCCAGGTGGGACAAGCAGGGGCATAGCTTCAGCTGGAAAGTTTGCGGTTTGACACCCCTCAAATACATTCTTGGTTTGCTAGTTGTGTCAGGGGACACTTAGGTATAAACACTACCCAAAGAGAGGGAGGGACTAGGAGCGGTTATGATATAGAAGGTCCTGTACCAATGCTCCTAAAGAAGTCATCAACAACAGTGTGGTATCTTTACCTAAGAGGGAAAGAAGAGTTCGACAAACTATTCTCGTTGTGAGTCAGTATGCTAGTCTCCAAAAACGATTTGAGTGTGCTTGCTGTGGAGGTAAATCTCCTATCTGTTCTTGTGCCCTCATACACCCTTGCGAGTGTAAAGCATCATCATTGGGCTGTGCTCCTCATGGGGGTGGCGCTGCAGTCCCTCACCGGCCACACAAGAGGGCTCTTTAGTGGAGATCTTTTTAGGAGTTGCTGCACTTGTGTATATGGGTATGTGGGCCAAGTGAGTGAGTGAAAGTGAGTTAAAATTACCTATCGGTACCCAAGCGAATTTAATGAGGGGTCCTTTAGGTAAAGTAAAATTTGTTTGGGTTTGGAGACTCTCCTTAAGCAAATAAAGCGAGGGACCAGTGTATTCCCGTTGCTCTCAACCTGTAAGAACGTGTGTGATTTTCAAGAGTGAGTGGTGGTCAACATGTTTCGCGCAACCAGTGGGTTCCTAGTGGATCCCTGTGCGCTTCATCAGGACCTAGAGAATTCAAAATACTGAAAGAGGGAGTCAGGGAAAAACACCCTATACTCCCCTCAAAACCTATTGTCAGGTCAGGGAAACGTGTAGGCGTCCGAGATCGTGTTCTCAATACCTAAACCGAAATGGAGACAAAAAGGGAAAGGAGACAAAAAGGAAAGAATATTGGTACATTTCGTATTGTCTTAATGTAAACTGCACACCGTTGTTTAATAATGTGGGAGAAGATACACATTATAATGTTCCACTTATACAAAAAAACTATATGTACTGAGGCAAGTATGACATTTCACCCCTGTATGCAGTGAAGTCACTGCAGGTCTCTCACACACAGGGTGATACTAAGCATTAAAAGGTAAGTTAGGTTGTGTTGATGGTACGTCATGAGTGCATTTCAGAGGAGTGCAGGTGGTGTTGCAAAACGCAGTCTGATTGTGATTACAAAACTGCGCTGTTCATAAGTGAGGCATTATACTCATTACAAGGCAGTGCTACAATCAGCATCTACTAAAGGTGATGCGGTCATGTTCATTAAAAGTGCGGGTGTTGTCAGAAATATGTTTAAACAGAATTATAAAACTGCACCGATAATAAAGGATGCAGTCTACTCATATTGAATGACAGTGCTACAATAAGCATCTGTTACAATGATGCGATCATGCTCATTGACAATGGCAGAAAGTATCTCTATAGTGAATAAAGGTGGAGGAATAATCATACCCTCCCTAGTTTGAAGAGGGACCGTGCCGGCGAGTGGTCAGGCTGCCGGGAGGAAAAAGCTGTGTTTGGGAGAAAAACCAAGAGTAAAATACAAGCGCCCAATAGTTCTTTCATGGCTCCGCATACTCAGTGCGGTAAAATTACCTTCTATGTGAGTTGCATAGCAGTAGGAACTCACCGTCTCTCCCTCGCATTGAAGCCTGAAAACCTGTCTGCTGATCAGGATCGCCGGTAACTGCTTCTCAAAAAAGCCCGGTAAATATAGCAGGGATACTTCCTGTTTGTCGGGCGGGAAGTGGGCGTGTTCACTCGTGGCAGTGGCATGCGTTTTGACTTGGCGAGATAGTGTGCGGCAGCGGCTATCGTAAACGTTCTGCAAAGATAGATAGTGCAATGCCTGGACAAGGAAATTAGCGTGTTCCATCGCATTAGTAGCGCGCATTTTGATGTAGCGTGGGAGTCTGGGTGGGTGATCATATGTAAGGCATCTGGCAATGGCCATCATAGGCTATCTGTGAAGGATCGTAGGTGCAATGTCTGGACTGATAGTAATGGTAATGATATTGTGAGCTGGCTATAAGTGGTGGAAGTGGCTCGGTTTTACCCACATGGCTAATGTTGTTAGCGAAAAATGGACGTGTTCTTTAGCGTCTTTTGGCGCGCTTAGTTACGTGTCATGTAGGTAATGCGAGTAGTCACATGGAGGATTATCAAAGATCGGTGGTGTTTTCATGAGAGGTATATTGAAGCCCATATGTATGGGTGTTACTAATTCCTTATGACTAGATTGTCAAAGGGTGTTAAATAGTTATTTTCTCCTCAAAAAGGGTGATTGTGTTAAAGGTAATTTATAACCCCATATCTATAATAGTTTAGGCTAGGGAACTGGTTTTGCTTCTTAGAGTCAGCGACATATCAGTCATATCTTAGCAATATCTTGGTTTCGCCTTGTGTGGACTTATCATTGTTATGGCTAGATAAATATGGTCCATTCTACGTGTTACTGTCTATAAGAAGATCTTTTAAGACATTAGTTCACCTCATGGGATATTGTCATTTAGGCCACCCACATTGCTCTTTAATTTAAAGAACCAACGTTGTTCCTGTATAAATAGTGCGGACGTCGACCAATTTGGGTTGGAGTCAATTTTGGTCCATTTCAGACTTTCTGGGGGCTGATTTTCTCCAGAAAGTGATTTTGTAGTATTGTTGTGTTTTTTTTGCATCGGATTGTGCTCTTATGTTCCCAGATGCGGACCTTCAATGGTCTTATGGTCATTCCCACGTATTTCATTGAGCATGGGCATGTCAGCAGATACACGCAATTTCTAGTATTACAGTTCATGTGGCGGCTTTGCTGCCAGAGTTTTGTCATACCCAGATCTATTTCTTTCGAGGGGGTAGTTTGTGGACAGGCGGAGCAGGACCCACACGGGTAATGATCTACCACAGGGGGTAGGGCCCAGAGTGTCGGTTGTGTCTGGATGGTCTTCTTGGGATGTGTGTGTACCAGAATATCTCTTAAATTCTGTGTACGTTTGAAGGCGAATAGCGGTACTGGAACTGGGCTGAAACTTCCTGTTTCTAGTATATTCCAATGTTTCTTCACAATCTTCTGGATTTTATTGGAATTTTGTGTGTATGAGGTCACACAGGTCAAAGTGTGTTTTTGTCTTTTCTTTGGTTTCAAGGAGGGCCTCCCTGTGGTTATTTCTGGCTCTTTTATGGGCTTGTCTGAGGATTCTCTTTGGGTATTGTCTGGCTGTTAGATTTTTGGATAGAATTGTTGCCTGAGTCTCAAATTCGTTGAGAGTGTTACAATTTCTCTGTAGACGTAAAAATTGGCCCACTGGGAGATTGTCTCTCAATGCCTTCGGGTGATGACTGTGATACATAGGGAGGCTGTTTCTATCGGTTGATTTTTTGTAGTTGGTTGTCATTAGGGTGCCGCCCTGTAAAGAAATCAGAAGGTCCAGAAATGGGATATTATCGCGTGACATGGAGCGCGTGAATTTTAAGAAAGGGTCCAGTTTGTTGACCCATCTGAAGAAGTTCTGACATTCTTCCTCTGTCCCCTTCCAAAAGACAATGACGCCATCAATGTAGCGGCGCCATAGTAAGATGTTGGTATCATATGGATTGGTCGTTTTCAGAATGTTCTCAGACTCAAAATTAGCCATGTACAGGCACGCCTTTGAGAAGCAGTTACTGGTGATCCTGATCAGCAGACAGGTTTTCAGGCTTCAATGTGAGGGAGAGACGGTGAGTTCCCGCTGCTATGCAACTCACATAGAAGGTAATTTTACCACACTGAGTATGCGGAGCAATGAAAGAACTATTGGACACTTGTATTTTACTCTTGGTTTTTCTCCCAAACACAGCTTTTTCCTCCCGGCAGCCTGACCACTCGCCGGCACGGTCCCTCTTCAAACTAGGGAGGGTATGATTATTCCTCCACTTTTATTCACTATAGAGATACTTTGGGCCGTTGTCAATGAGCATGATCGCATCATTTGTAACAGATGCTTATTGTAGCACTGTCATTCAATATGAGTAGACTGCATCCTTTATTATCGGCGCAGTTTCGTAATTCTGTTTAAACAGAGTTCTGCGACACCTGCACTTTCAATGAGCATGACCGCATCACCTTTAGTAGATGCTGATTGTAGCACTGCTTTGTAATGAGTATAATGCCTCACTTATGATCAGCCTAGTTTTGTAATCACAATCAGACTGCGTTTTGCAACAACACCTGCACTTCTCTGAAATGCACTCACCATCACCACAACCTAACCATACTTGATAACCTTTTAATGCTTAGTATCACCATGTGTGTGAGAGACCTATAGTGACTTCACTGCATACAGGGGTGAAATTTCATATTGGCCTCAGTACATATAGTTTTTTTGTATAAATGTATAGCGATTGCATCACAGTAGTAATAAAATTGTCACGCAAATCACGGAACATTATAATGTGCATCTTCTCCCACATTATTAAACAATGGTGTGCAGTTTACATTAAGACGATGAGAAATGTAACAATATTCTTTCCTTTTTGTCTCCTTTTCCTTTTTTGTCTCCATTTCGGTTTAGGTATTGAGAACACGAATAAAACGTGTCTCGGATGCCTAGACGTTTCCCTGACCTGACAATAGGTTTTGGGGGGGAGTATAGGGTGTTTTTCCCTGACTCCCTTTTTCAGTGTTTTGCATTCTCTAGGTCCTGATAAAGCACACAGGGATCCACTATGGATCCACTGGTTGCGCGAAACATGTCGACCACCACTCACTCTTGAATATCACACACGTTCTTACGGGTTGAGAGCAGCGGGAATACACTGGTCCCTCCCTTTATTAGCTTAAGGAGAGTCTACAAACCCAAACAAATTTTATTTACCTGAAGGACCCCTCATTCAATTTGCTTGGGTACCGATAGGTAATTTTAACTCACTTTCACTCGCTCACATGGCCCACATACCCACATGCACAAGTGCGGCAACTACTAAAAAGATCTCCACTAAAGAGCCCTCTTATGGGGCCCGTGAGGGACTGCAGTGCCACCCCCACGAGGAGCACAGCCCAATAATGATGCTTTACACTCGCAAGGGTGTATGAGGGCACAAGAACAGATAGGAGATTTACCTCTACAGCAAGCACTCTCAAACCGTTTTTGGAGACTAGCATACTGACTCACAACCAGAATAGGTTGTAAAACTCTTCTTTCTCTCTTAGGAACTGATACCACACTGTTATTGTTGGGGACACTTAGGGCCTAATTACGATGTCGGGCGGAAAGCCTCCGTCCAGCGATCAGAGACTTTCTGCCGACATTGTAGGTTTCAGTCCAACCGCCATATTAGAATGATGGTGGTCGGAGTGAAACCAGCGGGGGATTCCGATGCGCTTCTGATGGGCTCAAGGAGCCCGTCAGTGCATCGGAAGGCACCATAATGCCCTAATGACGGCAGAGCCAGGCTTGGCTCTGCCTTCAGGATTATGATGGCAATCTCTGCCTGCCCTTTCATGGCAGTCCGCCCACTATGAGAAGGCAGGCGGAAAGTGACTTTAGGGACCCATAGGAGGGCCCACTTCTTCCCTGGCTCTCTGCTATGGCACTGTGAGGTGCCTGCCACACGGTGCAGAGATGTTTCCAAACCTCCATTTTTTCCATGGCAGCCTGTGCTGCGGGCCTTTTTCACCCACTGCATAAACTGCCATAGCGGGCCTTTTTCACCCACTGCACAAGCTGCCATAGCAAAAATCGATGTTTCTGACCGTACAAACTGAGGTCAGAACCGCCGACCTATGGTCAGGTGGTTCCAGACTGCTACTGTGTTGGGCGGACGCGAGTCTGCCCGACATCGTAATTAGGCCCTTAGTCGGGTCTGTTATATCTGTGTCACTGCAGCCCACTGCTTTTTTATTTGGGAAGTCTGAGATTCACACCCCTGAATCTCACTGACTAAGCTACACCTCTGGAGCCAGGGATTGTCCTCCATAGTTCTGAATGATGAATAGCACCACGCTTGGCCCAATCCATGTGCCACCTTTTTCCAAGCACCAGTTGTATATTGAACTGGATCCAGTCTGCCTCCTGTTCATCTTGCCAGGAGTAGTACTGCAATTTTAAAAGAGCCCTCTGCTGAAGCAGTTTAATCCAAGCATCTACAAACTTGGTCAATTTTCCATGCTCATCCCATACTTGTTAGTGAGCATCATAAAAGGGTCATGATGTCCCATAATAGCTAAATAGCACACTATCTTCTGTCCTCTGCATATTCAGTTGTACTGTCCTTCAGGGGAATATTAGAAACATGGCTACGTTTTTTTAAACCCTCCAATTTTGATAATTTGTTGCACTATTAATAATACATTAACTTCTGGCCCCCCACCTACATAGTAAAATGTTATCTGCATAAAGGGAGACCACTATTTCACACCCCACAAATCTCAGCCTTCTTTGTGAATAATGTTCAAGCAACCTGCAAGCTAGCGGCTTCACCAATAAATGTAACACTGGTAATAGTGGGCAACCCTGCTGAGTTCCTCTGCAAATCACGAATGGCAGAGCAACTTGACATTAGCTCTCACTTTGGCGACTGGGGTTGATTATAGTAAAGATATGCAGGACATCAACATGTGTCCAATTTCCATTCTCTTCAATGCTGCCATCATGAAGTGACATCATATAGACGTTTAGCAACATGCCAACAAACTCAATCCAGGCGGGAGACTACTGATTTTGTAAGCCCAAATGGCTTTATTCTAGCTGTTTCCCGTTTAAAATTGCTTCTGGTTCCATGTAAGTCAATGGGAAAAATAAATTCCCCTGATTTTTTTCAAACTTCCCGCCTTTGCAGCTTGAAAATGTTGGCATGTATGAACGCTAGTGCAGGTCCCCGTATCACCAGGGAATGGATCGACAGGGTGCATAGCAAATGCTCACAATTGCAAGCCCAACCTTAAATGTTTTGTGTTACTTACTAGTAGTCTGTACGTGAATGCATGCCATGCACTGACGAACAGAAAGTATAATCAAACATCAAAGGGTGTCTGAGCATCTAAATATGTACCAGGTTTCTGCCATTCATTATTTCATGAATCATCTTATCTGCGGCAGACACAGCCCTTAAGGTGCCTTTCCAGACCTCTCTACATTTATATCCAGTATCGTATTGAAGTCTTCCCCTCCAGTGGCAGAGTGCTGCTACAGATCCTGGTACATTTTATGAATAGGTTGAGATAGAATTCTGGATTGTGAGTGTTAGGCCCATACACATTGGCCAAGGTGAGAAGGTACCCTTCCAAGATGTCCTGAATTACTGTGTACCTCCCCTCTGGGTCATATATTTCTTTAATTAGTCTGAATGGTGTACCGCTTCTAAACTGCATAGTACCACTGCTAACTCCTGTATTATAGGAAGCAAAGCAGCAACTGCCCCCCATCTTCTTGGTGCATGTTTGTAGGTCTTGACTGAGACAGTGGAGGTGGTGTTACTTCTGAAAAATTACACTAAACACTAAAAGAGCCTTGGAGCCCCCTATTGCTTTTCATTCGTTGACTTCCTTGTCACTCTTCTTGCTGGCTTGTGATTGGTCAGTGCATGCCGGTTTCACTTTCTCTTTGTTTCTGTTTTCTGGACCTGCTTACCTTCAACAGTGAGAGGATGGGACCACAAGGGGGCGGAGCCTGGGGAGGGGGCGGGACCTTGAGCCCATTGCATCAACAGCCATTAAAGCTTCGGAGGGGGTGGGGCCTTTAGGAGGGGGTGGGGCTTTGCACAGGCCACTACCCATGGCCCACTGTAACCCTGCAACCAAAAAACACAAACGAGGCTTCAAAGGCTGACGCTCATGCCCCAGGGAGATAGCAAAACCATGATGGACATCAGCTGTGCTCAGTCTTCAGACAATGGGAGTTGAAAACAGTCTCTGCAGGTGTTTCCAACTCACATTGTCTGCCACTGAGTGATATCAGCTCCTCAGCGGGAGACTGTGTGAAAGGAGCCGGTATCGTGTGACATAAAGTGGTGCAGTGTGAGTTGGCAGGACTGCTTTGCCGTGGAGCATGGACTAAGTACTGATTCCTGCTTTTAGATTAGTGTCCTTCCACTTCTCACATTGGGTTTGAGGTACTTTTTTTCTTTCTTCTTCCCCCATTTTCGTTGTTGTTACCTGTTCCCGCATCCCTCCTCCCGCGCCATTGCTTGCCTATTGTTGCGTGCCCCCTCCTGCATCATTGCTTGCTCCATTGTTGTTGCTTCCCTCTCACCTCTCCCCTACCCCATAGTTCTTGCCTATTGTTTTTGCTTTCCTTGTGCCCCCTCCTGCATTGTTGCTTGTCCCTTAGTTGCTTGCTTGTTTTTCCTTCCCCGTCTCCCATGCCCCCTTGTTCCTGCCCTGTGATAATCATCACCAACCTCCTCCCAGCCGTTGTCGCTTGCCCCTTCCTATCCGCCCCTCCCCACCTGTTTTTGATTGCCACGTTCCACCAGCACCCCTTCTGCCACAAAAAAAATCTACAGTGCAGAGTAGCTCTTACAAGTGTTTTAGCCATATTGTATAGCAGTGTACCTCCTGTACAGCATAGTTGAAAGTAAAAATAAAATGCTATCAAGCAGCCAGCATTGAGCATGTCATGGCGCTTTTAATTTTTAGCCACGCTGCTGTACAGCGTGGCTAAAAAAACACATTGACAAAGCCAATAGATATTGCATAGATGAGACCTATTGCTCTGTCAATACTTGTTTCGTTCTGCGGGGATAAGTGCATATGGTGAAACAGTGCCACATCACTTTTATATCAATGCAAGCATGCTGCCATCAATCTGACGTTAAGAGACTCACTAAGCCCGCTTACATTCCAGGATAATACCCTTAATGGCAGTGAGCATCATGTGTCCGGCATTCTATGTAATATGTCCATCCTTACACTCATTGTCATAGTGGTCTCCTTGATGCCAGCTGGGTATCAACAAATAGCTACCATCATGCCTATTGTCTCTATCATTAACGTTCCCTCCCCCAACCCATACAGCCCTTCCCAACTTGCAGTGTATTGATGCAAAATAAATCCCTGGGAAAGAATTAAAAAGAAAATCACAATTCTCACCTTTAATAAAGCAATTGGTGAGGAACGGGGTATTGAGTTGTGGGTACAGGGTTTTATCATCACTGCTGTCACAGTGGAGGCTGCTCAGTGAGAGAAAGTGAAGCCAGCATTAATTGTTTTACTGTTTTTGTTTGCATCCCTTTTGAACATTCAGATAAGACTCATTAGCCCCTTAAACTGTAAAATTTGATTCTCTGTAATACAACATTACCCCTATGTCTGTTCTCCTCGTCATAGCACTGACGTGTGAGGTCGCCTCGCCTCCCGGCAGAGAAACACTACCCAAGCTTTTTTCTGTTTCTTTTAAAAACATATAGACAACCACTGATCAAGAACCGTCTCTTGCCTCGCGCTTTCAGTTTTTCATTCTATCCTCCGACTGGACGCTAGAGTCATCACGGAGTGTTATGGTAAAAAAAAAAATATTGTATGGCTTACCGCAATCTGCTCTAGTGGGCATAACGCCTTCAGGTACTATAACTGGGGCAGAGAGCACTGTAGTGGCGGCTGGTGACATTAGAAATTGGTGAGGGCGTAAAATACTTACTTATGTAAGGGCACTTAGGGGTTAATTCCACAAAATGAAACTCCACCAATTCCGTCCACTCCTACTGTACATACCAGTTGCCTTTTTTCCGTCAGGGCCGTATTAATTTTCACCTTATTTTTACTTAACATGATTTGCGTCGATAAGAAATTATGATGGTCACTGTGCACGGTTGCATCCCTCCAATGTATATAGCTAGCAAGCAGGCCTAGGCCTAGGCCGGCTCTCGTATCATCTCACATCATCATGATCATTAGCTGCAGCGCCTACCAGGGAACAAGTTCATCCAGATCTGATGTGCCAAGAGGTGCTGTGGGATCAACTTTAAGCCACTCGGCTGGCTCTTCCATTATATACACTTACTGCAGTGGTAGAAGCGATTAGTTACAACAGACCTCATGTGCTGCCACGACCCAGCTCTTAACTAGGCCTGGGCGGTAAATTCCATTCCGTTCGCGGAATTTGCGGAATTTGGGTAATTTCGCGTTCCGCGGAGAACGCGAAATTGCCCAAAAATCTGCGTTCCGCGACTTCGCGAAATTTTTTGCTTGTTCGTGTTCTCAATATGCGTGTTCGCGAGATATTTCACCCCGAGCATGCAAACAGCGATCGCGAACAAGAAAAAAGTATCGCGAACAAGCAATTCCGCGTGTTCGCGGAATTTCTGCGTGTTCGCGGAGATTTTTTACCGTTTCGCGGAGATTTGCGTAACGCGATTACGCAAATTCCGCCCACCCCTACTCTTAACATCATGTACATTTGCAGCAGAAAACACCAGGGAGCAGTAATACATTAAACAAAACCTCATGTTCTGAGAGGATTAAAACAGGCTTCTGGCCACTAAAGTGATTTTCAGCATCATTTACAACAACATGGGGCAGTAATGGATTAAACCAGACCTCATGCCGTGCAAGGCAGGAGGGGAGGTGATGGGCTTCAGTCAGCAAGGCCAGGTCTTGACATCATGCACAGCACAATTCCTAGAACAGGCACCAGGGGACAGGGATGAGTTAAACTATTAGACCTGATGTGCTGTGAGGAGCTCTTGAGCGGGTTTCAGGGTGCTAGGCTGACACATCAATATGCACAGCAGCGGGTACCAAGGAACTACTATAGCAGAAAGCAGATATCATGTCCGCCCAAGACTGCAAAATGGCCTTCAGGCCTCGGAATTGGTGGACAGCATCCGACACCAATGACCCACAATGGGTCAAACCAGGTTTGACGACGTGCTGCAAGATGATTTACAGGGGCTTCAATGCATCATGCTGGCGCTTAGCAACATGCACACGCAGTAACAATGGGTTAAAAAACACCTGATGGGCTGTTCCTGCCCTGTCAAATCCGTTCACCACAATCTGAGGCTGGAGGACCCTGGTGTGGAGGATAGAGTGGGGTTGGGGGGGGGGCTCTTCTCATAGTAGCATGGACTGGAGGGGCTTTCGGGGTGACAGATGAAGTCGGTCCCCTACTTTTTTAGGTCAAGCCTAGCGGCAGCGCTCATGGTCTACTCGCTCTGCGAGGCATGCTGTAGTAGAGTATGGACTGGAAGCCCCTCACACTCTCTGCCCATATTTTTTATTGGCTTGGGTTATCGGCTTACAGCCATGGCCTCCTCCAAATTTCCTGGTGGACATGGGGGAAAGGTTGCTGATGTTGCCACCTTTTCGGGGTCTCAACTGAGCTGTGAGTGTGGAGAGGGGGGTTCTTAAAAGCCACGCGCTGTGCCTGGTCGGGTCTCTAAAAATCCAAGACAAGCAGGGAAGGAGCAGGTCCTGGAGCACCTCCTTCGGCCGCTTTCTCCTGCACTCATCTTGTTCCTCCCATGGATGCGTGGAGACCGAAGGAAGCAGGGATTGTGGCTGGGTCTCTGCTGGTCGCACAGTTCCAGTGTGGCATGTGGTGCTTTTTGCTGACCTCACGGAATAAAAGTGCTGGAGCTCAGGAAGGTGGCAGGAAGTGCGGTAGAATAAAATAATATATAATAATAAAATAATATAATAAAAATATTAAAAGACCCAGGAACATTTTCTAATTTGATTAACTATAACTATATAAATGGAATAAATCGTGATTTCAAGCTCACCACGCTAGGACTGTGAATATGTTGTTTGCCTTCCATTTTTTTCTTCTAATAATAAAAAACACACACCCTGTTGTGCTTTACTTGAATCAGTGCAAGCACTTGCATCTTGGACCTGTTGTGTATAAAGACGTGTTTCACTGTTTGTAATGAATATGTGCTAGAAAAAAGGGAGGGCGTCCTAATCCCTTAGAGGGCTGTCATCTTTTATTAGAGACCCACTAATAGTTCAGATAAATGCTTCTGAAATAAGCCACACATATTATGATGTTGCCATCTTTTCCGGGTCGCAATTACGTGAGTTTGAGCTATTGGCATTGCAAATGACAATTCCTTTTATTTATGTTTTAAAAACGAAAACAAAAATAAAAGGCATTGCCATTTACAATGTCAATAGCTCAAACTCGCGCAAATGCGAGACCTATTGCATTGCAAATGTTTGTTGATTAATTTGTTGCAGAGTCAGACTTTTATTTGGAGTTTTGTGTTTTTTTTTGTGAACAACCACTATACTTGCTCCATACGTGTACGTAACACACCTTCATGTGAAACCAAAAACATTGCATTTCTATTATAGGGCCTTCGTATCCTTTTATGCGTCTGTACCACTAGCACACCAACAATGAATAAGGTACTGCTAAGTGCTGCTAACCACAGCAAACAAATGCAGATTGTGAACCACAATATAAAGATCAAACAGTATTTTTAAATGCAGGCCGTTTGAAAAATAGCATTGTATCATCATTGCATAGCGGTAACAAATACAACTTCCTCAAGACCTCTTGAGGGTCTCAGGGCCTTATGTATGAACACATTTTCCCATAGACACAGAATGAGTGAAAACCTTTGATACATCTGACGCTCAGTTCCCTGACCCGCATGGGTGCAGATCTATGGACAAGCATACTGTGGTCTAGATTAGTTAGCGTTAGCCTCACCCCATTAATTAAGCAGCCCACGCGCTCACACTGTCAAACCCTTCACAATCAGAGAAATCGTGCATCAGTGAATTTGTTTTACGTGTTTTCTTGGGTACCTTCTTAGAGCATCCCCATGGATACATGGACAGGGACAGCCAGATCTTAATAGCAGAAACATATCAAAACATATACCTGCTGAGAACCAACAGGCTGAAACTCCAACTGTGGCAGTGCAAAGAGGCTAGCTCATGGAGCAGGGAACTCATTTTTGTAAAAATATGAAGTGAACCCCTCGTTGTGGACTAGACCCCTTTACACACGAAAATATGACAGGGCCCTCAGCTTGGTATGCTTCTATCTCATAAGTTCGAAAAAAAAGTGCAGACTACAGAGTTTGAGACGAAAGATTGTATAACTCTTTCTCAATAGGTCAGGGACATTCTATAACTACAAGTACAATTTAAGTACAATCAGTTATCGCATACCAGAGTGGCCCATATTCGTCGAAATTAATCAAGCATATGTTCTGGTAAAAATAAAACAATGGTCACATTTACGCTGCCTGCGAAGGCCGGTTTTAGTCCCTTGGAGTTGTGTATTCTTTCATGACCCCCAAATCTGGTACATTGAAAGTCTGTGGCTGCTGTCAAAACACCAAAACAAGCAGGCCTTGGCTGACTCTCAGGTAGGGCCTCCACTCCAAGTACATGCACGAACAGGGCCGGACTGGGAACTGAAACCGGCCCTGGCAAACTGCTCGGCCGGCCCTCCTAGGGTGCAAGGGTGTGTGCAGCCGAGCTGTTTGATAGGGCCGGTCTCGGTTGATTTTGTTACTGGGGGCCGATATTGCTGGCCCCCGGTAACAAAAATGTACCCCCCCAGGGGCCCAAAACCACCCCCCACCCTGGCAGCCCAGGGGGGAAATGCCTGGTGCCCGCTACGGCCAGTCTGTCCCTGTGCATGTACCGAAATGAGGACTGAGTAGTAGCAGTGTTCAACTCTCTTTAATTCCCTTGTGCTCAATGTCCTCACTGGCCAAGGCCGTCTTAACAGCATTATAGGCCCCCGGGCAAAGCAGTGCACTGGGCCCTGCCTACACAACCACTCACAGGAATAAAAATGTTTAACGGAAAATTTGTGTTAAATTCTGGTCTGCATGGGGCCCCTATGCTTGTGGGGCCCCCAGGAAACTACCCAGCATGCCCATGAGTTAAGACAGCACTGTCAATGGCACTGTGCACGAAGGGAAGAGAGCAAGAAAATAACTGCATGCCGTCAAAATAAAGCCATACAGGGATTGGCCATGCTCTTTGTACCTCCAAACCCTGTGCTGCCTCGTGTATACAGGTCCACTGCGGGAGTAGAGGTCTGCCATTGGTCTCCTGAGCCAATCTAAACACTGCTCCCTTGCTTAAACTACATGAGAGCAGTGCAAGGATTGGCTAGAGCAGGCAAATCAGCCCTCCTTTATGAGACTGGCAGCTGGGGTTGTGATCCCCTCTTATTGCTAGCATTGCGATGGTAGAAATGGCCACAAGTGCGCATGTTAGGCTGGTCACAGAAGGGCACCAGTTCAACATGACATGCGCATTTCACTTCAAGGACATTTCCCTAATGTCCCTGCTGTCCATCAAGCAACACCCCATGAGGAAAAGTACCTGGCCTAGCTGGTACTAAAATAAGAGCACTGTAGCCGGAAAAAAAGTTTAATTTAACAAATAATGTTAAAAATACAGTGGGTACTTTAGACCTTTGCCTCAACCTAAACTCAGTTCATCCCATAGGTCTGACTTTGCCGGCGTCATGGTACGGTGGCACAGAAAACACAGTAGCAGTGGGGGCTCCCCTCACCCGACGAACTAGGTGCCGAGACTTTAACAGTGGAACTCATTTAGCATAATTTGCCTTGTAATAGTTATGCCTTGTT
Source organism: Triturus cristatus (assembly GCF_964204655.1). NCBI lineage: Eukaryota > Metazoa > Chordata > Amphibia > Caudata > Salamandridae > Triturus > Triturus cristatus. Next base: position 742,699,488 of record NC_140592.1, read on the forward strand.
TTAAGCTAGAAGATGACGACTCAATATACGTCAAGAGTCTCAGAAGGTATGCAAGCGGGGCTCTGGGAGCGGAAGTGGGCTCGCCCCTGGAGCTACTCACGGGAGGTTCCCATCCGGGATGGGGGACCTCTCAGCTCAAAGTTACTGTTTGTGTTTGTTTTTCATGTTTTTTATCATGGTGTTCAAGGATGTATTGGTTATGATTGGTTAACCGGGGGGGATGGAGGGGTGGTGAGAGATGCTCCTGAAGCGAGCTATTAATTGGCTGTTCCGCGTGGAGATATTGTCTGCCCTATGTTAAATGGCGGTTAACTGCATGGCATGGAATGTTCGGGGGCTTACTTCCCCCAGTAAGAGGCAACGTCTATGGAAATTCCTAGCATATCATCACATCAGTATAGTAGTTCTACAGGAAACCCACCAAAAAAAAAGTGAAGACCAGCGCCTGAAACATAAAGCCTACCCACTAGTTCTTCGATCTTCGGCCACCACTAAGCAGAATGGGGTAGCCCTTCTTTTCCACTCCTCAGTTCACTTTTATCCCCACGCCACTAAAGCTGACAAAGCAGGGAGATTTCTGAGGGTTAGGGGATACTTGAGGGGAAGATCATGCATTATTGCCACAGTCTACACACCCAACACACAGCAATTGGACTTCCTTCTTACATTTCTATTGATACTGGAGGGATTCGCCACAGGAGATTCCTACTAGGAGACTTCAATTAATATGGGACCCAACTCTCAACACTACTCATTCCCACAGATCAGCAGGAGGGGTCTTCAGCTAGTCACTCAAGGCTTTCCTACAACACATGAATCTGATAGACGCATGGAGGGCATTTCACCCCATGACACGAGACTATTAATTTTTTCCGACTCCCATAGAACTTATTCCAGGATTGATCACATTTTTATCAGCCAATCACTTTACTTTTCGAAATCAAGGACCCACTTTCACCTGATATGCCTCTCAGATCATGCCCCTCTCGAGATAGTATTTAACTGGCCGGCCCCACGCTGGGGACATGTTAGATGGTACTTTCCCAATTTTTCCAGGATGAACTGAGGAGATCGATTAAAGAATACTTTGACCCGAACGATCCCACAGACACATCTCACGTGAATAATTGGGATGCCTTCAAGGCAGTGATAAGAGGCAAATGCAACGCCTTGGCCACCACGCTTAAAAACCAGCGGAAGGGAGAGAGACTCCTACTGGAGGGGAACTGGAGAGGGCCGACAAAGCGCATAAAGATGGCCCGTAGGTGCAAACCATGCAGAGGGTAACTGCATTAAAAGGGAAGCTTCAGGCCATATACACCAGTAGGGCAGAAAAGACCATTTGACACCTGCAAGCCCGAGGGTATGGAGGGCGAAACAAAATAGGCACACTGTTGGCATGCCAGCTCAGGGCGAAACAAGAAAAAGAATATGTCAAACAAATAGTGGATGACGCTTACGTTTACCATTTCAGTGAAGAGGGGAAAGCGAACGCCTTCAGGGATTTCTATTGCTCCCTTTTGTATTGCTGATACCCTATCACCCCAGGGCCAGGTAGTGTACCTTGAGGCCCTGGACCTACCACAGGTCTCCCCCACTATCAACGAGGAACTCAGTAAACCTATCTCAATAGAAGAGGTTCAAAAGGCGATAGATGCTCTTAAACTGCAGAAAGCCCCAGGCCCGATGAGCTAAACGCTCAGTTCAATTGAACATTTGCACCTGAGTTAACTCCGCACCTAGCAAACCTCTTCAATGGCATAGCAACCATGCGACAGGTATCAGCTATCATGGGGGAGGCTCTAATCACCATAATCCCTAAAGCAGGTAAGGACCCTAAAGCGTGCGCCTCATACCGGCCTATAGCCCTTCTAAATCTGGACGCTAAACTCTATTCCAAAATACTGGCCAGTCGACTAGAAAATGTATTACCTGCACTAATTCATCCAGACCAGTCGGGGTTCATCTAGGGGCGGCAGACCCACGATAATCTATGTAGAACCCTACACAAATAGAGAAAGATGTTTTGCGATAGCATGCACTCTGTGGATGTAAACCTCTGGAAAGAAACAGTTTTAAATTCTGCTCTAAACAAATGTGGCATTTAATAGTCTTTCTAGAGACACCAAACTTTTAAAAGAGATGGCAGATTCTTGGAGCCCTGCAAAAACAAGCCCAGTTGTTGCTGTAACCCCTTTACCAGCAACTGTCAAGCAGCATGACATTCAAGCACATCTCAGTACCCGTAATTGCAATTTGACAACACCACCATGGTCCCACAGAATGTAATGCAAGCAATAATTTCAAACCCAGAGAGACCCCTATTGTGTACCTACTGCATCAAGGGTCTCCAACGGGTAGCTCAGGAGGAACAGGTAGTTGGACAGTACCCTGGAAGTACTTCCCTGAAGTACCCAGCAGAGTAATTAATTCAGAGGGTCTACTCTCGCCATATTAAAGAAGATCACTTTGCAAGAAAAATACAAGCTTGTCTTCAAATGGGTTAATCCAAAAGGGAGAGTTCATATTTATTAAAAAACATGTATTTTGACTAAGTGATATGCAGAGGTTTGTAAACAAATATATTGAAAATCCAAAACATATTTAAACTGATATTTGAACGATAGCTCATACTGAGATGTGTAGATTTATAGCTTTTAGTATTTCCTTTGTGGCATTGGGATCCTACTTCTGTGACTGTTATGTTATTAGTCATGTGGAGGCATTTTATTATGGTAACGTTTTTCCTGACACGCTGTTAGCAACCCTGTCTTATGCTTTGGGTAGAAGGTGCTCAACAGCAATATTGCATTTAAAAGATCATTCAGCCAAAACATTGTATGCAGCATCTACACTATCACTTTGGGGCATATGTATGAAAGGAAAAATTAGTCGCAAACGCTGCGAATCGCAAAAAACAGAGTTTGCGACTGACTTTTCGCTATTTCATATGTATGACACACTTCCACACAGAAAAATAAGAAATCGCTAAATTAGCGATTTCTTAGGCTGCGAAACATGAAAACAGCGAATTTCCTTGCGAATACTTAATTTGCGATTTCTTAGCTTAGCGAAAATCGCTAAAAAGAAATCGCTAACTAAGAAATCGCAAGCACATGTATGAAAAAATCGCAAATTGCGATTTTACGAAATTCGCAAATTAAGAAATCGCTATTAACACCAATTGCTTGCAGGTGGTAAACTGGTGCAAGGTACTTAAACCACCCCACAATGCAACAGACCCACCCACAATGGCAGCAATGTTCGTGATAGCCAGGAGGCTGCGTATTCGGGCCCTTGCTCAGAGGAGAAGGAGACAGGAACGTATATTCAGGCTGCGCATCACCCTGTTCCAGAACACTGAAGAGGACATCTATGACAAGTACAGACTGCACCCACAGACCATAATGGACCTGATTGAGGAGCTGAAACCCCACTTGGAGCACCCTACACGCAGGACACAAACAATTCCCACACATGTGCAGGTCCTGTGCTCCCTGCACCTCCTGGCGTCAGGGAGTTTTCAACGGGTCATAGCGGAGGTTGGTGGGGTGTCACAGAGTGCACTTTCGCGCTTCTTCCATGCCTTCCTAGATGCAATGCTACTGAGGCTCTCACATCACATTTACTTCCCCACCACCCAACAGGCATTACAGCAAACGATACTGGACTTCTACCAGATTGCACGTTTCCCCCATGTCATTGGCTGCATTGACGGGACCCATGTGGCCATCACACCCCCAGCAGAAACTGAATATGTCTACAGGAATCGGAAATGCTACCATTCCCTCAACATACAGATTGTGTGCAACGCTAAGTATCACATCACAGACATCGTAGCCAAATACCCCGGCAGTACACATGACTCCTTCATCTTCAGACACAGTGGAATACACAGACGTCTGAGTGCTGGAGACTTTGGGGAGGGGTACCTGCTTGGTAAATACATTGCACACATCAATACATCCACTACATCACTTGAGGGGGGGGACATTGACTTACCTATTGTGTTTTTTTCCATGCAGGTGACAGTGCCTATGCAGTGCGCGACTTCATCCTGACCCCATACCTGGATCCTGCAAATGCTAGTGAGAGGAGCTACAACAGGGCACACAGATCTACACGCTGCGTCATTGAGCGAACCTTTGGAATCCTGAAGAGCCGCTTCCGGTGCCTGCATAAAAGTGGAGGCGCACTGCAATACAGCCCTGAGACCTGCTGTAAAATCGTGGCAAGCTGTGCAATGCTACATAACATGGCAATGAGGAAAGGTACCACAATTGATGTGACCGATACAGACACATCGGATGACGAGCGCCCTGCTCCCCCTGCCAGACCAGCACCAGGAGTTGGGGCAGCTGCTGGACGCCAGAGACGGACTGAGATCACACAAAACTACTTTTAGGTGAGTATGGATGAAATGAGACAACAAAGCCTGATGATGTGTCAAGTGTTTAATCACACTTCACATGCAAGAAATAGTAATTGTCCCCAGCACATGTTGTACACACAGTGCAGAGAAGGCACAAGTAATAGGGCAAACAGGCTTTTCGGGTTAATGCACCCGTGTTGCAGGCAGTGTCCCCGCAGATGATCACCTCCGTCGCTGCCGTCCAGGGTGAGTGCCCCCCATGGTGCTCCCTTGGCCTGCTACCTGTCTGCCACTGCGGCGTCTTTCACATGGCAAGGTTGGAGTGATGCTGCTGCGACTTGATGTGTCCTCACTCTCAGCAGAGGCCATTAGTGCGCTGCCACCAGCATTGGCTGTCTGCAGCTGTTCTACAGCAGTGGTTACCTGCGCAAGCCCTCGTGCAATGTCCTGGCAGCAATGTGCCATGTCCACCTGCATTGTTACGCTTCTGTGTGTGAGTGCGCTGGTGGTGGTGCAGAGGCGGTTGACTGCCTTTGTATAATTGTGTAGGCGTGCATTGGCACGTCGTCCAGCCCTGTCATTGGCAGCTTGGGTGTCCCTCAAAGTGGCACAGAGCTCATGTATTGCCGCTACCATGTTCCTATTGTCTGATGTATGCGGCATAGCTGGCGATTTATTGACCGCATTGCCTTGCTTTGCAGGCGCTGTTCCTGCAGCATGACTGTTCCAAGCCGGAGAACACGGACCCTTCTCCTTCTGTTGCAGTGCTGCTCCTGGGCCTTGATCTGGATGTGGCCTGTGCCCTTTGCCTTGATGTTTGTGCGTCATGACAGGGCATTTCTGTCACACCCTGACTCCCCTCTCTCCTGTCGGAGTCATCGCCTGTTGCTGGGAATTCCTCGTCAAATGGAGGCAGTGGGGGCACATGTGCGCGCTTCCTGCGCTGAATTGGCTGCTGGTCTGTGTCATCGCTGGAGTCCGCAGGGTCTGCAGGCTCCTCTCCCTCTGCGCTGTCTTCTTGTGGCATGCCATGTGCTGTGGATGTAAAGGGGACTACATGAGTTTGTGTTACTGTCTGCATGTGGCACTCAATAAAGTTACAATTCTTTGACGGCTAACCTCTGACACATTTTCATTCAATGATCCCCAAAACACATATGTTGCATTTAATTTTGATGGTGTCATGGACACACAGTCAGACACAGTACTACGAGTCCCATGATGCATTGCTGTGTGTGGTGTAAGACCTGGCCTGGATTGACATTTTGGGAGTTTACTATGCGCATTTGGGGGAGTGTGCAAGGGATGGGGAGGAGTGCAGGTTGATTTTGCATGCATCTTACCTTGTCTGCTGGATGAGGGGTCGGAGCTGTCTATTGCAGCCACACCACCAACGCTCTCAGGCAGGAGGGTAGACTCCACGAGCTCCTCATGGGGGGTTGGCTGCTCTGCAGTGGATGGTCCTCCTCCAGTCTGATTGGCATCCTTGAGTCTGGTTGCCACCCTCTCCTTGGACCTCTGGCGCATATCGTACCACCGCTTGCGCAGCTCCTCGATGGTACGTGTGGTGACTCCAACAGCATTCACCTTGCTCTGTATTTCGAGCCAGATTTTCCTCTTCCTGGCCTCTGGGACTTTGAGTGCCTTCTTCCCAAAGAGGAGCTCATGGCTGCAGACCATCTCCTCAATGAGGACCTCCTGCTCCTTTTCAGAAAACTTGTGTTTTCGCTTTCTTTTCTCAGCATCCTTACCCTGCTGTTGTTGTTTGGGATCGATTGCTGGTTGCTGTCTCCAGGAAAGCCTCCTCACACTCCACATGCAGCCTCTGGGTGTGGCTCAGGTGAGCAGGTGCAGGCAATCACTCCAGTTTCCTGTTTGTGATGTCATCAGCCTGCACCAGGCTTGCAGATTCCCGTTTTTGCGATTTCTTAATTTGCGAATTTCGCTATTAAGAAATTGCAATACGTGATTCTGCGATTTATTTGCGACTTTTAAGTAATCGCAAATGATTAGCGATTTATTTTTTACATCCCGTTTAGCGAATCTGAATTTGCGAATCGCAAAATATCGCAAATTAGGATTCGCTAGAGGGGAGTTTGATACATATGCCCCTCTATATCATGAAAGTAAATATGAACAAGCATTTGCAATGCAGTAGGTCTCGCATTTGCGATACTTTAAGCTATTGACATTGTAAATAACAATGCCTTTTATTTATCAGTTTTGATAATTAACACATACATAAAAAAGGCATTGTCATTTACAATGCCAATAGCTCAAACTCTTGTAAATACGAGACATATTTCATTTCAAAGAAGCGCCCGCCATTGTCCTGGGCTGCTTGCAAAGTGAAGGTGGGCATGGCGCACTTATTGTTGCAGGAAAGCATGTTGTGCTGGCAGTAGGAGAAACTCATTAAAGAAAATAGTGCTTACAAACTAAATAAAAAATACCATGTAACAACAGAAGTAAAAGGGCCAGTCCCCATGGGAGGTTACAAATGAAGACATGGCGGTACTAAGGAGGGACTAACAAGCCTATTAACGAATTGGAATCCAGCATTTACAAAGGACAATGACACAAGCCAATTAAAAATATGGGCAGAGAGTGGGCGGAGCTTCAAGTCCATACTTGAATACAGCATGCCTCGCAGAGCAGCGCATGCGCTGCCCAGGCTCGATCTAAAAAGGAAGTATAGAATAATTACATTCTTAACTCCACATCTGTTGATCTTGAAGATATATATCTCTGCGCTACGTAGATGTGGAGTTTAGAACTGAAAATCCATACTTAACTATATATGCACATTCATGACATTGTATTAGTCAGTATTCTGGGTATGATATTTTGGCACCACTCAATACTGTGACATACATCTGGGTGGCCATTACTTGTAATTCTGCATGGCATGGTCACTATTGTGATTGTCTTCGATGTGGTCACTGCTGTAACAGTTGTCAAAGTCATTAGTAGCGTGGGACTATTTTCATTGATCAGAAGTTGCTCTTGCTATAGAAAAGATGGAGACCTCTGTATTACCTAAACCACACATATAATATAAACGTATGTTAGGTAAACACCCACCAACTTGAAATATAACAAGGCAGTTGATAAACAATTTGCAGCAATCATCATAGTAAAGATCAGTGCATGTTTATCTGACCCATATACTATCGGGTTCGGTAGGTGCTTTTTCCTGGGCCCATATAAAGAGCATCAGACCCCACAGAACAGACACCATGTTCTGCAGCATGGATGTGTCTGAGGCCAGATGCAAAAACAACAGTTGATGGACACAATGCAGAACAATGTCATACATTCACCCCAGTACAGAGATCTGGGCCTAAATCTGTCGTTTATTTGCTCAGCATGCCATTCCAGTTTGAACCCAGCCATATGCAAATCAGTCTTGACCCTGTGCCTCATGGGAACAGTCCAGCCCGAACTGACAAGTCAGGTCCTCCCTGGACTGGAAACAAGCATCCTAGGACCGGTTTCGGGGTTTCACCCCTCTTCAGCCAGGATAGCTTGATTCCAGTGGCATGGAGAGCACGGGACCCACGTCTGGGCATACCCGTCCCACTCAGGGTGACAAATGCAAAAACAACAGTTGATGGACAGAATGGAGAACAATGTCCGGTCCAGGGAAGACATGGCTTGGCAGTTCGGGTTGGACTGTTCCCATGAGGCACAGGGTCAGACTGATTTGCATATGGCCATGTCTGAACTGGGGTGGCGGAGTGAGCTAAAGAATAATGATGGATTAAACTCAGATCAGTTGACTGGGGGTGAGTGCTTGCAATGTTCAACACTCCGTCCATCATCCCCTTTGGTTTTGCTTTGTTCGCCCTAAGTTGGCAGGGTATGCCCAGACATGGGTCCCTTGCTCACTTTGCCACTGGATTCAAGATAGCCTGGCAGATGAGGGTTATGAACCTGAAACCTTTCCCAGGATGCTTTTTTCTGGTCCAGGGAAGACATGGCTTGGCAGTTTGGGCTGGACTGCTCCCATGAGGCACAGGGTCAGACTGATTTGCATATGGCCATGTCTGAACTGGTGTGGCGGAGTGAGCTAAAGAATGATGATGGATTAAACCTAGATCAGTTGACTGGGGGGGAGTGCTTGCAATGTTCAACACTCCTTCCATCATCCCCTTTGGTTTTGCTTTGTTGTCCCTAAATTGGCAGGGTATGCCCAGATGTGGGTCCCTTGCTCATTTTGCCACTGGATTCAAGATAGCATGGTTGATGAGGGTTATGAACCCGAAACCGGTCCCAGGATGCTTTGGTTCCGGTCCAAGGAAGACATGGCTTGGCAGTTCGGGCTGGACTGTTCCCATGAGGCACAGGGTCAGACTGATTTGCATATGGCCATGTCTGAACTGGGGTGGCGTAGTGGGCTAAAGAATGATGATGAATTAAACCCAGATCAGTTGACTGGGGGTGAGTGCTTGCAATGTTCAACACTCCGTCCATCATCCCCTTTGGTTTTGCTGTGTCTGAGGTCAACCTGACCCTCCAGTATCCCTCTTGTCTTGTAGGTACACAGCTTTCAGAATTGGAACACGAGTTCTCCGGAAGATGACAATGCTGTCTAGTGTAGGGGATAATATTACATATTATTGGGAGTCCGATGATCCATCATACTCAGAATATTAGCCAGGTAGTGTGAGCAGCCTGAAAGCCACCTTAAAGTGAGTCATTTCTGAGCCCGACTGACCCCGCCCCCTCTTGAAAGTCTATTTATTGGTAATTGGTTATTCTTCTCTCTGCATCCTCGCTATCATCACCTCCCTATTTCACCCACCACCTTAGTAATGGTGTGAGTTCTTAATACAGTGCTGTTTAAACAATTCCTTGATAACAATATTGTTTTTTTCTCTCCATTGGTAATGTACTGTTCTTCAGAGTTGCTAAGTAAAAGGATTACATTAAAAGAATTGAAACATGTTATGATGATCCTCCTCTCTTATTTGTTTTAAAGATAAACAAAATCAAGTTATTTTAATTTCTTCCCTTAGCATAATTTGGGAAAATCCCCAGGTGCAAACTCAATTAGAAAACGGACAAACTTCGACTAGATGTCAGGTGGCGTCAAAACAGCCCAATGCTGTGGTGCCACTCTAAGATCACTGTCTTGTAATGCATTTCAGCTTTCATATAGCACTTACTATCCTTATATGGGGATGCAGAAGCACTTGCCCAAATGGGTAGCAAGCTCCGGGGGTTTTGCATATTGTAATGAGCCTGTATTAGACACATTATTAAGCGCCACCTGTTACCAAAAAGGTTTCCTGGCGCTAGTGGATATAACAGGGGGAGAATATATGGGAAGAATTTTGGTGCTGTGCATGGGTGACCAGAGGGGTGCTCTTATCTTGGGTCGGAGCACGTAATAATGTGATGGGAAGAAATGTGAGAGAAAGAGCACGCACAGTTACATCGACTCCCTCCAGGCACATTCAAAGCAATCAGGGTATGTACAGCATACGGGGCCCTTCCAGAAGCACACAACCACTGGGGCAATATCACAAGTGATGTAACATGTGAGGTCATAAGCAGTGAATTGCGGGGTCGCAAGTTATAGTTAGGTCAGCTAACTATAATTGCTGAATTTCTCTGGTTTTGTACGAGTGAAACGTGAGTCTAACTATAACAGCTCGGTAACCTTTGTTTTTTTTCAGTGAATTGCTAAGGTTATTTAAATGCTAATTCCTAACTATAACATCCCTGTAACCTTTGTTTTTTTCAGTGAATTTCTATGGTTTTTTAACTAGTAGTCGCGTTCGCAGTGTGGTGGAGAAAGTGAGCTGGGCCTGCGACCAGCTCTCAGGAATCCTGCTGGGTAGGACTTATGGGAGGTACCAGAGGGCTTCTTGGCCCCCAAGGTTCCTCAGGAGTAAAGTGGACTTCATCCTCCAACCAGTAGTGCATCACGAGCTGTGTTTGCAGAGTGCTGGAGAAAGGGGGCGTGGCTTCCGAAGACCTCTTAGCAATCCTGCTGTGTGGGACTTATTGGACATAACAGGAGGGGTAGGTGGCCCCCAATGATGTCCTTGAGGGCCAAATACCCCTCCTATTATCTCAAGTAAGTCCCACACAGCAGGATTGCTGAAACCTGATAGGAGGCCATGCCCCCTTTCTCCACCACTCTGCAAATGCACCTCGTGGCACACTACTAGTAGGGGGATAAAGTCCCCTTGACTATAGAGGGTCCTTGGGGGCCAACCAGCCCTCCTGTTACCTTCAGTAAGACCCAAGCAGGTAGATTGCTGAGAGGCCATCAGAGGCCACGCCCCCTTTTCCCACCACTCTGCAAACGAGCCTCCTGGCCCACTAGTTATTGGGGGAAGAAGTCCACTTTAGTCCTGAGGCCCTCAGGAGGCAAAGGAAGCTCATCCTGCCACCAGCAGTGCGCTGAGAGGTGCATTTGCAGAGTGGTGGAGAAAGGGGGTGTGGCCTCTGACCATCTCTCAGCAGTCCCACTGTGTGGTGCTCAGCGGAGGTAACAGGAGGTCTTATTGGCCCTAAGGACCCTCAGCAGCAAAGGGGACTTCATCCCCCACAACAGGATTATGCCAGGAGGCGTATTTCAGAGTAGCGGGTTGCCAGATTTTTCTTCCTTTTGTTTTTTATATTTTAGGACGGGGGTCACATGGCCCCCCTTCCCTGGACCTTTTTGGGGCCTGGGGACCCCACCTCTAGGGCCTGAACCTTTGTAAAAAAAAAAAATTATATAAAAATATACCCCCTCTTGAGCAGATCTCGGCCCCTGGGGCCTGGCCTTCATATATTTTTTTTTCATCATTCAAAGGGAGGGGGCCACGCTTCCCCCCTCCTGGGCCCTTTTTGGCCCCGGGTACCCCCATCTCCAGAGGCTTGCCCTTAAAAAGGGAGGGGGGTTGTGCAGCCCCCTCCCAAAGTCGATTTCGGCCCCGGGACCCCATTCCCTGGGGCTAGGACTTTATATATATTTTTTTGCAAAAAGGGGAGGGGGGCCACATGTCTCCCCTCCCCAGGTCGATTTCAGCCCCGGGGACCCCATCCCTTAGGGCCAGGCCATTTCTTTATTAAAAAAAATATATATATATATATTTTTTTCATTAAAGGGAGGCGGGTGGGGCTGAGTGGCTCCCCTCCAGGGCCATTTTCGGCCCCAGGGACCCCATCCTCCGGGGAAAGACTACTTTGTTGGGGACAGTGGAGCAGCCTCTAGGCTCCCGCGGTCCCTGCCGGCTCTTTGCCTCCTGCAGGAGCCGGCATTGCTTTTACACACAGGGAGGTGCTGACATGCTGGACCCTGTGTGTAAAAGCAAAGTGCTCCGTTTTGAGCAAGCAAGAGCAAAATGCTCTTGCTTGCTCAAAGCGGAGCACTGTTTGCTATTGCATGGCGGGAGCAGTGCTCCCGCCATGCCATAGCAAACTGCAAGGTGCTGGGGGTGGGCACCCCGAGACATTGCAGGAGTCGACCCTGGGGGGGGTGGCGATCCCCAGGGCCATGTAGGGTTCTTGGAGGGGGGCTCCGCGGCTCCCTCTCTTTTTTTAAATTTGCCCCAGGAAGGTGGTGGTCCCCGGGGAAGGCCCTTTGGAATCCCCCGCATTACTTACAATAAGAAAACGGTGTGCCCTGGGGAGGTGGCAGTATCCGAGGCTCCCCACATAATTTTAATTAGCCCCCGGAAGGTGGCGGTCCACGTGACGGTGGGTCCATGAGCCCCCTCCACATCATTGCAATTAGCCCCATGGAGGTGGCGGTCCCTGGGGGTTTTAATAACTGAAGGCAATAAATGAAGGCTCTCCACGCTAAGGATCCCTTGCTCATTAGAGAAGCAAGGATATCATACAACAAAACTTTGAATGTAGCCCGTAGAAGTTGGGAAGATTCAAGCTGGGGAGAATTAGTAAAGGCAGCAAAATTGGGCGACCAATTTACATTTTGGCAGATTATTGCAAAGAGTAAGAATCCAGGTGCCCCGGCTCCTGATCTTAACTTGGACCCAGGCACCTGGCACAGACACTTCACCCATCTATACGCCTCACAAGTCCCTGTGATGGATGGCCAGAGTAGTGCTACTGGTAGTTTTATATCATCAACCACGATTGCCCCATTGTGTTTTAGCATCGAAGACACTAGACTGGCCCTGAACTCAATCAAGCCCTCAAAAGCTCCGGGACCTGACAAAATACCAGGTGACCTTTTTATACACGCACCAGAGGTATGGGTCCCATACATCAATCTGCTAAGCAATGCAATCGCAGGAGGCCAGCCAATCCCTGATTCCTGGAAGGGGGCAGAGATTGTGCCAATATACAAAAAGGGCGGTAGGGATGACCCGGCTAATTATAGGCCAATTAGCTTGTTGGACATACTACAAAAACTGTACGCAAAACAAATTTTGGAAAGTTTAAAAGATTGGATATCTGCAAATAATATTATTTCTCCTTATCAAGCAGGATTCAGGGAACGGACAAGCACTATAGACCAGGTGTTTCGTCTGATAGTAATAGCCTGGAAATACACCAGGCTAAGAGATGGCCATCTATACGTGGCCTTTATAGATCTAAAGGCCGCGTTTGACTCAATCCCCAGAGAGCTCTTGTGGTCAAACTTGTTGCAACAGGGAGTCCCTAAAAATATTCTAATCCAGTTGATCAGGCTCCATGAGAACAATTATGCCAGAGTACGCTGGGGCCAGGCGGGTGAACTCACCGAAGAAATAGTAGTGAACAGAGGAGTGCGCCAGGGATGCGTCCTGGCGCCAACACTCTTTCTTCTTTATGTCAATGACATGGTTGAGTCATCAGCAGAGGATTGCGGTCGCGTGAGTTATAGTTGCCTGCACTAACTATAACGGGGAATTTCAATGGTTTTTCATGAATGAAATGTCCAGCTAACTATAACATGTGTGAAACCTATGGTTTTTTAAGTGAATATATATATATATATATATATATATATATATATATATATATATATATATATATATATATATATATGTCACCCTCTGATCTTCTGATATAAAGAGAAGTCAGGACACTTCAATGTGCTAAATGTTCTTTATTCCATACAGATAGCCTCCTGCTGACGCATTTCGCCTTTACGGCTTGGTCACGGTGAGGCAAGTATTGTTTCACTTCCGTATAAGTACATTGAGTGATTAAACATAGAAAGTGGACTAATGCAATACTGGTTGAAAACGAACTAGCGCCATATTGTAATGGTGTTCTGCATTAAATGGCTCAAAAAACGCGTAACATGCAATTATATTAATTACAAGTTCTCATTTTGCAAATTCAAACAATTTATGAGTAATTCATGTAACACAAATAACTCTGAGTTCCAAAATGCATATTATAAAACATTTCTAGAATTAACAGGAGGAATAAAGTACGATTAGTCCTTGTACTATAATCTACCCTGTGACAAATGTTAAATGATTATTAAATTTGTATTTTAACATACAAAGTAGTCTTGCCCCAGTGGGCCTGATCTTACAAATTGCCTATACAGTTACAATTATAACTCACATGAGCCCAAGTGGGTCTATTAATAATATAATAGCCCTCCAAGTATTTCTGGTATAATCTTACCCAAGTGGGCTTATTGTATCAAATATCTCCGTTTCACAAATCCATGAGTGATGACTTTGTAAAATCAATGACGCTCATATTTTCTCCTAATTGGTAATCTGTCCATGAGCCATGTTGTAGTTTATGCAGTTTTCCCAGTATATACAAAGACCTGTTTACAAAAAATAAAAATTATTTGATCCAAAAAAGTTTTTAACAATACATAAAATCCTATTTACATTTCTCAAATTATAATAGATTAGTTCTGATCTGAACATTTAGCACCTTGAAGTGTCCTGACTTCTCTTTGTATCAGAAGATTAAGCGGGTGACAGTTCAGGATTTCCGGAATCCAGTCAGGCCGCCGTGCAGCTAAGCCCCATATTCCCGGACGAATGTGTATATATATATATATATAATAGTGTTGGGGCTAGCATTTCACACATTGGGAACTGAGACAGCATTTGAATACATGTTTGGAAGGCAAATAGTTTTGGGTTTAATGCGCGAATGCATGAAAAAGACATATGTCCATGCCCGTTCTTTCTTGCAGTAGCACATTAAAATCAGATCTTTTGTCTTCATCAATATATTCCCCTGAGACACCAAGCCCTGCTGGAGCTCAGAGAGTGTCCACCAGACCTGTGGCAATCGGATGTCTGCAAGATGGTTGGTACCATGCGAGTCCTGTGCATGCCAGAAATTATGGCACTGAAGGCTTACTGAAGCATTAGTGTAGGTTTAAAGTTTCCATGAGTTCTTATTGTCCAGGTGTCATTGTACTTGCTGTTTGAAAATAAAGTAAGCTCTGTGCGTGTTCAAAGGATAGGGAAGAAAGAGGTGACTTGAGGTGCTTAGAAGATCAGCGATGTCGTGTTGTTTGTGAAGAATGACTTTGCTTATTTGCCTAAGCTGAACTTATCCTGGTGTGATATTCAGACACTGGGACACGTTTAGCAACGCCTGCACTGTTGCCTGCTTTCATTCAAAACAACAAACATGCAGGCGGGGAGGGGCATTTTTTGTTTATTTTCAGCTCCTGCTGTGCCAAAGATAATCGCCAAAGTTAAGGGTCCATCAGGCTTCCTTTTGTTTCAATCTGATCCTGGCTGGGTGCAGTCTGGAGGCTCACTCTTAGGGGTTGATTCCGATCTAGCGCGGAAGGCCTACAAATCGGATTTGGCTTTAACGGATCCGATTCGTAGCCCTTGTTTCCGACCGAAACGTACACAGATTCGAATGACCAAGTATGATGCGAAGATCACGTACGCGCTGAGCGAAACGTTTCCGAACGTGATCATGCCCGTACGACTCATTCATAGACGAATCGTGCTGCGCAATGGAGCCAGATTCTGACTGAGCGAGTACTATGCATGATTCCGACAGCCTCTTCGCTTCGGTCTCAGCGAGACGAAACGGCTGTCGGAAGTGTACCTTGTGGGGCTGTAGCAGGCCCCCCTTCACCCGGGGCCCTCCAAATCTGTCACGAGGGGGGTGCCCATCGGTACCCCGTTCCAAGCATGCACAGTGTGGCGGTCACCATGGGGTGTCTGCCACAGGGTGTACGCTTTTCCCCACCCACCCCTTTTTTGCTATGGGAGCCTGTGTACGCGTCAGTACGCAGGCTTCCATAGACTTCAATGGAAGTCTGAGCGAATTGAGTCCGTATGCTTACAACGCATCATACCCACTCGCTCAGAGTACTGGAGCACATTTCATCCGGAAAACCCTCCGGATCCGAGCCGTACGCAGGGCTTTCCGAACGAGATTGGAATCGGGCCCTTAGATGTAAATGGAAAAGAGGGGAAAGAAAGGCTCACAGCTTGATATCAATGCACAGGTGCTTAAGAGAGGCATGCTTTTCACTTTGTTTGGTCCTTGTATATAAGAGAAATGCATGCACTGTAAGAATGTCAGATGTGTTGGTCTGTCCCAGCATTTGCACAAACAACAACGTAAATACCACTATTTTATTTCTTTTATAGCGCTACTCATCCCAGTACGGGGTGCAAGAGCGCTTTAAATAACATACTTATTATACATTGGCAATAAATCATATACGTATGTAAATCAATGTACAAGATGTCTGTTGCACAAAACAGTGAAGGTTTCAAGGTATGGGAGACACGTCCTTCATAGCTCACTGTGCTATATTAAAAGGATTACAATTTATTACATTCATGTTACAAAAGGATCTCTGTGTAACCCACTTACCTATCTACCTAATATAAATATCTGTCATCCGCATGTTACAGGATGTGCTATGTAAGGATTATGTTACAGCATCCTAAACTAAAGCATAGCAGGGGTATGAGCGGGCTCCATGGGGAGGGTAATCTACATTCTTCTTTCCTATAAACACTCTACCTTTGATGTCCGAGAAAGAAAAGAAAAGTACAAGAGAAGCTCCCTCGGAAAACACAGCTTGACATTTGACCTGTCTTTAAATGCCCAGCAAATGTGACAACATAAGAACAAGCTTTAAAGGCCTGTTTACCGAAAGTGAGTTTGTGGAAGAATACATGGTTTGGGCAACGGGAGGGTTGGAACAAACGTAGGCTGGGCAGCCTAAAGCAAATAAAGCCAGCAAATAGAAAGCCAGAACATGTAAGTTACAAACCACAAAGCCGTTTGTAAGCAACAGGCAGAATGTATTCCTAGGTCAACTTTTTGAATGTCCCCAAGATGTCCTTAGCAAACCAGACAGCTGCGCTGTCTGATAGGCTGCGACCTGAAAAGCACAAACAGCCCTTGCATCTCAGAGCAGCACATGCAGAATCAGCAGCTTCATATGCAGGGGCATTGGTTGATGCCACCGTGCATGAGAAAGGTTTCCCTGTGCGTACATTCCATTGTGCCATAGGCTAACGGTACTTGTGTTCATCCTCATATGTGACACAATTTCATATGGTCCCTCGTCAGGGCTTTAAGTGGGATGAAAAAACTTGTGTGTGTTTGTGGTGTGGGGGTCTCTGAAAGGGGTCTGGCAAACCTAGTAAAGGGGCATGGCCTGCGCAATTTAGGGGTGTGGCCTAAATCAGAACGTGTGCAGTACAATAACCTCTCTTGTGTTTACTTTAATAGCCTATAATGCCGCTCCATGTGTAATAACTGAGGCCAGAAATATAGGGTACACTGAATTGATTCTTAGTTCACTAATAGCATTGTCACCATGTCACCGCAAGGATATTTGCCAGTGCATGTTTAAAAACTCACTTTTACTAAATGCCTCTCAATGCAGTTATATAATGTGAGGCACTAAGGTAAAACGCTACATCGTGTTAAAGAATATACTTATTTAAATTGTAAAGACAATTTATCAAATTCAAACATGATTTTTGTTGCACAATTTACATTTACATTCCGATACTGACTACTGCAGGCACCGAGTACATCATGCCTGGAGGACGCTAAGACATGCACGCAGCAAGTAAGGGGGATCCCAGGGGAAGCTTACTCAGCTGTATAATGCTTTAAGTCCTGATATTTCCTTAACATGTTGTGTAATTGCTATAAATAGCACACATACGTCAGTGTGGTGAGTGTTGAAGGCAAGCCTCCATCTTATTGTTGAGTTTGCGTGGGGCACATGACACACTCCATCCAAGCTTACCTGCCCGCCTTCGAGCAATGGCAGTACAAGGTCAATGATTGAATGAGCATGACACATTGACACTGAATGCCACCAGACGCTTCTCTCCTCCATGCCACATAAATTAATATAAGGCGTAAGTGAAATTTACCGAATCCCGACGCATGCCTGAAATACCTTTTTAGGTCTCGCCTGACCCAGCGTGTGCGCTGGTCTGGCGAGACTTATTGAAAGGGCTCCAAAAAGTGCTACCAGGCCAGCCTAGAACCACAGTGCATGTGCGCGGGCGCGTGCGCCGCGCTTTACCACCATTACTTTCGGTTTCGCGGCCGCACGGCCGCTTTGATGTTTGATCGCGATCGCGATCACTTTCACTTTCGCGGCCGCTTTGCATAGCCAATAGGTCTCGCTTTTGGGACCTTATAAGTATTTAGTTATGCAACTGTTGCATGGCTAAACACTTATAAGGTCCCAAAGGCGAGACCTATTGGCTATGCCAATGCTTGTTTTCTTTAACTTAAAGTTGGCGCAGTTTGACATTCCTGGCAGCATGGCTCTTGCAGAGCTTCACATTATATTGAAGGATAATCTGTTGCCACATTTATTTACTGACTTGTTTGATCCCGGAAGTGGTTACCTCAAGCACCAAGATAGATATATGCATCTGTCCCCAAATTCTGCCTCTGAACCTCAAAAAGTGATCCGGCAAATATCAGACGGTAAGGATCAAGAAAAGGTGTGACAAAAAGGGAAAATACACGGGGCCTCACTTCGTAAATATGGCGCAACATGGCGCATGTTTTACGCCACTGGTGCGTCAAAAAAAGTGATGCACCGGTGGCGCAAAAGTGACGCAGGGGCTCATAAATGAGCGCCACGGTCTTTAAATCGCTGCATATAACTAGGTCAGTCCCCTTCAAGTGCCACCTGTGACTCATCTGGCGAGACTTATTGAGAGGGCTCCAAAAAGTGCTACCAGGCCAGCCTAGAGCTACAGTGCATGTGCGCGGGCGCGCGCTCCGCGCTTTACCGCGATTACTTTCAATTTACTAAGGTCCCAAAGGCGAGACCTATTGGCTATGCCAATGCTTGTGTTTACATGAAACCAACAAAAGTTTGAAGGCCATTGCAGTAGACCGAATTTATCTCACACTACACCCCTCGGACATGAGATACTTTTCGTTATCACGAGGCTTTCAATAACACCAGTAAACCGAGCATGTCATTCCGGCTGGTTTGGATGCATCGTTAAATCTCAGCTCTGTCAGAAACTTTTAGACAGTTCCAGCACTCTGACACCTGCAAAATGGCACCAACATCATATAGTCGGCAAAGAGTTTGTGTATATCTGCAGAGCCTTATCTTCATACAACCACACCTCACAGAGCCGACGGAACAGGGGTGCTCTCACTAGGGTTACCGCAGGTGCTGGATCACCTCCAAAGTCTTGGGGCAGGTCAGAAAGAGAACGGAAAACAATAAGTGCTTTCAATTCGTTTTCATTTCTTGTAGTATTATCTCTGTGTTCCAACAATTTTAGTGAGCTAATGCCCCTTGCCAGCACCTCATTCAGAAAATTGTACCAGCACCACTACGATAAAGCATTTTAGAGCAGCACCTCACGGCCTTAAGTGCAACAGATGATGATACTCCAGTTAGTACCAACTAACAGCTTAATCTGGGCAGAGGACAATGGCTCCACTGCGTGAACTGAAATAAAGTGCAGTTGATCGGTACACCCAAAAACCCCTTTACAGGAACAGATGCAGGATATCCACATTACTGGATGAATAAGAACCGTCGATAACAAAACATCAAATAGTGCTTTATTCACCGACCAATTCAAGTTACTGCTCACACCCATGACTCGGGCTTAGTGGTAAATATAAGAATCGTGATACCAGCACAAATTGCACGCCCCCCCCCCCTCCGCATGAAGTGAAAGTCTTTCTGTTGAGGGCGACTAGTCAGGCTACTCTTAACTTTCAAGCCTTTTTATGATTAAATGACAGAGATCTTGTATATTAATTTTGGACTGTGTTTGACTATGTATTATGAAGAATTATACATACACATATATAAAAAGGTTACTGCTTGTCAGCTTGCAGTCCTGTCACTTGGTAGAGGTTCTGCATTTTTATGATGAACTTCTCGCTACTTATTTCAAATTCTGACTGTGTGTCTGATGCACGTTTTCAAAAGTCTAGAAGTCTTCACTTAACCCTTATATAAAGTGCCCCTGTGCACTGGGAGGAAAAAGTGGCTGACCCTATAAACAGGGCCGCTGGAATTATGCAGCATGAGAGGACCAAGTTATGTGGCAAAGTAGACTAAATTATGTGGCAAGAAAAGCTGAATGATGCAGCATTATACAGCACAGTTTGTGATACTACTTTTTTTGTCTGTTTTTTTTTAGCAGAGTTTCATATAGCACGAACTTGACCCAAATCCAATCAGGTATCCGAGCGCTTTACATAGCATCAGTTACGTTACATGAGGACACACATTCATTCACTTAATTATTTTATCATCTTTACACGCGAAAACCATCTGAGCAAATGTTTTATCTCAGTACATGTTTGCCACATAAATACAGCAATAACCAACAGAAATGTGACCAATCAAAAATTGTGAAAGCCCTTCCGCTGTGTGGCAACATGCTTTGCTGAGTTTTTAGTAACTTTTGATCCGTTTGAGGTAGAACAGTATTTTTTTGGGGTAAAATCTGCAGATTATGAAGCAAATGATGTATCATGTGGCAAATGCGGCAAGTCCATAAATATGTCGAAACTGCCGCGACCGGAAAATCACATAATTCTATTGGCCCTGTCTATAAACAGAAAAACCTGAAAGTGTGTTTGGGAATTACAGGTTGCTAGAGTTTGTGCTTGACTTTGATGACACTCAGGGCACGCATGCCACGCAGGACCCCCTACAGGTCTATCATAATATTCAAGGGTTTGCAAATGTATTACAGTGCAGGTTTGCGGAATTTCCAGACAAGTTTAGGTTTGTTTTCTTAAACGCTGACATATTCACTTGCCATGGCTAAGGAAGGAAAGGGCGTTAAATCTTGGCGCAAAGCATGGGCGAATTCCTACCGGCCAGTTTGAGCGTTATTGAATTGTGGTGTTTGTTGGATTTGTCTAGCAGGTGGCTTGTAGCACTTTGAGCCTTCGTATACCTTCGTTCCACCAAAACACTGATCAATCAGTTCAGCCTGTGAGGCAATTTCTGACTTTCAGTGGCAAATTTTTATGCATTTATTGTGAGATGTTTCTCCTGCTAACATTTTTAGGTCTCGCCTGGCGTAGGCTGCGCACATGCGCAGTCTCGCTGGCGCGATTTAATGATATGAGGTATTTTCTGTAAAGGGCATTAAGCCCCGCCCCTCTTTTCCATTGGCTGGCGTCACTGTTTGTGCTAAACCAGATCTGTGACTGGGGGAGAATGTTTTGCCAATGTGCAACATTCCGTCCATCATCTTGTGTGTTTTGCTGTTCGCCCTAGTGGGAAGGGTATGCCCAGACGTGGGTCCCGTGCTCACTACGCCACTGGAGTCAAGCTATCCTGGCTGAAGAGAGGTGAAACCTCGAAACCGGTCCTAGGATGCTTGATTCCGGTCCAGGGATGACATGGCTTGGCAGTTCGGGCTGGACTGTTCCCATGAGGCACAGGGTCAAGACTGATTTGCATATGGCCATGTCTGAACTGGGGTGGTGTGGTGAGCAAAATAACGATGGATTAAACCCAGATCTGTGACTGGGGGTGAATGTTTTGCCAATGTGCAACATTCCGTCCATCATCTTGTGTGTTTTGCTATGCTAAACGGTGGCCAGCCATTGGAAAAGAGCTGTTGATGACGTATTTGCTCTGCTTTCTGAGCCGTCCCATTTGGACGGGCTCGTCTGCCTTCATTTTGTCGTGAAAGTTTCCTTATCTTTATGGGGCCATGTGTTTCAAACAGATGGCCCCATAAAAGACAAGAAAGCTTTCACGAGGAACGAAAGTGAAAGCGGACCTTGCTAGTTCTGAATTGTTTCCTGGTAGCTGTTGCGGATATGGTCGCACCAAGGGGGCTGGCATGCGAGCACCAAAATGATACTTCACCCTTGCTGGTCTTGATCTGACCTGTGCAGAACCTGAAAGGCAGGATGGCTGTCTGGGGCATGAAAAGAAGCTGTGTACTTATCAAAGATAAACAGCGCTAACAAGCGTGAAAAGCGCTCGACAAGGAGCCGCCGTCTATCCTTTCACAGACTAATTGGAGGGTAACACTAGCTTTGGTTTACACTCACAATTGTGTTGGGTGTGGGGGGAATCCACGCTACTACAGCCTCAGAGGTGCAGTCAGCTGTCAAGGGCATTTAGGAGATTTCTGGGCACCCTCTATCCAAAGCTACCATCACACAAGACACAGCACATGCAGTTGCAGGCTGGCATAGGGGCCACCAGCCAAGCATTACTGTCTCGAGCGCACGGATTGCCCCTTCCACCGGCAAAGTTGGCTGCGGCGGTGTGTCAAGAAGTGAGAAGATAAGTGAGTTGGTTGTTGCTGCCCAGTTCTGCATATGAACTGCAGACAAGCACGTCACAATTTGCATTTAGTTATTCATTTTATGTAGCAAAGTTTGCCACATGGGTGGTGGTTTCTCCCTTTGCCAAGGTACAGTGCAATACAATAAGGGAAATAGTTGTGGGCGGGAGGGAGTTGCGAGGGGTGTCAAATGGCACAATGGTGTACTAAGAGGTGAAGTCAGTGGGTTTTCGGCGAGTGTTCAAGCAACCTGCCAAGTACGCGGGACAAGTTATTGTGGGCTGTGTTTTTAAAGAGATGGTCTTGGATTTTTTACGGGAATGGCTGGGTGGAAGGGGTAATTAAAACAAATTATCCCCTGTCTCCTAATTTAGAAAACAGTGTCACACACAATCTTATCAACAACTATATTCATTATATACACACCCCACAAAATTACTAAAAAGGATCTATCTTACACAGCCAACAAATTATTGGTTAATATTTATTTTATTACACTTGGTCATATATAAAAAGTCACATCCAATATGTGACACAGTTTTTTATCTAAACATTTTCATAAAAACAAAGCATAAAAACTGTATATAAAACAAAATTATTATACAACACAATATCAATAAAAAGAGATATGATCTAGACACTGCAATTTGTCATTAATTCAACAGATCACAAGGAGCAATTATTCACTAGGCCTCGATGAACTCTATTATGCCATCTATAGGACAGAGTGTTTCCACAGATTCTGTTACAAAAAAGGCGTTGACGCGTTTCGATGGTAGTTTCTTATTATTCCATCTTTTTCAAGACTAGCATTTCAAGTCTCTCTGTTGTTCACCCCCGGTGAACCACTACAGCTATCCTGTGTTGCAAACAAGTGTAAAAGAATTTCATATTACAACAAAACCAAAACCAATGCCCATACATTGTATTAAGCACTATACATTCATATTAACATGTGCAATATTTCCTTATAATACACAATCCTTCACTCTACATCATATAGTATATGGATTACATTCTGTTGATCATGGTTCTCATTAGCTGATAACACCCAATAACTCTGTTCTTTTTATATGTTTTTGTGTACGGAAGAATACTCCCTACCTTATTCGTATTATTTATACAAAGTTATTGCCTAGTTAGTATTTAAATGCATGATGAAGCGCCTTATTTTTTCTTCAATAATGTTATACATGTTGACTCACAAGCCTCAAGTATCTTTATTAGCCTCTTTTCATAATCTTTGTCTTCCAGTATTATCTCACCTGTGTTTTATTTCTTGATATCTTTATTTTCTTATTGTAATTCCCATTATTATCCACATTATTACTACTTAAAGAAGCCTGGAAACAATGATAAAATTCTTAATTATTATAAGAGTCTCACTCGTAAAGACTGTTAGTAATGATTAATATATATCACATAGGCACCAAGAATCGTGTGTACCTCTTGCGATGGTCCCAAATGGCCCTTCGTTTATCAGGGGGTCTTCCGTTTTCAAATATATTATCAAGTCTTCCCTTATCTTGTGCTTATTCCCTCAAATGAGCCTATGCCAAAAGAGAAACACATACACGCGTTTATACAAACTGCAGTATGCCCGGTATAAATATGAAGTATTGTGGTTATATCTACCGAAACCGGCTTCATGACGTACCTTGATAATTAGACAGTGGTCCTAATTATATAAATTTCCTGGAGTACTGTCCCACTGGATAACAAAGGGCCAGGCAATGCTTATTTCCTTGTTATCTTGCCTTGAGCGACTATTTAGAAAAAATATATAAGAGACAAAGCATCGCTTGGTAAACTCATTGCCTTTTGAGAAAAATGGGGTAATATCTTAACCTCACTTCCGTACTGCCACTAGTCCCTTGCTCACCTTCAAAGCTCACTGCTCGCTGAAGAGTAACGGAATCCTACGCGCGCTCTCCTGTGTCCGTGATGGTCTAAGTGCATCTCGGGAAACCCTGGTTTAAATACGTGTGTGAACGTTATGATTGGTTAGAAACTAATTGGTAATGACTCATTTTAGCTTCCGTTTAGTCGATAGCTGTTGCTCTTGCTGTCTCGCCCCTTATGACCCGGAGGTAATTCTCACTGCACTTCTTGTTCAATTATTCTTTAAACTTTTTGCGCCGACTCTGCCCACTATGACCTTATCCCAATGCCGATCGTATTAAGCGTACATGCACCCTATCTGAATCAAATGTAAATTGGTATCTAAACATCTTGGTGATATTTTCGTGTACATATGTACGTATACGCATTCCCCGATTCTCTGGCACAATAAGGTAAAGGCAGGTCTTCTGCTTAAACTATACCATACCTCACCATCCTATTCATGCGCCCATTTATTTAATAGTGACATTACCGTGCTTGTAGTTCCATGCCGATGCATGTTTGTTAACTTACACGCATTCTTTATTTGCTCACAAATACATTACCGCTTGATCTTCAGTTGTTTATTATTGTCATAGTAAGCGATTTATGCTGATATTCTCTTTTATAATCTACTTCTTTTGACATTTGTTTATTCTATTGGATATCGGCTTGTGATGGTTGCACAAAATAGACATAATCCTCTCTCTTTTTTTTAAATGATAACTCCATTACCAATATAATAAGTCCATATGGTAAATTATTAATTATACTACATCATGAGGTGATTACTATAGTGGCAATAGATCACCACCTTATTTATCATTCTTGTTTGGTCAATTCCTAAAGTTATATGAGACCAGTTGTCTTTCGCATAATGCTAATGTCCTAATTTGGCCATCTCCAGAAGTCATGTATATCTGCACATAAAACTACCTAATGGATCGAAACGTCAGTCTTATTGATAACTGACTATTTTCATCCAATCTTCTCTCGAATTTAAGCCTTTATTCATGGTATTCAGATAACACATGAACCACTGTTCACGGTTTTTCCTTATAGCTTCAACATTGCCTCCTCTCCTGCTCAAGGTAATTTTTTCTAAAATAAACCATTTTATCTGATTACAGTCATGATTGAACTTCATAAAGTGATTGGTTAGTGGGGCATTTTATTTATTGGTTCTTACAGCCGATTTGTGCTCCAAAAGACGTATGCGCATCTCTCTGCTTGTCTCTCCCACATAACCTAACCCACATGGGCAGGTTAGTAGGTAGATTATGTTTTTGCTACGGCAGTTATTAAGAGTTTTTGATATTAATGTTTTTCCATTAAAGACCATATTTTTGGTTTCTATACAGTGCGGACAGATTGAACATGTTCCACATTTATAATTCCCTATAGCCCTTTGTCCATTGAGTGTAGTCTGGCTTAGGGAATCAGTCTTGTATGTTTGGACCAAACAATTCTGTATCGTTTTGTTACGTCTGTAAGAGAACAACGGCTTCTCTAATTTGGTGTCCTCTCCGGAGTTCAACATTTTCCAATTTCTGTTTACTATATTTGTAATTTTATTACTAAAAATAGAGAATTGGCTAACAAATACAATTTTGTCTATTGCTTTATCTTTTTTTTCTTTAGTATTGTTTATTAGTTGGTCCCGATCATAAAATCGCGCTCTCTTAAATGAATGTTTAATTAGTTTCTTAGGGTACCCTCTTGCTTTTAACTTTCTCTCCATAACTTCCGCATGGTAGTAGAAATCATTAAGGGTAGTACAATTGCGACGGAATCTGGGTGGAAGGGGTAGCAAGAAGAACAAGCCTTTGCAATGCAATAGGTCTCGCATT
Organism: Triturus cristatus; assembly: GCF_964204655.1. Taxonomy (NCBI): domain Eukaryota; kingdom Metazoa; phylum Chordata; class Amphibia; order Caudata; family Salamandridae; genus Triturus; species Triturus cristatus. The sequence goes on from NC_140592.1 coordinate 742,725,290, forward strand.
TACGCAAGTTTAAGCTATTGCCATTGTCATTTACAATGCCAATAGCTTAAACTCGCGTAAATGCGAGACCTATTGTATTGCAAATGCTTGTTTATTTTTATATCATGCCTCCCACCTCCTGCCCCCCCATCCCTGTACAGAAGCAGACGCCACTGTCCAGGCGCTGGGGGCCATCGGGGAGATTAAGTGAGCTATTGCCCAGAGTCACATGATGCTGAGCTGAGCTGCCACCGGCGATCGAACTGTAAGCCCCACGCTTTGGAGTCAGCCGCTTTGGCCGCTGCACCACACCTCTCCCTCCTTAGTCTTTCACTGTGTCTGACCAAGGATGATTGCGTTTTGCCAATAACACTGCATCCGGCAACATAGATCAGGCATGTAGAAAGAAAGATCGGGTCCAGAGGACATCACGCTGGGCAGCTGCAGCAGGCTTTAAAGTGTCTCAGGCCATATTGCTCAAACCGAGCAGAGAAGGTAGGCATGGTGGGTCCAGGATGCCTTAAAAACAATATCCGATTCACAGCTAAGGTTGCTAGGTCTGTCCACCAATTTGTATTGCCAGGCCAGCGCAAAAAAAGGGAGGGCATAAAAACAGACCCCGCTAGAGACCCGTTTTAATACCCCTTTTAAAAACAGCCAGTGCTCAGCACTGGTAGGACCCGGCCCACTTAAATCCCAATTCATCGTGGTAATGTTTATATTGTATTTGCGCTTGCTCCATAAATAGGCTGAACTCACAAGAATAATATTTTTGTCATGACTTCTTTGATAGCGTGTGCCTGATTCACCAAATAAATCTCAAATCTGCACTTTAGAAGCACACTTCCTAACTTTAAGATTTTCCCAAAACTCTCCTGGAAAGCTGGACCAGTCTCCGTGCTCAAGGTGTGCAGCTGAGTAGGCCATGTGATCTTTAGGTCTGGCGTTTGCGAAAGAGTTTTGATTTTACTAAAATTATAGGTATACTATACTTACTGATAGGGGCTTCCAACCTGTTCTCTTCATCCCTTGTTCTGTTATTGTGTCATTTACGTTCTTCTTCCACCCACAACAGCATACAGCTTTGGGTCAACCCACTTCAGCCATTGGCTAACTTCACTGTGAGTGATGACATCCTGCTCTTTCACAATGGGGCACATTCACACAAAGCGGTTCCCTTGTGTGCTTTTTGTGACCCAAAAAATATTTTTGATTTTAGCCAATTTTTAAAAAAACATTTTTAGATTGACAGGGTCTTGGCAGATTCACCAACAATAAACTTTTTCAAAAAACACTGCAAAACAAAATAAGAATTGCAAAAGCCAAATGGCAGGTGGCCAACACCTATTGGCTTTGCCAGTGCTTGTTTTTAAAGGCTATTTCCCCAATGCGCAATTGTGCATAGTGTATAATTGCACACTGTGAAAAGACAACCTTAAGTGCAAATGTTGTTGGGTTTTTTCTTTCCAACAGGGAAAATCTTTTTCCCTTCCCTTACACACACCTTGCAAGGTTGAAGATGATCCACACCATTTTCCACCCGGGAAAATGAGGTAAGCCAGCCCTTTGCTGGAGTAAATCTGTGACCATGTTGAGGGTGGGAAACTGTCAGCTAGGATCTTGTGAATGCCAACAAGTTAGCAAGTTTGTGGGCATTCATAAACTCCAAAGGCAGGCCATGCCTTGCTCTGCCAATGCCCCACCACATGTGTGAGTGGTTTACTACTACATAATTCTACACACTTGTAGTGAAGAATTACAAGGTAGTAAAAGTCTTTCACGTGTCCTTTTATGGGTATCTATCAGGTGTCCATAATAGCAACTTACAGCAGTAGCAGCTTTGTGAATCATTTTGCTTCATTTGTTTTCTGTTATTTAGCGAATTAGGGAGTCATATGATTAAGTACTACTCCCATTCAGGAATTTTGCAATGGCTCTAAAGCAGCTGCATAGAGAGGGATTGTAAGGGACCTTTACAAAAGGCTGTGCCTTCTTTTGACATGCACTTGCCATGAGAGACAAAGCAAGAGAGCAGATGGTGCAAGAGCTACCACGTGGGCATTGCTTAATTTGAGCCAGTGGTTTCTGGTGCTCGGCACCTGCACTTAATTCCCAACACCTGCGCTTGTGACTGCTGCCACAAGGTGCGCTGTCTAACTAATTTGGAGATGACCACAACAACAGGTAATCATTCATTCAATATACATTAAAAATGACTATTATCTGCCGACCAAACCATTCTTCTAGCTTTGGGGCCTGAAATAGTTAGAATTGTCACACTTGTAGGAGTGTGATGGTTAGTGGTTGTATTGCTTCTGTTGTTGGCAGTGTGTGGTGCAAGCTGCAGTGGCCTCCTGGTGAGCACCCTGGAACTTATTTTTTTTCAAATTAGGCACTGCACGTGGGCGAATGTATGATGGTACAACGCATGCCTTTACAATGCAGTTTTTACATCGCAACATCCATTACAATGCATGATTTTACATCGCATGCCATCACAACGCATTTTTAGAAACTACATTTATAACGCATTCCATTACAATGCATACCATTACAACGCATATTACTTTTTGGGCAACAGTAGGGTAAGTGTTGGATAGTGTAGGGGTAAAAATCACTATTCCCCACTACTTACCTTATATTGTGTTGTAAGGGCATGTGTTGTAGTGACATGCATTGTAATGACATGCGTTGTAGTGACATGCGATGTAATGGCTGTGTTGTAATGGCATGTGATGTAAAGGATGTTGCGTTGTAATGACTGCGTTGTAAAGGTAGTGCGATGTAATGACTGCGTTGTAAAGGTTGTTTCCCCACGTGGGCTACCGCTTTCCAGTGGTGGCCTTGCTGATTTCAGTTTTACCAGCAGGAAAATTCAGGAACCAATCCCTGCTCAGCTAAAGACAAAACTTAGACGTATGCGAACCTAACTGAACTGGATAAAGGTTTTCTTGTGAAATCACAAATACTTATTTAAAAAAAAATCTATTTAAGTTTTTTTACAACCATAGAAGAAAATATGCATCAAATGTACATGAGCTAAAAAACTGCAATTCGGGACTTTAATTCACTCCGAAGCATTAAGAATGTATGGTGCGGCACTCACATGTCCTTAGTGCTCTAAAATTCCTACTGCCACCTTTTCTCATCTGCTCCATCTCATAATGACCTCAAGCCATCCCTTCACAGATCAATAATCATTTCCTCCCGTATTACTAAATCATCTATAATTTTATCATACCATTGGGTAAGATTAGTGTGCGGCTCATCGGCCAGTGCAAACTCCACTAAGTCCATTTCCATCTTTAACACCAGGGGCTAGAATAGCCACCCAATGTATGGTGACCCGGTGTCTTGCCAGTACCATGCCCAACGCTGCCAGATGAGTTTTCATATTAGGGAGTTTCTGCTGTGGCACTATACCCAGTGGTGCCTTAACGCATGTGCACGCCGGGCAGTTGTCCGGGGACCCCATGAGCATGGGGCCTCATGCAGACCAGAATTTAACACAATTTTTCCGTTAAACATTTTTATTCCTGTGAGTGGTTGTGTAGGCAGGGCCCAGTGCACTGCTTTGTCCGGAGGGCCTATAACGCTGTTAAGACAGGCCTGGCTTTACCCAGTATGCATTTTTATAAACCCTTCCAATGATAGTCCTCTAGCGTGAGCCAGGACTCCTAAGACTTCCTTTCCAGAAGTTCGCAATTTGGAGACACACCCATGTCATATGGAGAAAGCTTGATATCCTCAAGGTTTGTAATCAAGTGCAAGACCTTCTGACTGTGTTCCGTGATCACAGACAAAAAGCAGAAGAGCAATTTAAGGACATTATTTCAAATGTTCACACAATGGCAGAAAGATTAAACATCGAACCTTGTGTTCCCAGACAGTGTGGCCGGCAAGTATTTCATTCTAATTTTGGTTCCTCTTCTGTGGAAGAATACTATTGGCAGTCTATCTATGTGCCATACATGGAGTCTATCATCACATCATTAGAAAGCCGGTTTGGCAATGAAAACAAGAAAAATTTGAGTCTGTTCTCACTTTACCCCAAACACGTCAAAAATGACACTTGAGCATTAGAAATGGCATATTGCAAACATCAGAGAAATTTATGACATTGAAAACCTGGAAGCTGAAGCCGTCACGTGGTTTGAGATCTGGTCAATGAAGAATCAGGGTGAAAACCTGGTTGAGCTCGACAATGGTAGATGGTTGCTTATTTGGTTTGTGCATGATGATCAAACATCGAGCAAAAATTGATGAAAACAAACTACAGCTAATTGAAAAAGTAATTTATAAATTTGCACAAGACTACAGACGTTTACAGTTCCTTTTTCGAGATCACTAACCAGTGAACAAAAACTGTCACACATCTCAGAGGAGCGGACAACATCGCGCCACAGTACTCACCCTGGAAAGCGTCCTCGAGGGGGATGTGGGAAGCTCTGGACACTTACCATGACTCTTATGAACCTCCATAAACAGTTGGCTCGCACAATCATTGTACCAACCCTCGACCCAAAAGTTTGGAGCACTAACAGAGCCCGGGTGGGCTCGCATGCGGACTCAAGCACCCTGAATGTCTGAAAGATGTAATGCATTATGTACAGCTGTTGCCAATGTAATGCCAAGCGACTGTACCTCTCTGCATGCCTGTCCTATCCCCCTTTTGTTTCACCACTAATCTTTCTGTCTTTTCCTCCTTACCTCTCTTTCACTATCAAAACACAAGCAGTAGGGGCTAGCTACATATGTACCATTGTACGAACGACTACTGCCACCCTTGGCAAACCCTGCAACAGTGATTGTGATTGTATTCTGTATATAAAAATAATAATAAAAAAAAACAACAAAAAAAACTACTCATTGAAAAATGTGATTGTTAAATTTCAGCAAGAGTGTATATGTTTGCAGTTCCTAGCTTGCAACAGTTAGCCGGGTTAAGTTTATATGTTTGATTTTCAAATTTGGATGAGAACAGTTGTTATTTTATTTAAGTTCATATATTTAATTTTATTTCTTTTAATATATTTAAGTTAATACATTTCAAAAATAAATACATTTGTCATATATTTTAATTGTCATTCGTTTGTGCACGTTAACACCAAATGCAGATTCTACATGTTTTTCTTATAATTTAGTTACGGTGCCGTGAGCATGTGTGTCTGAATAATGTGGTGTATTCAATAGTGATGACATGAAAACAGATTAGAAATTGCTAATCAGACAATGGCAGCTTGATCCTTCCATTAAGCTTTTGCATCAGGTTTCTCAACCCTTTACATGCCTGAGCTTTTTCACATTTGACCAGGAACCGCTCCTGCCTGCAGCTCTGCTTTTTTCTTTGCCAACTACTAGGAGGCATTATCCCTACCAAAGGCCACAAAAGAAAGAGATGGCTGTGGCACAACAACCCTATGGTTTAAGGGAACATATGCAGCCTGATTCCTGTTTCCCATGGGGCCTCCTGCACCCCATTGTGTCTTGTGCCCCATCTGGCACACATCATTTCGGAGGATGGATGACGTTAAAATGATGCCCCCCTGCTAGAAAAATTGTTGCAGACGTCCATGGATATATGTTAGCACTGGGTGCAAGCTAAAGTTACCTTAGGGCACGAGTTGTAGCTTCTTGAGTTAACTCTAACTATAACTGAATTTCTGTAGTTTTGTGTGTGTAAAATCTGAACCTAACTATAACGCCCCTGAAACCTTTGTTTTTTTAGTAAAATTCTAAGGTTTCTTCAAATTCTATTTCCTAACTATAACGTCACAGTAACCTTTGTTTTTTCCAGTGAATTTCTATGTTTTTTTCAATGCTATTGCCTAACTTTAATGTCACAGTAACCTTTGTTTTTTTCTATGAATTTCTAGGGTTTTATTGATGTAAAGTAATATTTAATTACCATACGTTAATCCAACCGCTGCCAACCACAAGCATGCCGCCAACCCCACACCGCAGGGCCTGATCTGCAGTACGGCCCTGCGACCAACACCCGCATTCAGCCAACCCGTGCTGCCTTCCGCCCTAGGTCGATTTCAGCCTAAGGGACCCCACCCCCCTGGGCTCTGCATATTGTTTTAGGGGAGGGGGTACGTGGCACCCCTTCCTGGGTCGTTTTTGGACCTGGGTACACCATCCCCCAGGAACCACCAGTGTAATTATATGGGGGGCACACCGCCCCCCTCCCTGTGCCGATTTCAGCCCCGGGAGACCCCGTATCCCAGGGCCAACCATATTGTAAACGGGCATGGAGGCACGCAGGCCTCCTCCCCGGGCCTATTTTGGCCCTAGGGAATCCATCTCCTGGGGCCCGGGGGCACGCAGCCCCCCTCCCCAGACCGATTGCGGCCCCGGAGACCCCATCCCTCAACGCCCAGCACTTTTTGTATATTGTGAGGGGGATACACAATCCCTTCCCCAGGCTGAATTCAGCCCCAAGGACCCTATCCCCTGGGCACCCGCCAACTAAGGGTGGGTGCCCTTGAGCCCACCCACGGCACTCGCCATGTTCCATGTTGGGGGCAGTGGGGGGCCTCAAGGCCCCTGGAGCTCTAGTCGGCTCCCTGCCTCCAGCTGGAGCCTGCATTGCTCCTGCCCTCAAGCAGCAGCTTAAAATGCTGCTCCCTTGGAGGCGGTAGCAATATTAAGATCTGTTTTCCTTCCCGCAGTAATGCAGGCAGGGAAACAGATCTGCAGTCCACTCCCAGCTGGCTAATTTTTTTCACCATATTTTTGGGGACTCGGACTGACTCCCACATCCCAAGATGGCTGCCACCACCTCCTGGTTGAAGTGGTGGCAGCCAAACAGATCTCACCATGAGATCTATCGGATCCACAGAGTATCCACATCACTAGACATACATAAATCTTTTTTCTCAAATACTCCAAAACTACTGAACGGATTTACACCAATTATGCCAAATTGGTGTGATCCGGTTCAGCGGTTCGGGCTCTAGTCGTGTCTAAAATCGCTATGGAAAACGGCATGGGGAAAAAGCTTTTTGGGACCCCACCCGTTTTCTCGGCCCCCACTTGACGAACCACCCCAAAACTTTACAGACAGCAGTTGACGTGAGTGACAAACTAGTTTTGAAAATGTTGTGAAGATTTGTCAAACGCCGCCATAGATATTAGCAAAACAAAGACGCTTTTCCTATGGAAACTAAGGGCCAGATGTATGAAAGAATCGTTTTGCGATTCCCTAATTGTGAATCTTTGCGATTCACAGTTAGGAAATCACAAAATGGGATGTACATAGGCAGGGCGGCAAGAAATAGCGATTCGGTGATGAGTCATTTCGCTAAATAGAGAATCACAATTTGCGTTTACCTATTTGGTTGCAATTTGTGAATGCAGTCGCAAATTGTGAAAGCGGTCGCAAATTGAGACTAGATTGCAAAAAAATGAATTTTCTGCTTCCTGGGTCCTGGCAAGGACCCCAACCATAGGACGTGCTGCCCAGAAGAAGCCAGGAGAGCAAGCACAGTGTGGAGGTGAGAACTGTTGCACAACACTAGTGAGCTGAGGAGTGCTACAAGCATTACAATTTTGCGCAGGAATGTCCAAAAGGAGGCAGATGCAAGTCAGCGCAAACTGAAGTTCTTCTAAAATGATCTGGAGATATTGACAGAGGAGTGCTGCAACAACCATGAGCAGCTGTTTAGTCATGCATCCATGAACGTGCTTGAGACCCAGAATCGCAAGATCTGGAAAGATATGCAACTGAAAATAAATGCTGGTGGTGTTGCACAGCGCTCGGTCAAAGAAATAAGTAAGAGGTGGTACGACCTCCGGTCTCGCACCAAAGAACATGTGACCAACCCCCTGAATGAGTCACGGGCAACAGGAGGTGGTCCATCAACCATACCCCACCCACACACTAGAGGCAATGGTGGAGACAACCCTGGAGTGAGAGGCAGTCATTGGATTTGGCAGCCTTGACATGTAATCAGCTGCACCATTGCAAGGCAAGTGTAGCCCTGTGTCACTGTATTCACTGTATTGTAATGCATGTGATCCTAGAACTGAGACAGGCAGATCAGTATGGCACCATTACATAGCAGAAGTAGCCCTCATGGTGCTTGATGGGACTTGTAATCAAATAATTACAAGTGCTCTCAGTGTCAGACATGTATTCTAAAAATTGTCTATAACTTAAATGGGATCCCAAACAATGAAATTAATAGCGTGTTCATTCTTCTAATAGATGCACCTGGTGAAGAAATAGAATGTCCAACTGGTGAGAGAGACAAACAGGTCCAAATGGATGTTGAAGGAGCAATATTGTGGGAAAGTGTTCTCACCCCACCTCGTGCCTGCTCCAGCGGTGCATCATTCTTCCCACAGCCACCATCATGTGAGGAAGGGGAGGCCATCCAGCCGCCCAACACCATCCAGCTGCGAGTTATCAGCCCATAAGATCAGCATACTGCAGTGCGTGCCCATAGGCACAGTGATAGACCTCATATGCATGCGCCTTCTGTCTCCCAGCCAAGTGCAGAACAGGAAGCGATGTTCGGTGGTCTTGAGGCATCCATGTTGCATATTCAGCACCTGCAGCACAAACAAATAAAAGTGGTGAACCGTAAATTGCATAACATTCAGCATGCGATGTCACAGGGATTCAATAAGATGGCTACTAAAATGGACAGGCTAACTGATCTCATTGAGAAACTATGCGCGCAGTTGGTAGAGGACAGTAGCAGTCAGCGGCTCAGAGAGAGGAGCAGTGTTGTGCCTATGGCTGTCTTAACAAGGTCCATTGGACGTCTTGCGCATGCCACCTCAGCCTTATCCAAGCTCACTTTGACACTACAGGCCAAAATGGGGGACTTCAGTGGGTATGTGGAAAGGGACCTTGGCCAGATTACCACTGCAATGGAGGCCATACAGAGAGCACAATTAGCAAGTGGGGGTGTTGAACGCCAAACTGATAGTGACGTCAGGCCGGGTGTCAGCAGCCTCTCTGCCAATGATGTCTGAGTGCTGCGGCGCAGTAGTAGCCGTACACCCGCACCTCCACTTGATAATGCCTTCCATAATGGAAGGACACAAAAGAAAAATTGAGGGTTAGGGATTCTGGAGGGTAATTTGTTGTTTAATGTCAAGTTGGTGATGTAACCAACAAACATGTTGAGATACATTGCATACCTTGATGTGCAAAACTGAATATTTTGAAACAGCTTTCTGACACCTGACAATAAAAGTTTGTTCACATGCATCATTCAAACTATTGTGCAAGCATTTTCATTCATCATGTTGATATGACCATGACTGACCTTGCAAAGTAATGTGTGGCAATGTGGTCCCTGCTCCTCCTCTTCTCCCCTCCCCTCTGCTGCTCTGCTCTCCTCTTTTGGCAGCTGAACTGGGGGTTCGGGTTGTTCGTCCTCAGACTCAGACATGGCAATGTGTAGGCCTCTGCTGCAGGCAATGTTGTTTACTATGGAACAAGTTGCTACCATCTTACAGGCAATCTCTGGCTCATGTTGCAGGGCACCCCCACTTTTGTGCAGGCAGCAAAACCTGTCTTTAAGCAGAACAAATGTGTGCTCTATCACAGTTCTATCACACTAACTTCTACCAAATGCATTGGTATTTTGCGTACCAACCTTTGTATTAATAAGTAGGTTCACAAAATACAGATTCGTAAAGGGTCGCAATTCGACCCACAATATCTAAATTTATGAGGTAGATCTCAAATTGCAACCTACTATGATTAGCCACAATCACAGGCATGGTGGCCTGCTGGGCTTAGCAGACCACCATGTCTGTTATTCCTTTTATATAAAGCAATATATATATTTAAGAAATACAGGCTGCAAAATATATATACATATTTTGCAGCCTGTATTGCTGAATGGAAAACGGAAGACGTTTAAAAAAAAGTTACACAATCTTTGTTTACGTGTATGCAGTGGTGCCATTAATGACAACATTCACAAAAGGGGAGGAGTTTCTAGGGAGATCCCACTCGTTTGTGATGGTTTACCATCTCCTTTGAGTTGGTACTACATTATTAATGTTTACAACTGGATTTTGATTGCAAAACATTAATAAGTACCATAATCAGGTCCACAGGTTTCATGTGATTCTACAGCTGCAGCTTCTTCCGTATAATTATGGATTTGTCGCATTTGCCACATAATCCATCATCTGCTGCATAATCTACAGATTTTACCCCCCAAAATTATTTCTAGCTCAAACGGATTAAAAATTACAAAACATGTGGTGACATGCATTTCCACGCAGTGGAAGGCCCTTCACAAAAGTTGATTAGTCATCTTTCAGTTGCTTTTTGCTGCATTTAGTTGTTAAATTGGTACTAATGAGGTGAAATCTTTGTCCAGAAAGTGTTACCATGAGTAAAATGAAAAACATAACGAAGTAATTCTATCAAGAAGTGTGCCACATTATGCATCGTAATTTGCCTTTTCTTGACGCATAATTTAGTAAAAACTGCTGCATTATTTGGTCCTCCCCTGCCACATAATTCCAGAGGCTCTGATCATAAAGAATCAGTATTTAGAAGAGACTCCCTTAACACGCCACTTCCAAATCGCGATTCCTAATGGTTTTCTAACCCCATTTAATGTTTCAAAAATCGTTTCCAAAGCATTAAAGGATTTAGAACATTTAAAAAAGGGTTTGTCATTCACAAACCTTCTGATTTACTGAATGAGAGGTTTTGTGAATGCTAAAACCCTTGTACATGAGGCCCTTCGTTCTTGGAGTGTTCTTTGGGGGGGGGGGGGCAGTTCTCCTGTAAGTGTCTGCTTTTAAAGCGGGAATAACCCTACTATAGAGAGATACTATATCAGAGTTTCCAGTTTATAGGAATGTTGTTCGACACACAGGCCAGAAAAATAGGTCCCAAAGGTGAGATCTATATGCTTTGATAATACTTGTTTCCTTTTGGGATGACACCTCCCCTCCACCCCACCACACACACCCTGTTTTCAGGTCTGGCCTAGAGACAGCATTAGATGCTGCTCCATCCATCTATTCTAAAAACATCATAAGAAAAATACATTCATATAACCATCCGTACAGGGGTTTTAGGTCCACGCTCTTCATCCATTGGTTTGTTCGGGTTTTATTCATTTTTGCCTCCACCCATTACAGCAAACAGCTTGGAGTAATGACTCAGCCCACTTCATTCATAAATTGTCTTGCACTGTGAATGATGACATTTTTCCTGATCACATATGCATATGCACCTGTAATGGAGTGCACTTCAGAGTCAGGATCTAATGTGCCTTGGGATCCTGGGTCACACCTTTATTTTTATATTGCATACGTTTACAAAAAAAATTAATACAAAAGTGAATACTTGCCAAGGCCAGACATATTGGCATTGCTAAAGCTTGCGGTATTCTCTCCTCATTGTGTAAAAAATGCACATATAGGGCCTAATTACGATGTCGGTCGCAAAACAATTCGACTGACTCCTTGTCGGAATCGGTTCTGACCGACTTGGGTTCGGCGAGTCCGACCGACCGATTATGATGGTTCCAAACACCTTTTGGAAAGTCTCCCATTGACTTCAATCGGAGCCTGTGTTCCAAACTACAACAAAGGCTCCCTTTAAAAACAAGCATTGGCATAGCCAATAGGTCTCGCCTTTGGGACCTTATAAGTGTTTAGCCATGCAACGGTTGATGTTGTTGCACCAAGGATATTGTGCTGCATAACTAAATACTTATAAGCTCCCAAAAGTGAAACCTATTGGCTATGCCAATGCTTGATTTTTGAAGTAATGAATGAAAAATCTGCTGAATTCGTTTTTGGGGAGGAAAAATCTCTGAAAATGTACTCATTTATTACTGAAAAATAAATAGGAAAATATTTTTTTCAAGAAAAGTCTCCAGCAAAAACATGTTGATCCTACACGCCCTCCCAGAATCTTTGATGTGGGCCACGGATGATGATCTCATTAAACCCGACTCTTGTCTTATGACGTTTCTACAGAGTCTCCTGGGAATGTTATTGTAGGTGATGTGGAGTTTGTCCTCCTTGTAACAAGCCTTAAAGGTATGGAAACATATGTCCTCTTAACCCAGTTTCCACCACCCCTCCCTGTCGCTCCTTTCATCCGCCTGGTCTTAAATCACTCTTTTCTGACCTTTCTCTCGTATGTTCAGTCTAAGAATGGAATGTCTTATAAACTGACTTTTTATACTAGTAAAATATGTATCCATTCGATCTCTTGATGTGTCGATCAGGACATTGTTATGTGAACATTTTCCCCAATAAAATTCATTTTCAAAAAGTTGTAAAAATATATATTCTACATACGCAAACAAGTAAAGAAATGTAATATATCAAAGTATTGGACAGAGATGAGGCATACACCTGTGACAAAACCTGAAGTGTAAAGTCATGGAACACGCATGTGGTTTGAAGCGCTATGCCTGGGTGACGCTAACTAAATTTTGTAATCAGACTCAATACTCAGCAGAGCCAGACCTAAGCTGCCGGGCAAACACACTGCATGGAAAAGTACACTTGCATCAGGAAACTTGGCAACTTCCAGCAATTGAAATGTTCCCAGATTTTTCAACCACTATTTTTTAGACCCCTGGACAACTTTAATGAGTTGGAAGGACTTTATGAAGTTTAAAAATTGCACACATTAGGCAGAGGTCAACTTCAGAAATTGACAAAATGGTACTTATAATAGTTTACATAGTGCTTACTGCTCAAGCCTTGGAGAATCGTGGTGCTGACAGTGAATTTGATGCACTGCTTACTGTATTACTTTTCAGAATCAAAGGCCTACTTACCACGGAAAGATTCCGAATTTGTTACTTGTAAGTAACACACACATCTCTACAGCAAGTACAATAAAATCCACTGAGCTGTCTTATGATTCAGGATGTTTATTTTTACTTTTTTTTAAAGAAATTGCTGGATAATCAGAATTACAAACTTTGTCAAAATAAACCGGTTTAAAGACTGCACCATATATCACCTTAAAGGGTACATTTGAAAATAGATACAGCCCCCAGTCCTTGTATACACAAATACATCGGTAAATATAGTAAGCATGGTTAAATAAACATTTCCATGGCGCTTATAGAGTGTTTTGAATAGGAAATAGACAGTTTGCCTAGCCCATGAAGTACGAACATGAGGTTATAAGAACACTACTGGTTTTGTCATTAAGGGGCAGGAATGGCCCTCGTCAGCAGGACTTTTTTTTAACCCATTGGGATAGCTCAGCGTGTTAATGCGCCTCAAAGAAAAATCTGTGTCCAACCTGAAGATTTCAGGTTGAATGCCACTACATATATCACCGGTGCAATGCAGTTGCTATACAGATCTGTGCGTGGCCTGCAGGTCAAAGTTTTAAACTCATTGTAACATTGCTGAGAGGGTCAATGCAGCAGTCTGCATGTAACCTGAAGGACGCAAGTAAATCTCGTCACATTCATTGCTCAGTGGTGCAACGCGTTCGCTGCTGAAATTCTTTTATACCCTGCAAGCCAAAGGTTTGATTCCATGGAACACTACTCAGGTACAATACAGTTTAAAAAATAAAAAAATATTTTACATCGCGCAAACTCAACCAAAACGCCTCAGAGGGCTTTGCATGAGCACCAGTTGCATTACCGACCGACACATTCATTTTGTTAGGCACGGGAGATTAAGTGATTTGCCCAGAATCACAGGATCTTGAGGGTCCCTGCTGAGACTCGAACCCGGTTTTCTAGCTTCGAGGTCGACTGCTCTAGTCGTTAGGCCACATCCTCTCCCCTTGGTGTCGGCAGATTGGGGACATGTGCGGGATGGCTGATAGCTCTGGCAGGTCTTGTACGCCTAGGTGCCCCAACCACCCCTAAGCCCATACGATACTTACGAGTGATGACCTTCCTCAGGCTCACACAGCAGGTCTGTGGCAGAGCCGCGAAAGTGGCTCAGTTGTTTTGTCCCCATGTTCCCTCCGTTGCGCCACTCTGGCCTCTCTGCAAGGAGTTTGTTAACGCAGCTTTGTTTTCCATTCGATGTGGCTGTTCCCAGGTCAGGCCGATTTATTTTAAGGGGACTGTTAGTTTCCACTGGGCAGCGCACTTATCAGATGCCCGCTTCCTGTGCCAGCAGCATCTGATCGCAGACAAATGTACTTACACGAGTGATGCCCAAAAAACGCTTTACATGTGGAAATTCAGAAAGAAAATACGTCATGTCAGCAAAGAGTGTTTGCGCTGTGAGGTTATCAAGGTGCCCAGCGCGAAACTCCAGATGAACAGTGCGTGCTAAACAGGAAAACAACAAGGCAAACTTTATTTTAAAATAGCAGAGAAGAAATGGGCCAGAGAGGCCCGCCTGCACACTGTGGTGCACTTAGTGGATACATGCCAAGCACTGACGGGCACAGATGGCATTTAATGGAGAAGCCGAAAAGAACAAGTTTACTTAAACATCTAATGGCGCTGAGCAAGACCAGTGAGTCGGTAATTGCGAATTCCAGCTGCTTGTATTCATAGCTACATTTTGAAATGTGTGTTCTGTTCCATGACTCCATTCTGTGTGTCAAGTCACCTTGTTTTCATCAGCTCCACTGTGCCATTGTGTAGGGGAATCACACGACTAAGAGCGTGCCAGAGCCTTGGCTAATTACTTTTGGCCGCAATTAAATGTGATTTACTGGCTTCGCTGGGAGAACGAGCAAACTCAGCAAAGTGACAACAAAGCCCGAAGGCGTGGGGGCAGAGGGCGAACCAAACTAATAAGGTTCAAATTTAACAGTGGTCACGCATTACTAATAAAATCAGATGAAATGAGGAGGTGGACTCAAATAATTTCCCACTCGCCTCAGTAAAACAAGATTTACAGGCATGTTAACACTCGCGCAGCTGAGCGTCAGGAGAGCCTTCCCACGCCACTGTAGAAACAGACAAGCGCGACCACGCTAATTAAAAACAGATGGCCCCTGCGCGCCGCTGCTGGCTCCAGAGAGCAAAACGTTCTGGTAGTAAACATTTCCTGAGAAGCTGGGACATCCACACATCTTTGGCCAATTGCGTGCTCTAGCCAGACACAAAGGCCAATAGCGTGTAAACACCACACGCACAAGCTTCTACAAAGCCTGAAGTGATTCCAAGAGGCCAATTCCTAGGCCAGCGCATGTGCGCTGCTTCTAGGCTCGACCTAAAAAGGGTGGTTGCGGAAAACCTTGTACCCTGTCGCAGACACCCCATAGGGACCTGCTACACTGTGCATGGTTTTAAAGGGGAGTCCCTTGGGTACCCCCACGGGCCCCAACCAGAGTCCTCAGGGTGAAGGCGGGCCTGCTATGGGCCCCCAAAGTCAGTTTCCGAAAAACTGTTCCGTGTCAGACAGTCCGATTCAGAAAGGCTGTCTGAATCAGAAATCGTAGTACGTCAGTCGGAAACGAGGTCTGTAGAGCTGTACGATTTGGCTCGGACCGACTCAGAGTCTCCGAATGCCAGTCAGAACCGATTCGGACTAACCAAATGGGTACATTTCCATCGCAATCGGTTGTGCGGAAATATTTCCGAGTCAGTCGGAAACATAGGTTCCGATGCGGTTTAGGAAAACCCGACTGCTGTTCGAAGCCTTCCCAACCGACATCATAATGAGGCCCTTAATTGTGAAAAGGTAATGTAGTAATGGTTTCTAGAATGTAGGAACAGAGAGAGATTAGGAGGTGATTATGATGAATACCAACATTTAATCAGGGATTTAAAGAATACGTATAAGTTTAAAATCAACAGTCTTGTAGTGTGAAAAAACGTCAATAGTAAAAGCTGTGGCGATAGCTAAAACAATACAATATACTACCATATAGGTGAAGTAATTACATTATAAGGATAGTAGTGACAAGTGGAAAGAATAACTGTGTGTGAGATCTATTAATGTTATCGGCGAAAGTAAAAATGTGGTGAATACAGTTGAAAAGTGCAAAGGCGTGGTGCTATAAAAGTAGAAAAGAAGTATCAGAAGAGAATATAGAATGGCATTGATGTGGAATTTTGAAATGTCAGGCTATGGCAAATAGCTGTCTTACAGTAAAAAGTATGGCTAAAAATCAAAAAAATCGGACAATATTCTTGAGTATGCAAGAACGATGTTATGATTGGATGTAGTGTGAATATTATAACAGCAAAATACATCACTAGTGATGATGAATGCTCAATATGCAGGAAGGAGTAAACAAGCTATGGAATGGCAATGAGTATTGTTGCAGTGCCACTGGGCCTATGTACTTTTTCTCACTTTATCGCTTAATGCTACGCCTCAGGTTCATTTACTTGGTCCTCAGATGGACCCTGAATCGTGCAGAGAGGGATTGATATAGAGGATCCTGTCCAGTTATCCAATGAGGACCAGGAATTGGGTAAGTGACCGACAAAGTCGTAATCAGATTTATATATCTAACTCTCAAAACTAAGCTATACACGTACAGAGTTATCACAGCTAGACTAAATCTCCTGAAGAAATTTAGTCGATCTAGAATCATGCAAACCAATAATTGAGTTATAGCTTTGCAGAAAAGTAACATTAGAATCTGCTATCCAGACATTTCTCTATTAGAATTCCCATTCCTCACTAATGCTCAATTGGAGTGCACAATCAATAATTTGAGACAAATCATGGAGAAACAGAAACAGGATTTAGTTAAGTGTAGTTTTATCACTAATTTAAGAAGAGTAAATACATTAATATCAGGCATTGAAATTTAGGAGTGCAGAATAATCAAATTAATCTCTTGATTGGCACCAATTACCAAAGCTCTGGAAGATTTCAGGAAGGGACATGAACCATATCAGCTCAAAGGTTCTCTCCCTAGAGGGAAAGAAGTCCAGGAATAGCGCACACAAGGAATGCACCAGCCACAGGAAAGCCAATAGAGTCCGCAAGGAAATAAGCAAATAATGTGTCTCCCAGTCCGCATGAAAGAGCCAAAGAGTGTTGTTGTGTTCTTTCCGTCACATCAATGTATAATATAATCCTCAAGTTCCGATGTGACACCTTCTGGGCCACCTCATCTGGTCAGACCACTCAGTCCATTGGTCAGCTCGTATAGGGTGACTGTCATACAGCATGTAGAAGACACATATTATAGCAAAAAGGTGGTGATCATCACGTAAACTGTCGAACTATCCAGTATGTCTAATTTCCAAACAATAGGCGCTTTCCAAAAGTACATGTGTGTGTTCAAGAAGGCAGTTTCTCATGGCAGATGTTCCAAAGTAACTAATTTGTTGCGAGCAGTCCTAGTATGCGCATGGGAACTCTCCCTATGAGACATAGTTTCACTTTACGTTGTAAGTTTACAAAGCCTTTCCATGAGAACAGAATCAAGCAAGGTTAGGAAAATGCAGGCCTAAATTGAATTTAGTTCATGAAATACAGAATATAAAATAATGGAAATATATATTTCATTTAGAGTCTATAAGACCGTATATCTTTCCTATCAACTTATTTGAACTCATAAAGCATTTCGGTTTTAACGTAAATTAGCATGTGTAACTATGTAACTATGGCATATTACTGCATTTTCAAAGTACCAAAGTGTAAAATTACTTCAAAACATAAAATATTAATATTGTTTCTAGTAATTCTCATTAGTATATATATAAAGGTTATTCTCTAAAAGTTTCAAAGCATTTAGTCTTAGTATAAATGTGCGGCACCCTTTTCACTTTTGTCACTTAGTGCACATTTCCGGTATGCAAATTTTGAGTTTACACATGAAACCTTTCAATGTTACAAGTAAATATTTCTAAACTATGTTAGATTTCATTAATTCTCCACACACATCATTATTTTGATAAGAATGATTAGAAATCTTTTAACCGCTAAATACATCACATTTATCATTTTTATTGATACACATAAGATTATCAACTGAAACAGGTTCAACTATGAACCTATAATACTTAATGTATATGCTCCCATCTACTTCTACAATATATTATCTGCAAGCTTTTATGATGCAGTAACTAAGCACTTTCATGAACTATTTGTGATGATTCTTCAATGTATAGTTAGCACAGTTGATCCACGTTTGTCATTTTTCTCCCAGAAGTGTCAAAATTGGCTTTATGTGTCAGCTAAAGGGATTCAGAAGTTTATCTGCTTTATAAGTATACATCCACCAAAGTGTATAGTTGGTGTTAATGGTGTGAACACGGTAGTGTGGGCTAATTTGTGTTCACTATAAACTTTAATTAAACATGCATTCGGCAATGCCAATATGTCTCGCCTATGGGCAGGGTGTTGACCATGACAATCTGATAGAGGTGCACAATGGGAGGGCGGACGGGATAGTCACTAGGACACCATTTCTTTTTAAAGAAATTAAAATAAAGCAGCCAGCGCTAGTTGCGTAGTAGCACTTTTCAGGTCTCGCCTGAGCCAGCACATGCGCTGCTCTGGCGAGACATTTAGGAGTGGAGTTTTCAAAGTCCGACCACAGCTTTGTGTGGCATACAGTGTGCGGTTACGCTCACAGGCACAAGCAGAGGCGCCATCTGGCTTTCCTTTCGCTCGGCCAAGCGTGCGCGCCTCGCTTCAATGCCCCTCCCCCTACCCCACCACAGAGCGCATTTCGTTATAACAATTAGATTTCATTGTTTTTCTCCCGAGGCGGTGTGCAAATATTGAACAACAAACCTCAAGTGGAAATGGGCTTTACAAATGCATTTTTCGTTTTTATTTCTCTTCTCATGATGCGGTGTAAAAATTCTGAACAATTAACTACAATTAACTTCACGTGACAAAAAAGCTAACCCCCCAGGCGGCCTGAAAATGCTTTGTCGCTAATAAAGTTTTTAGGCCAATTAGATTGCTAGTTACTTTATCGAACAATACACCTTATTAAAGGGTGCTGATTAAAGGACGCACTCGCATGCTTGTTTTCTTTCACTTTCGCGGGCGCGCGGCCAATGCTTGTTTGTTTTTGTTGGTCATGCAGTTTTCAGGCAGCCGTAGGTGAAGCTTCCTCTTTGGAGGTGTAAAATAACACAGAATAAACTGTGTTTAATATGTATTTGAACGCTTTTCGCGACATCACTGATGCGAGCGGACATTGAACAAGCTACATAAATGCACTGTTGGAAATGTGTGCGCGTTTTCAATGTCGGGAGAGTAGTTTGTAGTTGCCAGCCGGTACAGGCAGTTCTTATGCCAGTGGGAAGGGTGCTGCCAGCCTGAAGCGGGCGTTTCTAGGCTTCCCTGCGAGACTTTACTTGTAGCACGGGCCTTTCTGAAGCGCAACCATCTGTTAGACACCGAGTACCCGAGGGGATTGCAGTCTCTGCCTCTTTATGAAACATGCTGTCTGCTGCGGTACCCTCATGTCGAAACTATGACTCACGTGGCTTCCTGTTCGAAGTAGCCTAAATTAAAAACACATTGCTGAGTGGGAATTACCTGCTGGTCCGATAGAAAATTTAGTTTGAGGATAAGAATCCATTTTCAGCACAGTCACACATAATTTTAGACGGATGTTGCAGGTAACACATTTCATGAAAAGATTTTGCACGCGGGGCGGGTTGTGAAAACACTGGCCTAGTTCCCACGCTCTAGCAGGCTTCTTTCCTTCTAACCAGGCATAGTACACTAGCAGCAGCATGCCATTCATGAATAGCTAATGCTGAAATTGGCCCACCTTTTCGTTTATTTCTGTGGCCTTAGCCTGGGGGGTCCTGCAAAAGTCTGTTATATGGCAATATTCATTTTGTTAGAATGAGTAAATACAAACAGCCGTTATTAGTTTGCGAAAATTTCGTGATCAGTAAATTAGCCTTTTCCCCATTTTTAGAATCCAAGCTGTTGAACGCTGGTCTATTGTTGGCACTTTCAGTCAAGACACTGCAGTTTTGGGATGATTAAAAATAACTTTTCTACCCGATATGTGCCCTTGGCTGTCTTCTCGCACCTCCCTTTGCTATTTGTCGTTTACTTATTTGCTGCTTGCCAAGCAATGCCACCTTTCCTGCCAGTCAGTGGTTGCGTGACTGTGGTAAACTCATCCGACAATCTCAGCACAAACAGCCAAGACGACTGTGTTACGAAGCTCACTCTCAGCTGCTCACAGACTCCTTACTTTTTCTGTTGGCATAAGAAGCACATCTAGTAACAGATGTGGTCTTTGTCAGGAGCTACCCATCCTGATGACAAACAGAGAAAAACAACACCTTGCCTCAGTGCTAACGCTCTTGATGATTCTCAGTGCAACAGAGTCGCCCACAACACCTTCCAGTGGTCGTTTATCTCATTTTACCATGTTGGTGCTTTGATACCTTGGCGCACTGCACAGGGCAATGGCCGTTACACTAATATTCCTATTTCCAGCACGTTTTTTCTGTGCTCTGTTTTTCTCTCCACAACAGTACACGTGTTTATGTCCCACTCGGGACACACTGACATTTCTCTAATAAGGAACATTGCTGTGTGTTCTCTTCCGGAGACTCTGGCCTTCACTCATGTATGTTGTTTTGGGTCCACTTGTGTGCACGCTGTTTACTTCTCTGCAGCAAATAAGATTGACCCTTCTTTGACATGTTGATTAGACATTTCAGCCTCTGCGGCACTCACATGTTTGTCCCCATCTGGAGTCAAGTAAGGCTGCACTGACTTGTGCTTAGACCTGTACACGCACACTTGTGACTTCAGTAGTGCAAAGTCATCACACACTAGTTTGCCTTCCCTTCTTCAACAAGCATTGGTATAGCCAATAGGTCTCGCCTTTGGGACCTTATAAGTGTTTAGCCATGCAACAGTTGATGTTGTTGCACCAAGGATATTGTGCTGAATAACTAAATACTTATAAAGTCCCAAAAGCGAGACCTATTGGCTATGCCAATGCTTGTTTTCTTTGTAGCAGTGTGTGTGGGAAGAATAAGCAAGATGGATGGGGATGGGATGCGAAGAAGCAAAGTCGAGGGTGGTGGGAGGGGAAGAAGCAAAAGGGAAATGGGTGGGAGGGGAAGAAGGCACACAGACAGAGGTGGAATTGGAAAAAGCAACACGGAGGGGAACAAGAAATACAGACAGGGCGGTAGGAGGACAAGCAAGAAATAAAAAAATAGTACCTCAATCACAAGGCCCCTACTTGAGTTAAAGCAGTCAGTACTTGATCCGTGCTCCAGCTTAAAGAACGGGAAGTGAATCCGGCTGCAGCTGCCCAATTAGAAGGTAGCAAATGAGAATGACAATTATGCCCATGAATGGTAAGCAATGGGCAGGCTCCAGGTTCCTTGAAGAACACATATCTCTTGTAAGTGAGAGTCATGTGCTGATGCACGCAGGACCTAATAGCTAAAATAAAGCCTCCAGATTTATTGGAGTCATTTTATTCCTCTTCAAGAAGCTGGAGACTGACCTGTTTCTGGGTGGAAATTATCCTCTGAAGTTAATTGACAACAACTTTCTGGAAATGCCAGCCTCACTTTAGCTTCTGGGGCTAATAATTAATAGTATCGCGCAGCAGTGATATATTTACTTGTTCAGACATGTAATAGCAAGGTTAAGGCCAGCCACCACAGGGCCCAAAAGTCGCTCTGTGTGACGTCATTTAAGCCTCATGTTGCCAGCTGGATCTCAAAACACCCTGTCATTTCATCTGATCCAGGTTCCTTGCCATGTGATGCAATCTCCTGTGATAAGGCCAACCTCTTGGCCTGTGATTTCCTGTGATTCTTTCATTGTGCTAATTAGCAGATTTTAAACCTGAAAAAGCCTTCTTTTCGATCACAGAATGTTAGCAAGTATGTGACAGATCCCAAGTCATTTATTTGTAAAACATGCAGTCACTGTAAAAGTTGTCTCATAGCGCTACGATTTTTGTCAGCTGAGTTGATGGGAGCCATGTTGAAAATAAATTGGTGTGCCTTCTTGTGGAATCAGATATATATATATATTTTGCAGTTTTATATAGCGCGAACTCGACCTGAAGGTATTGGATCGCTTTACATGAGCACCAGTTACATTACACAAGGACACATTCATTTTTTGGTAGGCACAGGGAGATTAAATGATTTTCCCAGAATCACAGGATGTTGAGTCCACGCCGAGACTCGAACCTGGTTCCCCAGCTCCGAAGTCGGCAGCTCATTTGTAAGCACACCTCTCTATGATTTTTACAGACTGAGAACCCAGGAACCTTTCCATAATATGCACAGACACCGTACACAACACACCACCAGACCCGTAACATTTCTGCACGATACACAAGCACTGCTCTATCTCAGAACAGACATGTCTCTAGGCAACAAACAGAAGATATCTCACACGAAAAAAAAAATAATGTTTCACAAAATGCAGCCAAGAACTAGCTTATTACCAACCACAAAAACAAGGTAAAGTAGTTTGACATTTACAATCACCGTGTACGTGGGTACTGTGCAGACATCATCCAGAGCTGTGACATTTCTATATACTGCACAGAACACAACATCCCTGATACCTCTGCCCTTCAGTGCGCCAAGTCACTACAGCGGACATAGCCCTTTTCTTCATAAAGACAGAGAGGATAAAACAATGCAGTGACATTTCTACACACCGTATAGATCTACAGCACAGTACAAAGCTTATAAGTAGCATTTCTATATAGCGCAGCTACAGTATAAAATAACAATTTATTGTGAAATGTTAACAGTCTGCTCAAGATTGGACAGACCCTACTCCAACTCATGACAACCAGGACAAGAGTTAAGGCCTCATTTAGGGCCATATGTAGGTAGCTAAATACCGGTCGGTAACGGCCGAAATTCGGTAAATATCCCGTTACCGACCGGTATTTAGTCAATTGAGATGTAGGAGGCCAAAAAGAAGGTTTCGGTAAATATGAATCTGTAAATACCGATTCATATTTACCGAATTCTAAATTACCGATTCATATTTACCGAATACATATTTTCCGATTCGGTAAATATGAAGTGGTAAAACGAGAAAAGAGATGTAGGTAAATTCGGTATTTAAGAAATCCATGAAATTCGGTATTTAAGAGTCGGTAATTAACACAGATTGAAAGCAGGTGGTAATCAGCAACAGTGCATATAAACAATCCCAAAATGCAACAGCGTGGACACCATGGCTGCTCTGTATGTGATTGCAAGGCGGCTACGTCTACAGGCAGCAGGTCTGAGGATTTGGAGACGGGAGGAACGTATTTACAGACAGCGCATCACACTCTTTCAACAGACTGAGGCTGAGATACATGAAAGGTACAGGCTACACCCACAAACCATCATGGACCTGATAAGGGACCTGCACCCACTCCTGGACCAGCCAACAACAAGGGCGCATGCCATACCACCACATGTGCAGGTTCTCTGTAGCCTACATCTACTTGCATCTGGCAGTTACCAGGGGGTGATAGCTGCGGTAGGCGGGATATCCCAGAGTTGCCTGTCCCGTTTCTTCAGGAAGTTCCTGGATGCCATGATGCAGAGAATGCAACACTACATCAGCTTCCCAAACACACAGGCTGAACTGCAGAAAACCAAGACAGACTTTTACCAGATGGCACAGTTCCCGCATGTCATAGGCTGTATTGATGGCACACACATTCCAATCTGCCCACCAGCAGCCACTGAGCACATCTACAGGAACAGAAAGTCCACCCACTCCATAAATGTGCAGGTAATCTGCGATGCAGGCAACATAATCACTGATATCGTGGCAAAGTTTCCTGGGAGCACCCACGACTCCTACATCTTCCAGAACAGCGGGATCTACACACGCCTGGTTGCCGGAGAATTTGGAGAAGGATACCTGTTAGGTAAGACACTGTGACGCTCCCTAATACTGATTGCAAATGATTGTGTATTGAGGCATGTGACTAATGCTACTCTCTTACTCACCTAGGCGATAGTGCATATGCCGTGCGGTCATTCATCCTCACTCCCTACCTACACCCATCAACCCTGAGTGAAAGACGATATAATGTGGCACACAAATCAACACGCAACGTTGTGGAGCGCACGTTTGGACTATTGAAAAGCAGGTTCCGCTGCCTCCACAAAAGCGGAGGCGCACGCCAGTACACACCCATCATCTGCTGCAAGATCATTGCCACTTGTGCAATGCTGCACAACCTTGCCACGAAGAGAGGTACAGAGGTGGAAATAACTGATTGTGAGGACAATGATGATGAGTCTGCACAGCCAGAGGCCAACGCAGCAGGAGTGGCAACAGCAACAGATGGGAGAGAGAGACGGGCAGAGTTCACATGCAACTATTTCTGATTAAGTAAGGAGACACAGCCAGTAGTTGGATGCCATGACGTAGTTTAATCATGTGGCACTACGCTACAACACAAAGGAAAACCTGTCCCATCAATAATGTGCAATCACTATTTGTGAGTCAAGGGTTACTTCACCCAATTGTCTCATGCTATTGTGTGCAGCATTAGTGTCTGCGCCAACGCACTCCAGTGCGGGATGCAATTGAGTGTGCGTCCTCACTGGCTGTGGGACCAGTGCCAGCCCCATGCCGCCTGCTGCTCCTCCGTGTGTCTGGGACAGGGGGGGTAATGCTGCTCCTGCTGGTGGTTTCTTCGCTGTCCCCAGCATCCACAGCACCAGTTGTGGCAGACTGGCTGGTGAGCAGCACTTCTAGTGCACTGGTGACCCTCACCATCCCCCTTGACACGTCAGTGCTGCAGTGCGCAAGGCCCTCCTGCATTGCCACCGAGCGCCTGCAGAGCAGCAAAGTGGCAGTTGCCAGCCGGTTCACAGCCCTTGTGTGATGGTCTCTCCTCTGACGTTCCCGGCGCCGTGCTGCCCTGTCCTCATCAAGCTTCGAGCACAGCAGCATGACGGACTGGGACATGTCCCGCATGCCCGCAGCCATCTCACCCATTCCCTCAGCCATAGCGCTGATGCCCCTGTCAATATTAACAAAAGTATCATTGAGGCCCCGCATTTGGCGCTGCACCTACACCATTGCCTTTGCTTGTAGGCCCTGTATTTTGACCAGGGTGGCCTCAAGCCCTGAGAAGACGCCATGGCTCTCACCTTGTGGAGGTGGACTTTGCACCCGAGCCCTGCGGCGACGTCTGGCACCTGTGTGTGCTCCCTCAGAGGCGGAGGGCACACTGGCATGGCTAACATCCAGGGGCACAGTGGACGTTTCCGCCCCCCTCGAGTCTTCAGATGAGGACTTCGATACATTCAACCTGGCAGCAGCACGCCTCCTCGACCTGGGCAATGCAGGTGGTGATGATGGCGGTGACTCCAGCAGGAGTGGCGATGCTGGCTGGGGTGGCGATGCTGGCTGGGGTGGTGAGGCTGGCTGTGGTAGTGAGGCTGGCTGTGGTGCTGATCCCTGGCCAGAAATTGTGGTGGCCTTCTCAGAGCTGTCCTTCCTGTGTGCCCTCTCTCCCTTCTCATGTGCAGTTCTGCGCAAAGTATCGCCTGTGGACAGAAATGCAACATCAGCTAAGTGTACCTGAAGCACAGCATTGCTAGCATCACAATACATTTCTGAAACACTCTCTCATTGTCCTCTGCCTGCATCTCGCTAATGTGTGTAACATGCCTTGTTGTTCTGTGCTATTCGTCTCATGTTTGGGGTTTCAGGGACTACATCTCCCATAAAGCATTGCTAGTATGCACTAACACCTGTACTGGAGTGGGATTCTCATTGCCCATTTGGGGAGTTGGGATAGGGGTAGGGGGGCCACATTGCTGTGCATGCGTCTTACCTTGTTTGGTGGCGGCTCTGGCAGAGCTGTCTGCATCCCCAATGCCCACGACACTCTCGGGCTCAATTGTTGTCTCCACCAGCTCTTCAAGTTCTGTCAGGGCAGGTGCCCTGTTCCTTCCCCCTCCTGTCCGGCTGGCCTCTTTCTGCAGTTCCCCCATCTTCCTCTTTGTGACGATACGTAGGTCGTACCACCGCTTCTTCAGCACGTCTATGTCCCGGGGGGTCACTCCGATTGCATTGACCTGCGCCTGGATTCCCAGACAGATCTTCCTTTTCTCCGACTCAGGCACTTGCAGGGACTGCTTCCCAAACAGCTTCTGGTGCTGCTTGACCACCTCCTCCACTAGTACCTGCAGTTCCTTTGGGCTGAATTTTTGTTTTCTCCTCCTTTCCCCTCCATCTCTCTCTGTCTCCTGGCTGGACATTGTCAGTTTGAGCTTCACAATCAGGCACTGGCTCCCTTGCTCTGCTCTGCTCTACCAGCCTCTCCAGAGTCTGTTGATTGTGTGCACCTGCCTGGGTGTGGCCACTTCCTGGTTGGGTGGGGTTGGCCTTGCACAGGATTGGCTGATTCATCAAGTGATGTATATTTGAATTACCGATTCGGTAAACTCCGATTCGGTATTTACCGATTCGGTAAATACCACCTCGGTATTTACCGATTCGGTAAATACCGATTCATGATTCCGGCCGGTATTGTGGATTCGGTATTCATTTACCGAATTTTACCGAATTTTACCGATTCGGTAAATTTTACCGAATGTTTACCTACATACTATTTACCGATTCATAAATACCGATTCGGTAAAATTCGGTATTTATGAATCGGTAAATAATATGTTACCTACATATGGCCCCTAGTGTTTGGAGGGACCTGAGCATTGGCAAAGCAATGAGGTCTTGACTATGGACGAGCTATTGACTTTGACAGTCAGATAAAGGTGAACAATGAGAGGATGGATGAGATAGTTAGTCACTGGGATGGTAAAAATAAAAACCAAGCATTGGCATTGCCAATAGGTCTCGCCTTTGGGACCTTATAAGTGTTTAGTCATGCAACAGTTGCATAACTAAACACTTATAAGGTCCCAAAAGCGAGACCTATTGGCTATGCCAATGCTTGTTTTAACTGTTGCAATCTATTGAAGCCTCACGGAGAACATCAAAGCGGCTGTGCGGCCGTGGAAAGTGATCGCGAACGCGATCAAACATCAAAGCGGCCGCAAAAGTGAAAGTAATCGCGGTAAAGCGCGACGCGCGCGCCCGCGCACATGCACTGTACCTCTAGGCTGGCCTGGTAGCACTTTTTGGAGCCCTCACAGAATGTCTCGCCAGACCAGCGCATGCGCTGGGTCAGGCGAGACCTAAAAAGCGCTATGAAGTGGTCTGTGCTGGCCGTGTCATATTACTTTTTTTAGGTCGAGCCTGACGTCTGGCCAGACCTTAACTAAGAAGGGCTTTAAAAAATGCTACTGCCGGCTACAGAATGCAGTGCATGTGCGCGGGCGCGCGCTTGCACTGCAAGCTGTGGCTGGCGGTAGCATTTTTCCCCCCAGCTTTTTTCTTTGTAAAGAAATAGATGCTTGTTTCTATTTCTTTACTTTTGCTATAATCGCGGCACCGGCGCTTTACTTTTAATGTTAAAAATAAAGCGCCGGTGCCACGATTATAGCAAAAGTAAAGAAATAGATGCTTGTTTCTACTTCTTTACTTTTGCTATAATCGCGGCACCGGCGCTTTACTTTTAACATTAAAAGTAAAGCGCCGGTGCCGCGATTATAGCAAAAGTAAAGAAATAGAAACAAGCATCTATTTCTTTACAAAGAAAACAAGCATTTGCAATGCAATAGGTCTCGCATTTCTGAAAGTTAGACCTATTGGCGTTGTAAATGCTAATGGTTTTTATTTATGTTTTTTTGTTTGCAGAGGGAATGAAGGAAGTTGAGTGAGCCGGCCATAAAAAAAGTAAGGTGCGTCTGCCGTTGTTGCTGATTAGGAGCGCCGTGCTGTGGTGCTTTAAAAAAAAATAGAAAGATGTTGAAATAGAGTGCGGCGTGCAGTGTGCGAACTCTTGAGATGTGCGGAGTGTGAGACCTCCGAGATATGTTTGCTGCAGTTTCCATCTCCGCTCTACAATAGCAAAATAAATGTGCAGCCATTGAGCAGCAAGGGGAGCAGAGAGGCAAAGAGGGAGACACCGGTGAAGGGAGACAGTGCAGCAGGGAAGGTGTAGGAAATGGCACATATTTAAAGATAGGGGGGCTAATCGTAGCTGCTTGGATCGATCTACAGGGAGAAGGTGTTAAGGACGAAGGGAGAGGGAAAAAAAAAAAAAGAGAGATGTGTGACAGACCTACACAGTAAGCGTCCTAAATCGAGATTCAGTTATACAAAGAGAAAAGAGATGGAAAGAGATACATAAACGGAAACCATGCTGCAGATGAGGTGACCTTCCCAGCATAAAGAGAATTTGCATTTGGGCATGGGGGCTTTATGCTGAATATCGGGCGATAAGAAAATGGTTTATCCGTTGTTTTACATATGGGACATTCTGTGCGTCTGTGTAGCACCAAGAGGCGCCTATAAACAACACAAGAGCTCACATAAGTCGCTCGGGGTTCAGTGACACGACGAGTCCTCGAGGAGAGCACAGGCACTGGACACTGCTTTGGTGGGAAAGAAGCGCAGAACACAAGCCAGCTTGGAGGCCGTCAGAGAGACATCAATGCTCGTTTAAAACCGTGGTTTGTTCGGAATCTGCAAGAGCTGCGACATACGTGCAAACCCGCACTCCAGACCACTATATGGAAATGCGAATAGTTGTGCGGACCCCACAAATTAAGCAACTGGTTAGACACAAACAAGGAGTGTGACAGAACGCAGAGAGATTGTTGTAATACAGCCAATCACCACATCCTTCTGTTGCATGCCCTTGTCTGTCAATCACATTGCCAGTGTGACCTAGGGCATGCCACTAGGTATAGAGAGAATAACACAAGAGTTTTGATAATCCACCAACTCCTGAGTCTACTGCAGCGCTCTGTTCTCCAAATCTATGTTTAACCCGACTGACACTACTCTCGCACACTGGCTGGCAGCTGCCTGCTCTCTTCCCTCGTTACTTTCCCTTCAAGAGCCTGCTTGCTAAACACAACGCCCCTCCCCTGGCAGGGGTGCACGTGCAAGGGACAGAAAAAACAGCTGACGGGGCCTGCTATTATTAAACGAACAGAAGGTCTCCACGAAACAAAACTAAAACAATGTAGAAGCAGACCGAAAAGGATCGTCAAGAAAAAAATACTGCAGATGGATGTGTGGTAGTAAAGGGGAAACATCTTTTAAAAGATAAGATGCCGTTTCCTTGTGTGGCGCGTGTGGTCACTGGTCAATAAGCCATACATGCATGCAAGGCCCTCATGTACCATCATTCATGCCAATAAGCCATAAATGCAGGACCTCATGAGTCGCGACAGCCGCGATAAGGTCAGTAACACCGACGCTATTGTACGCTCGCGCCTCCTAGGCGGGCTGTTTCCGCTGTTTATTTTGCAAAATTTGCAAAACGGGGTTTTCCACAGGGCAGCAGAGAGGGGCGTGCAACGCGGTGATAACAGAGCACATGAAATATGTGCGTTGTCCCACGAGCGGCCGATCGAAGCAAGAGCGTGCAGCTGCGACTTCAAAACTAAAGATTTCTTTAAAAAAACAAGACGAAAAGGAGAGAGCGAATTCCAGACATTAACGCTTGAGTAATCAAGGTAATAACACAGTATTACAACAAGCCCGGCGGAGCGTGGCGCGAGCGCGCTTGGGGGGCGGGGGAGCGCATTCCAGGCGGGGGAGCGGACCCTTTGAAGTGCTCCCAAAAGGCGGATTGCATGGCGGCACGATGCGCGTGATTGTGCGCGTGCTAGCCATGCAATCCGCTTTTTGGGAGCACTTTTCAAACCCGCTCTCTATAGTCTCGCTTTGCGATCGCTTACGCGATAGCAAGGTCGAGACCTAAGAACTGGGGGGGGAAATGCTGCCGCCTACCCCCAACACCACATCAGATAATTGAAGAATCTGTTATGGTTTACAGACCGAGAGAGTGGATTAGTTACTCTAGGGGCAAACACCTTTCATCATGTTTTTCTGTTGACACCACCATGGCAAATTGTGTAGCACTCCAAGGGGTAGATTAAGCTCGTCTTTCCTTTTGTCTGGCCACTGACTACATTAGTCAACAAGCAGTAATTGCTGTGGTCAAATATTCCACCATGCATATAGGACTATGAAAAGTGCAAGGCAACCTGGAGCCAAGTAAGTGATGGTTCAACTTAAGAAACAAGCATATTTTCCAGATGGCAGCAAGTCTGTTCTTCGTGTGAAACAGTTATTCTTCTTGTGTGTCTAGTGTAGCCCCCTGGTTTTGAATCCTCAGCACTTGGAATGATGTGGATTTGCTGATGTCTATTTGGAGATCAAGATCTTGCAGTGTCTGGTAGGTGATTGAAAGACCTTTTAGAAAAAAAAAAGTGTACTGCTACTGCCTTGCAGTCAGAGAAAACACGTGATGCAGATTGCATGCAGTACTTCCTATTCTTTGATAACATACAACAACCTCTGATTTTTGCTGCATTAGAAATATGCAAGTATGAATTCATTAGGTGTATTACGCACATCTAATATATCTAATGGTGCTAATGTAAACTTTAATACAATGCTAGCATCCTAAACTTCTCATCTGTTTGTTTAAATTTAAATACAGAAATAGCATTTTCCTGCTTTTCCTTTCTTTTTCATAAGTAGGTACAGAACAGGTACCTTTGACTGTCTATTTGTAATTAGGTATGTGCGAAGTTGGACATTGTCACCCTGGAGATCAAGATGCTAACTAAATGCTCAATTGATTGAATTTGCTGAACGGAGACTGCATTTGAGATGTATTAGTAAGGGAAAAAACAAGGCTTTAAGTTTTTTTCTGAAGTTAGATTGGTTTTCTTTCAAATTGAAAACAGGGGTGGCAGCAACAAAGTAAGATTTGCTGCGAAAGGTGGTATATTTTAAACTATTTCGATTTTTGAAGAGAAGGAACAGGTTTCAACACTTGCTTATATAACACATCCAACACCTTTTCCTCCAGATGATTTCGATAAAAGAGGACAGATTTTTTTTTGGACCCTCAGACTAGATCCTCACTATGTACCTATTCTGCACAATATTTAGTGACTATTTGTCCTTTTTAGGTCTCGCTGAGTCAGCGCGCATGCGCTGCATGGAGAGACTTTAGTAAGGGCTTCAAAAAATGCTACCGCCGGCTACAGCTTGCAGTGCATGTGCGCGGGCGCGCGCTTCAGCAGAGGCGCCATATGGCGTGATTACTGCTGCACGCGCACCACTCGCGCACATGCACTGCAAGCTGTGGCCGGCAGTAGTATTTTTTTCTTGTAATTAAACGCTACCTGGAACTCTCTGGCCGTGCTTTCTGTCTCCCTTCTAACATGTGAAAGAATGCACCAAAACGTGATGAATACTAAATTTACCCCACAGCGGGCTTCTTGAAAACTGTTTTGATGGCGTGCACATCTGGAAAGTTAATACAGGTTTTTTTGTGGCGGAAGACCACATTGAGCCAAACTGAATAAGTGTACGTGTGTTTCACTGGCGATTTTAGTAAATGTACGTTGACTAGTTAATATTTTGTACAAAAATTAAAATAAGCCAGTCGCTTCAAAACTCTTTGTTTGAATATGTTTGTCTGCATCTTCCAATACTTAAACTTTTTTGCCAAACATCCCCGCATGGTATTTTAGAACAGTAGAACAAATAAGCAAATAAGATGCTGTCGGCTTAGTTTTTCAGTAATTAAACCACATTCTTTTAAAATCTCGCCTTCCACCCCTTTATAGTCTTTGCTATGATCAAATGTTTAAACTTTAATTAAAACATCCTCACACAATAAAAAACATTATTTAAACAGTTTGGTTGTTTTTGAGGGACGATTCGCATGGTCTAACTTGTATTTATGAATTTTAATATTCTGCATAGTTTTCAAGCCTGAAAAGAGTTTCCTATGCTTGGTGCTATTGCCTGCTCCATGCTTCTTTTTCAACTTTCTACGGAGAGTCCATGTGTTTATAAAAGCTTGAATGAGCGTTTGTTTTTTGGTGGGCTTGGGGAGAATGGGGTCAGTTCACCTGAAAAGAAGACCCGCTGCCTGGTTTAAAGGAGAAGTGAAGTGGGTCTGTCTTTATGATGCATTTCCTTAATTAAACATCCATGTGATGTGCCAACCACAACCACACACACAACCACACACACAACCACACACACAACCACACACAACCACACCCACACACAACCACACATACACACAACCACACACACACACAACCACACACGCACACAACCACACACACACACACAACCACACATGCACACAACCACACACACACAAACAACCACACACACACAACCACACACACAACCACACACACACAACCACACAACCACACACACAACCACACATACACACACCCACACACACACAACCACACACACACAATCACACACACAACCACACACACACACAACCAGAAGCACACACACAACCACACACACAACCACACACACAACTACACACACAACCACACATGCACACAAACAACCACGCACACAACCACACACGCAACCACAAGCACACACAACCACAATCCCACACAAACACAACCACACAACCACACACACAACCACATATACACACCCACACACACTCAAACACACACTCACACACACAACCCCACACACAACCCCACACACAACCACACACACAACTCCACAC
The DNA here is from genome assembly GCF_964204655.1 of Triturus cristatus. Taxonomy (NCBI): domain Eukaryota; kingdom Metazoa; phylum Chordata; class Amphibia; order Caudata; family Salamandridae; genus Triturus; species Triturus cristatus. Next base: position 742,757,784 of record NC_140592.1, read on the forward strand.
ACAACCCCACACACACAACCCCCCCCCACACACAACCCCACACACAACCACACACACAACCACACACAATCACACACAACCACACACACAACCACACACACATAAACACACACAACCACACACACACTCAACCACACACACACAGCCACACACACACAACCACACACACAACCACACACACACACAACCACACACACACAACCACAAGCACACACACAACCACAAGCACACACAACCACAAGCCCACACAACCACACACACAACCACACACACACAACCACACACACACAGCCACACATACACAACCACACACAACCACACACAACCTCACACACAACCGCACATACAACCACACATACAACCACACACACAACCACACACACAGCCACACACACACAACCACACACACACAACCACACACACATAAACACAACCACACACACAACCACACACACACACAACCACACACACAACCACACAACCACACACACAACCACACATACAACCACACACACAACCACACACATGCAACCAACCACACACAACCACAACCACACACACACAACCACACACACACACAACCACACACACAACCACACACACACACACTCAACCACACACACACAACCACACACACACAACCACACACACAACCACACACATACAACCACACACACACACAACCACACACACAACCACACACACACAACCAACCACAACCAACCACACAACCACACACACAACCACACACACAACCACAAACACACAACCACACATGCACAACCACACACACACACACCACACACACACAAACAACCACACACACACAACCACACACACAACCACACAAACAACCACAACCACACACAAGCTCACACACAAGCACACACACAACCACACACACACAATCACACACACACAACCACACACACATAAACACACACAACCACACACACACATAAACACACACAACCACACACACACAACCACACACACAACCACACACACACACAACCAACCACACACACAACAACAACCACACACACAACCACACACACAACCACACACATACACAACCACACACAACCACAAACAGTTTTTTGGGCTGTCAGCATAAATACGCTGTCACCAAACACGATGAACACCTTGGGAAAGTTTGGGGAGTCAACCCCACCTTTGAAACCACTTGCTGTTGCAGAGTGTGTGCTGTACACATGGCAGTACATTGACACAGCGGACTGTTGCAAGGAATGCTTTGAGCCTCGCAGGATGACAGACCTCAGTCTGTGCATTAGTTCACCCCGTCTTGGCACTGCATGAGAACAGGGTGCCCAATGTCCAGCATAAAGTGAGACATTGTGATTGGAGCTGGAGATGCTATTTAGCAATCTACTTAGAAGATTGTGTTTCATTTATGGCATTAAACATAAAGGAACACTGGCAATGCTGATAAAATGGATTTCCTTTTGAGTAGTGACTAAAACTTTTTAAAAAAGCCTGCAGTACTGAAACAAGCATTTGCAAAAGTTTAAGCTATTGGCATTGTTCATGACAATGCCTTTTTTATCTATTTTATAAACCAAACACATAAATAAATGCCATTATCATTTAAAATGCCAGTAGCTAGTGTTGCATTATTATTAGCAATGCCAACTGCTCACACTTTTATAATGCGAGACCTATTGCATTGCAAATGCTTGTTCCTTATAGCAGTTGGAGTGAGGGGAATAAGCAACACAGACATGTTGGGAGGAGAAGAATCAAAATCAAGGGGGGGGGGGTGCGAGTGCGAGAAGCAAACCAGATGGGTTGGGAGGGAAAGAAGCCACATGGATGGGGTGGGAGGGGAAGAAGCAAAACAAACAGGGCAGGGGGAGGGGAGGGGAGGGGAAGAAGCAAGAAAAAAATATATAACACCTTACTCACAGCACCAGCAGGAGAAGGACGTTAATCAAAATAAAGCAATCAGTACTTGGTCCATGTTGCAGCCGAAGTAGTGCATCGTAAGACCCCAATTATAGTTAATGTAGTGTGGCTAGCGAGTTGACAACACTGTATACGGAGATGCAGGAGTCATGGTGATCCAAACGTTGTGCATACATTATAAATTAAGGTATAACTATAAGTTTAGAATTTCGAATGTTTGGGTAGTTTAAGTTTGGGTTGTATAGAAGATTAAATAAAGTTATAGTAATTTGAAGGTGGTGAGTAAATTATAAATGTACGGTATAACTATAACTGTAGAATTTCTCATGTTTGTGTATTTAAGGTTGGTTTGTTTAGAAAGAATAATTAATGTTTTCCTAACCATAACTAAGCTTTAACCTTTGATTTTTTAAATTGAATTCTAATGGTTTTAATTTTTTTAATAGAAAAGTATTTTAAATTGTACAGTGGAGTGTTGTTAAGTGGAGAATCATGGAGTAAAGAGGAGGAAAGTGTCATACAGTGGAGTGTTGGACAGTGGAGTGTCATAAAGTGGAGTTAAGTGGAATGGTGTGGGGTGGAGTGGCATACAGTGGAATAGTGTAAAGTGGCATAGAGTCAAGTGGTTGAGACTGGAATAGTGTGGATTGGTATACAGTGGGATAGCTGAGTGGAGTGCCATAGAGTGGAGTAGTGTAGAGTGGAGTGGTGTAGAGTGGAGTGGTGTAGAGAGGAGTGAGACAGAGTGGAATAGTTTAGAGTGGTGTCACGGAATGGTGTAGAGTGGAATGGCATAGAATGGAGTGACGTAGAGTGGAATAGCATGGAGTGGTGTAGAGTGGCATAGAGCGGAGTGGCGTAGAGTTAAGTAGAATGGAGTGTCGCATAGTGAAGTGCTGGAGAGTGGAGTTGGGTATAGTAGAGTGGGGTATAGGTGATTAGCGTGGAGTGGTGTAGAGTGGAATAGCGTAGAGTGGAGTGGCGTAGAGTGCAGTGGTGTAGAGAGGAATAGTGTACAATGCAGTGGTGTAGAGTGGAATAGTGTAGAGTGGAGTGGAGTAAAGTTTAGCAGCATAGAGGGGAGTGGCATAGAGTGGAATACCATAGAGTTCAGTGGCATAGAGTTGAATAGCAGAGAGTGGGGTAGAGTTGAATAGCACAGAGTAGAATAGAATAGAGTGGAATGGTGTAGAGTTGAATACCATGGAGAGGAGAGACGTAGAGTGGAATGGCATTCAATGGAGTGGCGTAGAGTGGAACAGCATAGAGTGGAGTGGTGTGGAATGGAACGGTGTAGAGTGGAGAGGTGTAGAGTCGAGTGGAGTAGAGTGGAATAGCATACTGTGGGGTGGTGTAGAGTGGAATAGCATAGGGTTGAGTGGCGTAGAGTGGATTGGCGTATAGTGGAGTGGTGTAGAGCAGAGTGGCATACAATAGAGAGGCATATAGTGGAGTGGCATAGAGTGAGTGGAATAGCATTAAGTGGAGTGGAGTGGCGTAGAGTGGAATAACGTAGAGTGCAGTGGCATACAGTAGAGTGGTGTAGAGTGGAGTGGCATAAAATGTGGCGGGTTGTAGAGTGAAGTTCATGGAATATCATAGAGTGGAGTGTACTGTCAAAGAGTGGAGTGTCATGTTGAGTTGTATAGTTGAGTGACATATCAGAGTGGAGTGGCATGTCGTAGAGTGGAGTGGTGTGTTGTGTCGTTGAATACATTAGATCTAAATTGGTTCTGTAGTGTTAAAGTTATAAGACACATAAACTTGGTTATATATTAGGCCGCTGTATAGGTATACTGCGGTAACTTCAGGGTATACCGTGGTACATTGCGGTAAGAAAACAGTATATAATTGGGTAATAAAAGCCCTTATAAAATTAAAAGGAAGATTCATTGTTTAGACCACACTTAGGACCTTATGACGAATATGGCGGTCCACAGGACCACCATACTCTTGGTGGCGGTCCAACCACCGCCACACTGGTGGTTCACCCACCATATTATGAGCGTGGCAGTCAGACTGCCACAAGACCGGCGGTGCAGCGGGATCAAGGACCACAAGACCGCCGGTCTGGAAATGGGCAGCAATATGCTGGCAGTGCTGCTGTGGCAACGTTGACCATATTCCGACTTTCATTTCCAACACCCTTTTTATGGCGGTGAGTCTGCCATGAAAAGGATGGTGGACATGGAAGAAAGGGGGCCCTGACACGACACCCTACCACTCCTGGGCCTGGGGGTGTATGCGGGAGGGCCCATGTACCCCCCTGGAATTGCACCCACAATTCTGCACACTATGGCATTCACAACACGGTGCATGCCACACTGTGCAAGAATGTGCTGCAGGTGCTCTCATGGCTGCAGTCTGCTGTTAAGGCTTTCCTATTATCTTAAGAGACCATCACCGTGAAATCGCCACAGCACCGTGAGCCATGGATTACACTTGTAATCTGGCAGGCGTTTACACTACGTGCTTGGTGGTCTTCCTGTCGGCGCAGGGGTGGTGGGCTGAGAGAAGGACCGCCAAACTTGTAAGAAGGCTCTTACACAGTGACCTGGGTTTTTAGTGGAAATATAGCGTACTACTGTAAATATGTAAAGGTAAGAAAAATTGTTTTATTACCTAGTGTATTTTTAAAAAAGGCTTATAGAGTACCGTGCTAGTACCTAGAAAATACTGGGGTAGTTACAGAAAAAAAACATGCAAAAAATTCAAAATACACTGTTGTACGTAGTACGGTGTATTTTTAATTCTTTGACAAGTAATGTTTTTGTACATTTTTGTACGTACCGCAGTACTGTGGATCCGAAACGTTTTTTTAAAAATGAAGTATGTAAAATAAATAAAAATAGCCTGTAGTACATTATATTTATGAAATATAGTGTAGTACAGAGTATTTGGATTTTTTTTACATATTTAATTATTTTTTAAACTTTGTAGGTAGTAACGCAGCACCTCGTGAACATTTTTAAAAATATATAAAGTAATGACCCTACTTTTACCTGCCTTTTCATACTTAACTTAGAGTGCCTTGATCCTTCCTATGTGCTTATAAACTGCTAGTATACAATATTTCATCTTCTAAGTGTGGGCAAAACAACATGTTTGCCTTTTAATTATTTAAGGGCTTTCTTTACCCAGTCAAATATCGTCTTGTCATCCGCATGCATAGTGGTTTACCACAAAATTACTGTGGTATACCACTGCCCAATATATCACTGATTTATTGTTCCTTATAACTTTGAAACTACTCAACTAAATTACATCTACTACCAAAAAGGATCTTTTCCACCCCATAATCAATATTCCTGGAAGTTTTTATGAAAATCCGACTGCCCATTTTGGCGATATGTCGGTTTAAAAAGTCTATGGGAAATGTATTAGTGTAAAAACATGTTTTGCCCCCCCCCTTTTCTTTGTACCTCCTTAATAACTCACCACAAAACTTTGCATCATCTGCCAATGTAAAAAAAGCAATAGGTCGGCAAGTTTCGTGGAGATTCATCAAACTCAAGTAAAAATCTGAGGAGTTCTTAGCTCTGGCAATATATATATATATTCACCATTTATATTTATCTCAAGTAACTATAAGTTGTGACTTAATGTAACTATAACTCACGCCCCGACATGCACAATTTTCTCAGCAATAATTTAATTGCAAATTTTGCAGTGATATTATCAATGATGTCACAGAGATATCATAAGTGATGTAATATGTGGAATAATTAGCAGTGCATGGCGAGGTCGCGAGTTATAGTTACCTTAGGGCATATAGTATATATATATATTATATATATATATATATTATATATATATATATATATATACACATATATATATGCTAAATAAGTAAAGGCATAATAATTACATTAACTTCCTTTCTCCTTTTAGAATGCTTCAATGTATTTCCTTCAAACTCATTTGATGTATAATGCAGAATTTTAAAAGTCTTGTTTTTTGTGATTTATTATAGGTCCAACACCCAGAGTACGTGGACAGCCATCTGCCACTGCCACTGAGGACTCCAATACTCCAGCCCAGGAACATGGCTTCAGTGAGGAATTCAAATTGCAAATCTGGTCTGTCTGGGCGGACAGCTACAGTGAGTCGCACTCGGCCCACACCTACACCTCCCACCCCAGCTGTTACCACACCTCAGCCTCGATACCTCCACTTTCTGTGTCCAGAGGAACATCACACCAATCTTGTGCCTACCAGTCTTGGCTGCTGTTGATCCAACATCACCACCACCACCACCTCCAGTTCAGCCAGGACCCAGTGGCATGGGGCACTCTCGGTCATGGGAACAGGGTAGTGGGGGTCATGGGAGTGAATCTGTGGTCCAGCAAAGTGAGGCCACAGGGTTCATTGTCACCCAGGCCACCATTGACCAAGTCTTGGGGTCCCTCAGTCAGTCCCAATACATGATGGGTCAGGTCCTTATAGAGTTCTGGGAGATGAAGCAGTTGCAGAGGGAGCACAATGCTCAGATGGAAAATCCCAGCTCATATTTGGGCACTCTGACTAGGTTGCTGCATGATTGTTTTACCTGTATATGCAGGGCTTTTCTAGCAACATCTTCCACTGTCTGTGGTCCAACAACATATGGGCCTGCTACATCTGCCTCAACCATAGAAAGTGAAGCCCTGCCACAAGAGGAAACACCTCCACCCACCTAAGTCCCTGCAACTGTGAATCCACCAGTCCCCCTCAGGAGGGGACTGTCATCTAGACCAGCCGGAGAAGAGGACAAGACCTCCACCGCCACCGGCAAGGGACGCAGAACCTAATTTTCTCCAGTGTGTGACTAGCATTCACTCTGTGGACTATTTTCTGGACACATTTACCTTTTGATGCTAGTTATAGTTTGTACATTGGATTTCACACAATTGTGGCTCTATAATAACAGTTGTTTCATTCACCAGGATTGACTTTTTATGTTTGTTTTATTTTTTTCATCTTGTATTTTTATTATTTGGTTTTGTTAATTTAAATCAAAAATTACAAATTCAAAGACTGGTGTTGTATTTCTTTTCTCAATGTGTTCAATTATTTTGTTTCATCATACATTTTACAATGAAAAAGATTGTCTATTAAAAAATACATGTAGGTAATGCTGTTCACAATTTTCAAACATGACATAAAATAACAAAAATGCCAATTCAAAATGCATGACTTTACTTAGTTGGAATAAAGAATTGTTTTTCATATTTTTCAAATACATTAGAACACATGCATAATCCAAATACTTCATGCTATATTTTCATTTACAGTTCCAGACCTTGCCACCATGGAAGAATGGGATATAATCAAAAAATTCTGATTAAATAGACAAATTATTACTGATGTATGACATCAGTTGAAGCTAGATCTTCTCCCTCACAATATCATTCCCACATCAATGACACCAATAGTGAAATTAATGGCAATACTCCATTTTGTGGCCACAGGATCAATCCAATACACTGTTGCAGTATTTGGTGGAATGTCACAACCAACTTTCAGAGGTGTGCTACAAGAAGTTCTTTCTTCAAAGATGAGACATGTCAACAGCTACATACAGTTACCACAAAATGTGGATTTGCATATGTGAAGGGAGATTTGTATGCTTTAGGTTGCCTACCACATGTGGTTAGAACAATGTAACCCCTTAACTTATGCCCTCCACAGTGATGAGCCATTTTTTGTCTATTTGGGGTTGTTCACATTTAGGGCTCCATAACTCTTTTTCAAGATAAGTTATCCATGCTATATTTGCGTCCTTTTTTTCAACATCCTGTGTATTCTGAAGGTACCCAGGGTTTGCTGTTTTAACTTTTTTTTAAATGCATGTGATTGATTTCTCACAATTGTGTTTCATCAATGCAAACAAACAAAAAGTCCCAATTGTTTTTTGTTTTTCCAATTTTTGTATCCATACAGATCAACTCCCATCAGATGAAGGAGATGTGGAAGGCCATTGCCAAGGAGGTGCAGACCCTGGGGGTTTAAAAGTGGCACAGCATCCACAGCCAAAAGCGAAGGGAGGACGTACGATGTTGGACCTAGAAGTTAGCAGAAGTTTCGCTCGCCAATCCTCCCAGCATTCAAAGCATGTGCAGCGCTCCCTGACCCCCCTAATGACCCACATACTTGCAGTGGTCTATCCCCAGCTTGATGGGCAGTTAAGAGCAAGACAGCAGCATGAAGGGGTAAGTTGTTTTTAGTTTTTATTTTAAATACCTATTTTTTGTTACAGGAACACATTTTGGCATCAACATAAAGGTTGACACATGACCAATGCACAAGAAGAGTTCGTGAAGGTGTAAGTTTTGCACAAGTTGTATTATGATGTGTTTTTGTATAAATTTGTAGAAAATGATACCAATATAATTCTGATCACTTTCAATATACTGTTTTGAGCAGACACATGCCTGTCGTTTGTTTGATGTTATAAGGGACAATTGTACCAAACAGGCCAAAAGTTTTACCTGTGTAAGGTTTAATGCTCCGTCACAATTGTGAAGGATGTTATATTCCCCCTATTACAAGTGACAGCATAAAATGCACTAATGATACAGCGGATGTTACAAACATTGTGAGTTATTTTAATAAAGAAACAATAGTAAACATGTAAGCCAAACTGACTAGAAACATAAGATGAAATGGATACGTTTTTTGATAAAAAACATAATATAATGTTTTTAATTAAAAAACAAAATTTAATTTATGATAATAATGACAGATTTGCATGATGTCTTATTCATTCACAAATGTGCATATAAGCCAGTCTGTTTATTGAAAAATTATTTTGATAGGCCTACATTTTTTTTTAAAAAAACAGACCGGAATGTGAGCACCTTGGTGACAGAGTAACACATGCCCAAAAATATTAATTTTATATGCTTTGTTATGTCTAGATGACAAATCAATAATGAACAAAAATAAATTTCGTAAAGGGACTTTTGCATATGGAATGGTACGCCACATATATGTTGACGTATCTCATCTGCAAACCTCAAAATCAGGGTCAAAAATGACTCATTAGGAAATATTTGAAATGCATCAAAGTTTATTTTTTATATTGTAAATTGCATTTTGATTTTAATTAAAAAAAATATATTGATTAATGTATTTAAATTTTCCTGTAATATTGTAGCAAATTGTGACTAAACTGAAAGCCAGAATATTTTTTTAATTTTGTTTCACAATGGTAAAACAAACTAAAAATAACGTAAGATGTTGTGGAGTAAAATGTCATTTCTTTTTATAGCTGTATTAAAGCGGATTAAACATTTATTAAGCCTCATGTATTTACATATGCTGTACAAGTACTTTGAAACTACCCAAAAATATATTTGAGGATTTCTTACACAGCATAAGTAAATACATAGGGCGTGACACATAAATACGCAACTTAAGTAGTGAATCCATAAATAATACTTAAGCTACTTGAAGTAAGTTTCAACATTGAGAAATGCCCAACCAAGCGAAACAGACTTCAGTGTATACAAATATTGATACAGCATTACAGTAAATATTAACACACATTGATTCATATTTGCATTTTTTTTAAATAAGAATAATGCAGCTTTTTTGCCTTGTACCCACAATGTACAGTGGGAGTTTTGTTTTATACAAATTTTTGTGACATAAGTTCACTATTCAAAACAATAAATCAAAACCATTCAGAGGTGTAAAACAGTTCCTGGAGAGAATTAAAAATGGTTAAGGAAAATGATCAAAATAAGATAGGAGCAATAGTAGAAAATTACAAAACTGTGACCAAATGGTTTCTGAAGATGTTCTCTACATGCAGGAGATGAAGATAAAAATAACGTTTAAAAGCCTTGAAGCTGGTGAAATATGAAAATAGTGAAAATAGTTGTGAAAAAACTTCATGATCAGTTATATTTACACAGATACAATAAAAATATTGTGTATGTCTTTACAGCATCTTCAAGAGCAGGCAAGGAAGACATTGGTGAAGAAGGCGGGGAAGCAGCTGTCTACTCTGTTTCAGGTGGTGAAACATCTGACAAATGGGCACAGTGAGACGGGGTAAGGGGACTGGAACAGAGGCCTCCACAAGTGACCAGTCCCTAGTGATGGTGGACCCTACCAGAACTGTACCAACATCATCCTTGTCCAACACTCAGAGACACATCCCCACCCTCCCTCTCCCCCCGCCCCCGGTTGGCCAAACCCCACCCCCTAAAACAGGTGTCACCAACCTTTTCTATGGTGGGAGCTACTTCTGATCAATGAATATCACCCTGAGCTACTCATGAATATCGTATCAGACACAATAAGAACACGCCCAATAAGATTCCTATCCTGATGTCCCCTTATAGCATTAATGATAACAACCACCCTTTTCAACGCTCCAATCAAGTGACTACTCTTGCTTCTTCTGTCATTCTTTCATGAACAAGTGTTTATTCACAAAGCATGATTAATAGAACAGGGCCTGTAACATGACCAATCTCTATGCAACCTTGCTAGAATGCAAGTGGAAAAAGGTGGGCATTTTGAAGGCCATCCCACTGTCATGGGCTATTATAGAGTATGTTTATCTGTTAGTATGGATATCTACCATTGGCTTGCTGGCTTCATTACCTCCTTCAATGAGCCTAGACCCTCTCTATCACTGGGCTAGCCTTCAATGAGCTACTGCCAGACAGCTGGCAAGCTACCAAGAGCTCCCGGCCTACTGGTTGGAGACACATGCTCTAAAAGGTCTGGGGTCTCCTTTGCCACAGGCACCTCACCCACTGCCTATCCTCCTGGATGTACTGAGTGAGGAGGCTATTGACATCTTACTCAGCATCTCTGTAGGCCAGAATGCAATAGTGAATGGCATCCAGGGCATTGCCTACCAAATGCAACAAATGGTTGCATTTCTGGATGCCATTCACAATTCAATGTCTGGCATGCAGAGACCGCTTGCCAAAATAGCAGTCTACTCACTCACCCCAGCCTCCCAACCAGCCCAACCTTCTGCCCCAACTTGGGTCCCTTCCTCAACCTCAATCCAAACTCGTACCCCAATCCTAAGCACACTCACCAACTTGTATGCACCCACTCTGACAGACACAGGCAGCACAAACACACATAAACACAAACACACAAAGAAAAACACACAAACAACACACACACACAATTGAAACTGTACCTACAGGCACCACAACCACCACCAAAACCACCACCACACCCACAACCAGCACAACCACCACCACACCCACAACCACCACCACCACCACACACACCACAACCACCAGAACACCCACAGACACCACAACCACCAGCACACCCACAAGCATCACAACCATCACCACTGGGCCTACTATTGCACTGACTTTACACAATTATTAAATCAGGCAGAAAAACAATCCTTTTATCACACATGTTTGAAAACAAACAAAAAAATAGCGACCGCGGGGATTTCCGGTTTTTGCTAGAGGAGACGCTACGCTGCCAGCCACTTCCAATGAAGTAAGGTTTCCACTAATAATTGAAGTAAAGCGTCTCACCAATACAGATAAGAGTTCTCACTCTGGACATTGAAACTGACAAGAGAACATTAAAGTGATTTTTGAGAGAGATCGGCTGATCTCCATCAATAGTGTTTGGTCATGAAGAGAACCCCCAGCTAATAAACGTGGGGTTTGAAACGCGTCGACCTTTTTGTTTTCAAACATGTGCGATAAAAGGATTGTTTTTCTGCCTGATTTAATAATTGTGTAAAGTCTGTGCAATAGTAGGCCCAGTGCAGAAATCAGTTTTTTGAAAAAATACACACTGTTTGCATGTGCTTGATTGTGAGGGTCTGGAAAAAGGCTTCTAACCAAGTGGTACCCTAGTTGAGCCAACTTTGTCTGTTTCACTGTATTTTTTATATGTTATATGTTGTGTCCGAGTAATGTGTAGGAGTTGTGTATATTTATGTTGTGATTTATGATATGTGTCATAGACCTCAATTCATTCAATGTATTTTTGGTCTTCAATTTTTTTTTGAATGAATGATAAATGTTAATTTTCCTATAAAATTGATTACAAATTAATTTTGATAACAATGAAATTGGGCTACATTGAGTAGATTTCTTGTACCCTTCGGATTTTTTCTATAAGAAAACATCAGTATAGGCAAGTTTGTTGGTATTTTGATATGAGGCTCAGCCTTACTGATTAGAACTAAACCCTTCGTTGCTTGATAGCATTTTAATTGAGCGGGAAGACCGTCTATTAGGCGGACTGAGAAACCAATGGAAAAGGGGCGGCAGGACTAGATCCTCCAAGATCTAAACCAGAGCGTTAATATGTAGTAAGTAGAATCATTGCCCTGCTGGAAACCTTTACTGCAGTACCAAAAAACTTGTGTGAAGTATAAAGAACAAACGTTGTCAACTGTCACCTAGACACAGAGTTACTCTTCAATACAAAGTTTTATAACAAATTTAATTCTTCTACAAACCTATGGTGTATTAGGAGCACATGCACTTGTAAACACTTATACCGATTAGCTGGACACAGGCTGTTCAACATTAAGTAGAAAGGTTATATGTTAGTTACCTGCCACTATGTAAACTATCAAACAAACTAACACACTCATTGGATGATGTCATCAGTGATGTCATCAATGATGTCGTTTGAGATGTCATCAGTGATGTCATAAATGATGTCACAATACATGTCATGAGTGATCTAATATGTGAGGCAGTGCATGGCGGAGGCGTCAGATATACTTGCGAATTTCTGTGTTTTTTAGTTCAAATCGTTAATGTTGTCACTGACAAATTCATGTAACTATAATGTTACTTTAAAGTTTGTTTTTTTCAGTAAATTTCTAAGAGAAAAAAAAGAGAAAAACAGAGAATTTTTTATTACACCTAATTATAAAGTTACTTTAACCTTTGGATTTTTCAGTAATGAATTTATAGTTTTTTTATGTAAAGTAAAATGTCCATCGTAATGCACGTCGGTGGGGCTGGATGTATGGTCTGGCCTGGCAGGGACTGTTGAGCTGCCCCCATCCAAGCTTGCTGCCCCTAACCCCCTCCTACTTGCCCTCCATTCCCCAAGTCCATATCCCTTCCACCTCGTCTAGCCCTGTGTGGCCGTTGTTCTGCCACTGACCTGCACAGTTCGCATGCTGCCCCTACCCACCTCCTCCTTGCCCTCTGTTGTCTGAGTCAATGCAACTGCACCCTCCCTCCTGTCCTGCATGGTCCAATGTGCTGCCACTGCCCACAGTTAGCTTGATATCCCTGCCCACTCCTCCTGCCCTCTGTTGCTTGAGGCTATGTCCCTATCATTTCTTTCTTGCTTAGCCTCTGTGCTTAGCTGGCTGCCCCTCCCCTCCTCCCCCCTGCACTCCTATGTCTGTGTGCATTCCCCTGCTCCCTCCCTTTTGTCCACCATGTTTCATTAATCTGCCACTGCTCTCCTGGCTACCCTGAGTGTTCTGTTAAGCTGCCACTGCCACTCCCTTGTGCCCAATATGGTCAAATGGCTGCCACCTGTCCCTGCCCCCTCCGCCCTGCCTTCCATTATCTAAGTTCCATGCCTCCTGCCTGCTCTGCATGGTCTGTTGTGAAGCACCTGGCCCCTTCCCCTGCCCTCTCTTGTCTGTCTCCAGCCCCTACCTCTCCCTTCTGCCCTCCATGGGCCTTTGTGCATGACTCTGCCCCCTCCCTCTTACCCATCATGGCTTCTGTGCTGCCATTAACCCTTCCACTTGCCATGCATAGTCTTATGTGCTGCCACTGCCCCTCCCACCTGCCCTGTGTGGTCAGCTTGCTGCCCCTGAATCCCTCCCACCTTTCCTCTATTGTCTGAGTGTATGCCTTTATAGTCTCCCTGTTGCCCTACTTGGTGTGTTGTGCTTTCAGTACCCATCCTGCCTGCCCTGCCTGGTCAGCTTGCTGCTCCTGCCCTGCCTTTTCCCCCTGCCCTCTGTTTTCCATGTGTGGGTCCCTATCCCCTCACTCCTGCCTTCCACGGTCCGTTAGTGTTGCACTGCCCTCTCCCTTCTGCCCTTCATGGTCCGTTGTGCTGCAACTGCCCCTCCTGTCTATTCGGTATTGTCACCTTGCTGCCCTTGCCTCTTTCCCCTCTGCTCTCTGTTGTCCATGTGCATGGCCCTGTCCCCTCCCTATTGCTTTCCATGGTACGTTGTGCTGCACTGCCCTCCCGCTTGCTCTGTGTGGTGTATTATGCTGCTGCAACTCCTGGCTCCTGCCCTGTAAGGCCAGTTTGGGCCCCTGCCCACCTCCCTCCTGCTCTCTATTGTCCAGGTCCATGTACCTACCCCCTTCCTCTTGCCATCTGTGGTCCAATGTACCATACATGCCAACATTTTGAATTTGGTAAGAGGGAGATTTTGAAAAACAAAATCTTGGGAATTTATTTTCCCCATTGACTTACCTTGAAAAAAAGAGATTTTAGGCAGGAGATGACTAAAATAAAGCTTTTTGGGCTTTAAATCATTGTCAGTCTCCTGCCTGAATCCGGTCTGTTGGCATTTATGGTTGTACTGCCACAGCCTTTCGCCTCTGCCCTCAATGGTCTGTTGTATTGCCAACGCCTCTCTTGTCGGACCTACATTGTTGGTTTGTTGCTCCTGCCCCCCTTTCCCTTGCCCTTGCCCTCCATAGTCCATTGTGCTCCCACGCCCCTCTCACCTGCCCAGCGTGGTCACCCTGCTGCCTCTGTCCCCTCCTTCCTGCCCTCACTTTTCTGAGTTCATGCCCCTGACCTCTGTCTCCCTACAGTGTTCTAATGAACAACTAGATTACCCTCTATATTCATCACTAAAGTGTGGCACGCCTAAAGTCATCTTTGTGTAATCAAAACTGTAACACCTATAGCATTTCCTTAAGAAATTATAAATAAATAAATATGATGGGCTACTTTTTTCCATAAGAATTATGGTTAGTGCCCTAAAAAACTAAAATGTGGACACATTTTCTGAGTTCTCTAATAGTGACAAAGCGCTTTGAATTTTTTTTGCCATATTTATGTTTTTTATCCAGTTGATTACTTTATTATTTGTTGCACTTAAGGGACAGGATGCTATGTTATGGCCAGAGTTGCCCACTTTGCAACTGGGGAACCAGGTTCAAGTTTTGGCGGTGGCTTAACATCCGGTGATTCTTGGCAAATCACTTAATCTTCCCATGCCTAAAGCCAAAATGAATGTGCCCTTGTGTAATGTAACTGATGCATACATGCCAACATTTGAGAAAAGGAAAAAAAAAAATCTGTAGAATGTATTTCTCCCATTGACTGTCATTGAGGGTGGGGCCTTAATTGGGTCTATTGCCATGTATGGGACTTGCATTTGTGCTGCTGGAAGGTCAGATATAAAAAAAAAAAATAAAAAAAATTTTTCCCACCTGTCAGGAGCATGGAGAAAGCACTATCGCATTCAGATAGAGCGTGAAAAAAATGCTGTGCACCGGCCTGCAGGAGCATGTTACTGGCAGTGCATACTCCGAGTTACACAAGACCAGTCCATGACAGCAGAAGCCCATTAAAAAATCAGGTTTTTCCATGCCAGAATCATGAGGCGGGAGACTAGCCTTGAAATACATAGTCTCGGGCCTGAATCGGGAAGGTTGGTATGTATACTGATGCTCATGTAAAGCACTCCAGTACCTTAGGGTCAAGTCTGCGCTATATAAAACTGCACACTTCCGTCAATGTTCTATACTTGGTCTACACTTGAGGGATATTTGTGCTAAATTTGGGCTCTTTTGTCTCTGCTTGCCATCATGGGAAACATTTTTGTAATGAAGGTCCCTAATTTCCTAATTTACTACAGTATCTGAAGTAGGAATGCTTTCCGTTTTCCACTTCAATTCCATCAAGATGACGTTCAGATGTGCAACCCTTTTGGCATTCCTTCAGAATGTTAGCACTCTAGTTGCTCATTACAATACTGTGGTAAAGCTGCTGATCGCCAGGGAGTTACATGGAATCTACTGCTGGTGTTGAAAGTGCATGTTTCAGTGTGCAGGTCAGAATGTTTTAATGAAATAGAAGAGGAAGATATTTGAGAACTCATCAAAATGTGTCCTTTCTAGAGCACTATCCATACATTTTATGATAAATTGAACCTTGTTTTGTTTCTTTGCAAATGAAATGTTTTAGGTTTTACCAGTTTGATTCAATCAAGATGACTTCAGGTGTGCCACACTTTTGTCATACCTAAGACGGTTGGCACTCTAGTTGTTCTTTAAAACACTGGGAGGCTGCAGTGGAACACAGGGGAGTCAACTGGCAGGCTGCTCCTGATGGAAGTACATGTTTTACTGAGAATTTCACACTTTATTCTCACATGGCAGAGAAAGATAGTGTAAATTCACAGAGAATATGCTCTTGTTTTAGCTTCTGGAGCATCTTCCATAACCTCTATGAGAAAATCATGAAAAGCAATTTCCTTTCAAACGTGAGTCATGAAATCCCAGCAGAAGGTCGGCATTTGTCACAGGGTAACATCACCTTAGAACACACCACAATTATTAAATTAGTATGGAACTACCAACAAATGATTTATATTGTAACTAAAATCTGTTATCACTCTTTATATGTGCTCCTTTTTGTGACCCTCAAAACCTGCCATTCATTACAATGCACTTCAATGGGGACCATGTCCTAGAGTCCTATTATGGCTGCCACAGCATGTTGTCCATGTTGTGGCCAGCCAATAAAGAGGGTGTCAGTATTGCCCCCACACATGTCCTTTGAGGTCTGGGTGTGCACACTCTGCCCCCTTACATATATTTTTTAAGTTATTTACAGGACACAGGGACCAAGTTTCTGAGTCTTGTAATGGCTGCCAAAACATATTGTTCAGGTTGAAACCGACTAGCCCTCTTATAATTGGCCAATCGAAGCATATCTGGACACCAGCTGCCTAAATATATAATTATTTTTGACTGTTAGTTTATCAAAAACTCCTGAACGGATTTACACCAAATCACCAGAAGCACAATCTGTGGAGCAAGATCTAGCTTCCTGACACATTTGGTGTGATTCCGTTCAGCAGTTTCTGTTGCAGTCCGTCTTAAATAAGTCTATGGAAAATGCATGGGGATTTTACATTTTGGGACCCCCCTTTTTCTTTTCCCCCACTTGTCGCATCACCCCGAAACATTTCAGGAAGGACCTGAGGTGGATGACATTTTTTGGGGGAAAGTTGTGTGCAAATTGGTCCAACCGGGCTAATGTTATTAGCAAACCAAAAAGCACTCTTTCTATGGAAAATCAGACCTAACTATACCTAGCGGTGACCGCCACTAGGTAATATATATTCTGGACATGGAACAAGTGGCACACCACATAGATGCAGGGTACTTTATTGTGCACAAGCAACAACGGGTTTCGACTAACCCAATCTTTGTTGCAAACAAAAATACATTGTTAACTACAGATCTTGTCCATAATTGAACTTCCTAAAATGAATATATAAGATATTTCCAGAAAATGTTTGTACTTGCATATATTCCATCCTAAAATCATGAATATAAAAGAAATTTCTTGTGCTGCAGCCAATGTAATAATATCATCCTAAATATATGGATCACAATAGGTATGACCCCTAACCCTTAGAGTATGACAAGTCACCACTGTTGTATATATATATAAAAAAGACCTAATTTTGAGCCACATTGCTGAGCTGTAACTGTAAGAGACACGTGTCATATTTAATTCAATATATATTACATTTGTGAGGATCCATTTGCAAATTGATATTTGTACGTACTGCAGGACTTTATGTAATAAACATAATAGTGCTCAACAGGAAATATTACGGCACAATAACATACATTGTTCCTCACTCAAGTGAATAAAAGTGACATATGTGCAATAGCAGATGTGAATGTAAAAAAGACACAGGTTATTGTCCAAATTATTGTACAATATCCTCCTAATAATGCTACAACTAAACCTCAAGAATGACTGCAAATCGATCATTCTACTATGTCAGGTTTCTCAAATATGATCCAAACCACATTGAAGGGCAGGGACACACTACTGGTATTGGAAGGGCAAATTCCCGAACCTTTAGTGCAGAAACAATAATTATTTAATTCTAATGTATCATATATATACGCCTCAATTCTAACAAATAGCCAATAGGTTCTATATTCATATTGGAAGTTCAGATGTCATTAGTAAATATTTTGTAGTGTTATCTACAAAGGTCATCAGTCCCTGTAGCAAACAATCTATTCATATAAAGGATATCCAAATAACATAAAGTCATAAATCCAAGGGCAAGTGCCCATAGTTTCAACAATTACTTAGATCAATTAATATAATAGCAAAATAATGTAATCACCGGAAGTCAGAAGTTAGAAATATCATACATCTTCCTGAATATATGAAAAATGCTACACACTAGTATACAATCCCATTGTAACCCCTTCGAAGTGAGACCTCTTATTTATTCAGAAACCTATATTACCGGTATACGTACTTAAAACATCTGTGTCATCATGGTCCTGAGAAGAAACACTGTGAGATAAAAGAAATTGGAAAAAACAAGTTAAAATATATTTTCCTACTAAATCATATATGTTTAAATAAAGGCACAGTGAATGGGAATTCATATCTGCATAGGAAACACTATTACGTATGGGAATTCTAAATTCCAATGTTTCTTACCAATTCTTCATTGCTGTTCAAGCCGTACGGTATCTTAGTATTCAAATCAATTATGCAGCGTGACTCCAGAATGCATAGTTGTTTATCTCTGTCACCCCCTTTAATTTGTTTCATTATACAGTCAATGCCAAAAAAACTCAGCTCTTTACTGTTCCCATTGTGTTTCCCATGGAAATGCCTTGCCACAAAATAACTGAAATCTCAATTCCTTATGGCCCGTAGATGTTCTAAGATTCTCTTTTTCAGGGGTAGCCTAGGACTGCCTATGTGCTTGCGGCCAGACGGGCACTCCAGGACATAAATCACAAAATCAACGGTGCATGCAATAAATTTACAGATTTGTCTTGTTTTTCCATCCCAGATAGTGTACTCTTTTTGAATGCAACTGTTTCTGCACACTTTGCATGAGGTACACTTATAAAACCCCCCTTGTTCACCTAGCTACGAAGTAGATAAGGTAGATTCTGAGAAGCTGTGCACTAGCATATCCTTAATAGACCTGGACCTATACATGATGGAGGGTTCATATTATGGGATCTGCTTTTATCAGGCCTCAGTGTTGTTTGTGAATGGCTCTTGATCTGTAAGTCCTGTTGTTATATGTGGTAATTAATCTAGGTGTTTCATTAGTACGTTGTTTCTTTTTCGGGTTATCCTTGAATAAAACATCTTCCTGTCTAATACCTATTATCTTTAGTCTAGCTTCAGAAGAGTAACCTCATTCTTTGAATCTATGTGTCATGTTGTCTTGTTCCCTGGTAAAATCTTTAATCTGTGCTGCATTTGCATTGTGCTCTTAGAAAGTCTCCGTAGGGAATACTGCAAATTAGTGAGGCAGGATGGTGACTTTGAGCATGCAATACAGTTTTCTGGCAGTTTCCTTTCTGAACAGGGAAGTAGATCATTTGTTGTTTTTCATGGTAGCTGCAACATCTAAGTACAATATGTTTTACTAATTTTATGTGTAAAACTAAGATTTAAATCATTTTGAGCTAATTCATTGATGAACTCAATGGCAAGTTTTTCATGACCATTTCAGATTAAAATCAAGTCCTCAATGTTTCTAGTCCAGATAGGTGGGTGTTCTGTGTATTTCTCATTTACCTCTGCCCAGACCACCTGCTCCTCCCACTAGCTCAGAAACAGATTAGCAAAGTTTCTTTCTTGTACCTAGTGGATTGGAGTCCTTTTGTATTTTGGACGGTTGCCGTTTACCGTCGCTGGCACTGGCACCAAGATGCAGGCTGCACTGCGTTTGCGCAGCAGAGTTTGGTTGATATATATATATATATATATATATATATATATATATATATATATATATATATATATATATATATATATACTGTACACACATAGATAGATAGACCGATAGATAGATAGACAGATAGACCGATAGATAGATAGACCGATAGACATGTAGACCGATAGATAGATAGACCGATAGACAGATAGACCGATAGATAGATAGACCGATAGATAGATAGACCGACAGATAGACCGATAGATAGATAGACCGCCAGATAGACCGATAGAAAGATAGACCGACAGATAGACCGATAGACAGACAGACAGACAGACAGATAGACAGACAGACAGACAGATAGACAGACAGACAGATAGACAGACAGATAGATAGACAGATAGACAGATAGACAGATAGACAGACAGACAGACAGATAGATAGATAGATAGATAGATAGATAGATAGATAGATAGATAGATAGATAGATAGATAGATAGATAGATAGATAGATAGATAGATAGATAGATAGATAGATAGATAGATAGATAGATAGATAGATAGATAGATAGATAGATAGATAGATAGATAGATAGATAGATAGATAGATAGATAGATAGATAGATAGATATCCTATGTTTTTATTACAAGATCCTGGCAGATAAGTAAGCCTGTCAGACCATCTAAAGACATTTGAGCAAGAATTCTTATAAGTGTTTAGCCATGCAACAGTTGGATAACTAAATACTTATAAGGTCCCAAAAGCGAGACCTATTGGCTATGTCAATGCTTGTTTCTGTTTATTACTGATCTGTAGTAATGGCGGCGCATGGGTGCCACTATTACTACATAGAAGTAATAAACAGGAAAAAAAAAACGGGCTCACGGAGAACATCAAAGCGGCCGTTTTAGCGGCAGTTTTCTGCCGCTAAAGCGGCGATAATTTTATCGCCTGTCTTGATAATATGCCCCTTTGTTTTTTAGCAGCAGTAATTTCTATCTGGCTATGGGTCTGGAGGGATTCTTCAGGCAGGTCTCTCATTAAACCTTCAGTGCTGGCCAGACCTGAATGGCATATGCACTTTTCAGTTTTCTTGAATTTCTGTCTGTTTGTTGCACTATCCTTCCTTCCTGCTGGCAAGAGACCGTGGGTGACAGCTCAGTTCATAAAACCTTTGTAACATAACAATAGGGACAATCATTTCAAAAACTTTGTAAACCATGAGTACAAAGTGATTTGTGAACACTGACCTACTTTGTATGTATGCCAGTCAGTAATAAACACATCATTTGCTCCTCTTCCACTAGTTAGCATGCACTGCAGGTGCATCTATTTGTTGGCTGTCAACACTAGACATCAGTTTCCTAATGCACTAAGAGGCCGATTACGCTGTTGGTCATAAGTAACCCTGGGCTGAGTTCGCGTAGTCGCGCTACGCGGAATTCCGCGAAGGCACAAAAAAACTCAGCGAGCTACGCGGAGTTCCCAAGCAGGCGGAGTTGCTTGTTCCGCCCGGTCACAATGCGTTTTTCTGTTCGGGAACGTGTATTGCATGTTCGGGGACGCTTTTTGCGTGCTTGGGGGAAAATATCACACGAACTTCACCACACGGTCGCCAATGGGCACGGCCATCTTTTTTTTCACTTTTTGCTATGGTTCTGGGCCTGTTTTTCTATCCTCCCTATACCTTTTCAATCCTTTGTTTCTAGAACCTTTTTTTAATCTTTTTTATTTATTATCTATCCCTCTCTAGTGCTGATTGTATATTTTGCATTTTTCCCTACTTTTTGTGTGGTTTTAGTGCGTTTTCACTCTATTACTTTTTCATTTCTTTTACTTACTTTCTTACTTCTTACCTTTTGTTTTCTGCCCCGCCTTCCCAGTACCATGGCAAAGAGCCTTAAGAAAACCAAGGGCCAGGGGAAGAGGAGTGAGAGCCGTGACCACCAGCCATGTGCCTTATTCAGTGAGGCGGAGGTGGCTGCACTGTTTTTTTTGTCTAGCGCCACCTCCCCTTAACCCCGGCAGCAGGTGGCAGGCCTGGGTCCGGGTACGGGCTCCGGGAGCGGCACCGGTGGTGGGAGAGGGTGCGCCGGGCAGTGTTTCATTGCACCGGTGGTCCGACATCCTGGACCGGTAGCAGGACCTGCTGGACCTGCTTAGTGTTGAGGTCCCAGGGCTTGGTGAGTAGCTAATTATATTACTATTGTGTTCTCCTGTTCTGTGTTATTGCAAATATAATTTTTTCCGCATATAGCTAACATACTGCTGCTGCTTACATGCAGGTAACTTATGTTTAAAAATCTTATTATTATCTGATTGTTACTTCCAGACAGGTGCTCTTGTTCGGCGCTAATAACTAATCATACTTGTTTGCAACGTTGTGCTCTCTTGGGCTGGTTATGTAAGAGAGGTTAGAGAATTTAACCCTTTCGCTGCGGCGGGAATTCCGCCGCAGCGCTGGGGGGTGCGGGGGGCAGGGCGGTGGCGCTGTGCTCATGACGGAGCAACTCCGTCATGAGCCACGGTTGAGCTGTGCTCATGACGGAGCGGTTCCGTCATGACTCCGCCCAGTTGCGTTGTCCCCCCGCACAGGCGGGGAAACAGCGCCGCGTGGGCGGAGTGGCCGCCAACGGTCGTGGCATGATGGAACCGCTCCATCATGAGCACACGGCAACCGTGGCTCATGACGGAGCGGTTCCGTCATGAGCGGGGAAGGGGTTAAGTTAGGTAATGCATATAGGAAAGACTCCAGTCCTTTCCTTCATCCTGTTAGACTGCCCTGTCTCCTGTCACTAAGATAGTGGTAGTAGATAGTATTATTTGGTAATTTAGCGGCCTACGTGACACGTCCTCTCACATGACTTCAGTTCTAGTAGAACCTTTTGTAGTTAGTCCGTATAGTGAGTGATTAGAATAGCAAACAACCAATGGTGTATGCAATATGCATGCGTCCATCTATGCATTAAGAAGAATACAAATGCAGAATTAGCAATTGGTCCGTCAAAGGGGGTTTGTGTTGGAGACACAGATGATTGGGAATGAGATTGGAACTTAGTAGAAGCAAATATTTTTACAATTCATTCCAACACCTGGAATAGGTAGGCTAGGTGTGTTTAGGATTCAGGAATTGGAATTGAACTGTGGAATAATAATGATCGGATAGTACTCGACTGCGATACATACCAGTCAACTACTACTAGTCGAATAGGTTGATCTTTAGGATAGGTCAATGTTATTGCAATTGCCGCATCCTCTCTAAAAATATTTTTAGAGCAATTATATATATTTATTTAACACAAATCATTTTGTGTCTCTTTAATTATGTCTTACATGATCAGCATCCAGGGGCAAGAAGAATACTGGGTCAGCTGGCAGTGCGGCGGGTGCGGGAGCTGGAGGGGCCTCCCAGGAGCAGCAGGAAGTGGCCTCAGGCACAGATGGCTATGCTGTTGGCCCCAGTAAGTCCTCCTCCTGGTGTTGTTATATATTGATACTTCCCTAACTTTTACCGCTCTATTATTTCCATTTCCTAATTTTAATTTTTCCAAAATCCTCTTCAATCTATCTGTTTCTAAATTCTTGTTTTTTTGCTCCATTACCTACTACTAAGTACGAGTACTAACATTGTTTCTAGTGTCTGTTTTTTTTTTACATCAAATCAAACTGCATCTGACTAACCTCTGCTCTGACTCTGTATTAGTCTGTCTGTAGTTTACTTTCTTCTGAGTTTTACTCAGCTTTCCCTCTCCCCTTATATGCGGATTGGCTAGTAGTGGTTACTGTAAGACTCAGAGAACCCATCAGTCCTAAGCTACTACTAGTACTAGTAAGGACTCCTTACTATTACTAGTACTAGTAGTACTACTCTGCTGGTCTGATTGCATGCCCAAGTAAGGTATTCTCTGCAGGTTTGTGAGATGAGAAGGCTTTAGTTTCTTTGACTGTCTCATCATGCTCAATCAGTAATGGTGGTCACTCACGTTGGACAGGAAACCCCAAAGTGGTGTACTTTACTTTTTCGAAATCAGGCCTAGTACTATTTTTACTAGCAGCAGTTGATGGTGAACACTGAACAACTGATTACCGTTCACCATGGCTGGAAGGCAGTATGAGGAGTAGGAGGACGGCACCATTATTTTCCAACTAAGAGAGAACTCATGTCCACCCAGTTGGCCACTCTTTTTTCTTTTCAAAAAATGAGATGCACCAATAGCTCTAGTCACTGAGTCCAGTCCTTTGGGTTGTCCTCTTCTTGAGAGACTTTTCAGAAATTGCCGCCAACAAAATGCCCAACCGGATAGTGTTATTTGATAGGACATATTGTCTACTCTACTCTAGTATCCAAATTGTAGATAGTGATGTGTGTGGTGTATGTATTAATAATTATGTATTTTCAATCTTGCAAATGAAAAACATAAATAGGGGAGGCACATATGGCATCTAAAAAAAATGTACATGTTTTTTCTAGGCGTACCAACCACCAGTGCCGGGGCAAGCAGTGAGGGCCATGCCACTCCAGAGGGAGCGGGAGAGGCGGCAGCTGCAGGGGGTGAGCCAGCAGCAGGGGCGGGCGGTGGTAAGTCATATTCCTTACTTATTGAGAATGATGAATACACTTGCTGCAAGGGTGTACACTCAGTACTAGTACACTGTACCTCTGCTGAGACTAAATTGTTGTGAACATTGAACAGTTGAAGAAGACACCCTTTACTTAACATTAGCATTAGCATCAGGGGTTGAGTAACTAATGGTCTATTCTATTCTATCTTCAACTCAGCAGAGACCATTTTATGACAAAGACAAAGAGTCAGATGAGTCGACGACATGTATGACTGTCAGAGAAGGATGCATGGGTGAAGGAAGGGGCCCCGGGATGCATATAGGTGGCGAATGAAGATTAGATGATAGGATGCATGGGTAGTTGAAGGATGGGTGAAAGGTGAAAGAGAAAGCAGAAAGGATGCCTGTCTGGGTGGGTGAAACTGTATGGGTGAAAGGAATCCTCTGGGGGGGTTTGAGGGGGTCAAACTCTAAGGCAAGCAAGGACGCATGGGTGGTGGTTGGTTATATCTATGACAAACGTATGTTGTCGGTGAAAGCCGGTTTATGATAGCCATGTTTGGATGGATGGATGCCTGGATGGTATCATAGATAGTAGGTGAAAATAGAGTCAGACTCGATGAAGAGAATGTAAAAGAAAATTAAACCGTGCCAAAGGTGAAGATTAAGAATAAAAAGAGCAATGCACTGATAAATGAAAAAAACCCTGGGAAGAACATGGACTGTTTTTTTGCATGGTTTTTGATTCAAAGGTTTGAGATTGTACTTGTATTTCAGAATGGAATACTCCCTTGACTCACAGTAGTTTGCAAGCACATCATATATATTGTGCATGACTATTATTTATACCCTACCCACCCATCATTAATCGCCTCCCTCTCTGACTCCTAGCCCACTTCCGCTCCAGTCCATACCCATGTCATTTTTTAGTGTGTCAGCCATGGGGGGCCTATCAGCTGCATGGTAACTAGTACTTACAAATCACTCAATATGTCTTCATCATCCTCTTCACGTGAGTGATATGATGTAGTGCCGCCATATATCATCATTCATAAGCATGTCATCATTAACTATCATCATGTGCCTTATTGAGGTACTCAGGGTGAAAGTGAAATTGTCTGAGCATTTGCCATTGATTTAACAGAGTACGGCCGTAATGGAAAAATATATAATTGTGCAGTACAGCTGCCCCACATGCAGACAGTAGTAAAGTAACATGAGTCTGCAACACAAATATGTCTGTCTAGGGCACAAGCTGACTGAGCTGGCATGCCTACAAGATTAATGGTGCTAAAACCAGAGAGAGAGAAGAATACTTCTACTCTACTCCATAGTGCCTGAAAGTCTAATCACCACATCCAAATCTTAGAGGCAGAGGAAGTGAGGAGGATAATAGTACCACAACTGCTAGTGTTACTGTGCCACTATAATTTTTATGTGTGTAATTTTGTGTTACTATTTTGCTAAGAGTATTGGTTACCATTATCTTTTTTTTCTTTCTTGCTATAGCTACTCCTTACCAACCCACCAGGTAGGAGTTAGCAGCCAGGGTACGTCAAAGGAAGCTGGAGGTCACCCGGGATGAATATCGCCGGCTGGTTGTCCTGGCGGAAAAGGCGGCAGCTGCAGCTTACTCCAATGCCCCGGGCCCCACCCAGGCCCCTGACGTGCCTCCGGTGGTACAGCCGCCCATCAACATCTACTGCGGCCCCCCACCCCTGTTGTTCCTGAAGGAACTTTCGGCGCTGCATGCTCCTCAGGATGGCGTGCCTGGAGGAGATCCTGGAGTGAACTAGCCACCACCGGCACCCTCGCCGCTAGACGTCACCTCAGTCTTTGACCCTTGCCCCTTTTTTAATCGTTTTTTTGGTGGGTGGGATGTTGGGAGTTGTGGAAACAAAACTTTTTTTTCTTGAACTTCAACGTGGACGGACATTTATTTAATTTACTGGACATTGGTTGGGGTTAAGGAGAGGGGTGGGTCAGGTGATGTGGGTTTTTCTTCCAGTTTATATTTGTTAAGGTAATAAATTATTTAGAGTTTTCCAATACATATGATGCAAATCTTTTCTGGGGGGGTAACTCTTTTACGTCACCTTGTTTGTTTCCTCCTTTTGCTGCAGGGCCACAGCCAGTTTTTGAAATCTGCCAATATTGTAACACACCAACAGATAGATGCAGTACCCTCACTTGTCCTACTACTGTCAGTCTCTCCTCCTAGTCTATGCATTCTGCAACTAAAACCCCTTTGTAGTATGCACTCGGAAGGATGTGGGTGTGTGAAATAGTTAATTAATTTCCAAAGTATATACATTATTGACTCTCCCACACTTCTTCTCTTACCTGTGATTGATGTTCAGGCGAAGCGATGGCTGCATGGTGATGGTTTGGTTTCCTAAGGTGCCATGGTGGGGGGTGGTAGGAGTAGTAGACAGTTGCATTTGCAAAAAAAGAAAATGAGACAGTCAGTCACCTGAGGGAGACTAGGGAACGAGTACTTAGTAGAAGTACCGTAAGTAGTAAGTACACAAGAAGAAGACTGCCAAACAAGAAGAAAGTGATGATGAATGATATTGATAAGCAATGCTAAAGTACAATATAACAGGGATAGCCTAGTACAAGTTACAACAAACTGAAGTTGACTCGATCTATGAAGTGGACAAGCGTAACCTTTAGTGCTGGATGGATGATAAATCGATGCCTGCAATTAATAAGTAATAATGGGTTAATAATTATGTTCCTGTGGAAAAAAAAAGAATAGCGAATACTTCTGAGCATGGGTGGGCAATGGGCAATCTAATCTGTTGCCAGTGTGGTCGAGATATATATATACATATACTTAGAGCAGAAGAAGATCCTTGCCCTGCCTTGAGTTAGTGTTGCTTTCACCACATTCTCCCCAGCAAGTGTGTGATCAATTATTGGTGTAAATTTAATTTAGTCTCTTCTCAATATAAATCACACAGGCCGGGGGAAGAGGGTTAGAGTTTGATGAATGGTTGGGAAGGGGTATTTGAGGGAAAGGTTTGACAAAGACAAACACAACACATGGACAACACACAATCTTGGCAGATGACCATCATAAATCTGTTAAGGGAGAAAAAGGAAATGCATGCATGATGATGACTTGAGGGTTAATGATAAGTAGTACTAGACTAGTAGTACAGGGCAGCAGTATATTATTAATTATTATTATTATTATTATGCAATTGCCTTGCCTGTCTGCCCTCAGAGAGACCCAAATTACATGCATGTTATGCTCTGTTGGACCAGGCTTTCTTTTAGAGCTAGCTAAGAAAATTAAAAAAATATCTGTAGGGATCAAATTAAGCAAAGAGCACATATAATAAACAACAACACACACAGTAGTAATGATTGAAGAGAAAAAGGGAATCAAATTAATTAAATGATGGTCAATGATACTAAGTTACTATGTTATGGTCAAATTGGGGAGTTGCATCTCTGCATTTCTCTTGGTCCTTCCTTCAATGGACACTCCGTCCGTCAATCTTGGGTGCCACTTCCTGCCTGGCTGATGCGGATTGGTAAGGTAAGTGTGAATTGTTTTTCCCAGTATATCACAGGGTAAAGGTGTGCCTGTAAGTGTAGATGGAAAAACAAAAGGGATATTGAAAAATCAAGGAGAAAAGTAAAGTTAAAATGCATAAATTACAGAGGCGTGCAACAAGAACACTTTGAGAGGCAGCATGGCTGAATCATGTCTACTCTGTTTCCAGCTTTAACCTACAACAACAGCAGGACAGAGCAGGCCCACGGCGCCCACTCAACCTCCACTTAGCTTAGATTTTCAGCAAGACAGAGCACACATATACAGCAACATAGCATTTTCCAATTTAAGTAACTAAATCAATGCACCGCTGTCAGTCATACCACTACACTCGCCTCCACCACTACGCAGACATGTAGGTCTGCTGTGGTTGTTGTTGACTTGTTTACTTTTTAGGCCACTTCATGAAATGCCCCGAGTTATTCCATCAATCATCTCCGATCCTACTGACTGCAACGAATATAGTATGGTAATCACTGAGGACACTGTTCCGGGGTGGATATGGTCAAGAAACGACCAATGTCCAGCCCAATGTTAAGGGATAGAAGAGAAATGAGGTCTAGGGTAAGGTACTTAGGGACGGGGGAGACAACAAAGTGTCTCTTGTTGCCCTCACACACCCCGAGGGATGTCATGCTTCATCATCGGGCGTGTGCTCCTCGTCGGGCCGGCGGTGCAATGCCCTACGGGTCCCCCGAAGGGTCTCTTTGGCGGAGATCTTTTAGAGAGCTGCCGATAGGTGCATGCGGGTATGTGGAGGGAAAGTACCGGGATAAGTGGTGGAAGTAGTGTGTGCAAAGTAAATTAAAAGTACCTAAGGGTTACCTAAGACTAGGGAGTGTTTTAATAAAGAGGTACCCTTGGTACAGTAAAAAACCCATAGGTTAATCGTTACCTATCAAGACGTAATGTGTCTAAGGTAACTTACAAAAGTGGCCGACATGTTTCGCGCCTTAAGTGGTCAAAGCGATCCCTGGCGTTTCATCAGGACCAGTAGAGGTGAGTGATGTGAAGAAGGTGCACAGACTAAGTGTAGTGAGAGGGGTATTAATCACCTTCTCACTGGGCAAAGGAGGGGGTAGTGTCTCCTATACAAGTTGTGTGTGGTTAAGGAGTCTGTTGTGCCCCCTTTGCAAAAGACCTAGACCAAAAGAAAAATGATAAAAATGCACAGAGAGGGAAAAAAAGGAAATCAAGTTGAGTTCAAATGCGGAAGTTCCGTTTCGTACGGCATTTTGCAGGCAGAAGTAGTCTCCACACAATGCCGGAAGACAGTCATACTTTCACACACCAGTGGCACAAGTTCACTTGATATTGGTAGGAAGAGCAGCAAAAGGAAATCAAGTTGAATTCAAATGCGGAAGTTCCGTTTCGTACGGCATTATTGCAGGCAGAAGTAGTCTCCACACAATGCCAGAAGACAGTCATACTTTCACACACCAGTGGCACAAGTTCACTTGATATTGGTAGGAAGAGCAGCTGTGAGTGGCATCCCATGCTAGCCATATGTGACAAGTATCGGAGCCAGGGGGGGGCCGTAGAAACCGGCGATAGTGGGGCTGGGTAACCACTGATTCCCACATGCACTCTCAACTGTCACTAGGCCTAACAATAAGTTCACCAATCATGTAACGACAGACGATAGTCACAGAAATAATATCGCTGCCTCAGTAGTGGCTTCAAAACAACCCTGCAAACTCATTGCGGGACATCCAGGAGAGCATTCTTACCTAAAAAGGAGTTGGGATTACTCCTTGAGCTAAGCGGCGTAGGAGGCCCACACCATCTAGGGCTGGTAGCAGGCAGTTGCGGGTACCAGAAATGGGCTACACGCGAGGGGGGAGGAAAGGAATATTGGTGGTAGAGCATTAGAAACACTGAACACAAATATTAGCGGCGCACTATTGAGACTTACTTTTAGAGGAAGAGTGTCGTTGCCTGGAGAAATACTCACGGGTTGCTCAGGTGACGGCACTGGAAACCTGCCCGGTCCAGACGCCAGCTCGGAGGTAGGCAAGTGAACAGAACCCGTGGTTTTTAAAGTATGCGACCAGGGGACGCGGGAGGTGCCTGTTTCCGGTTTGGCAAAAAACGCTATGTCAGTGAACCCGGAGCTGATCATGCGTGAAGGTTTGCCGGGTCTCAGTGTTCTCTCGCGCATGCGTGCCTAAGTGCTCGCTCGCGTATGTGTTGCGTGAATAGTGCTCAACCTGCGCATGCGGGGAATGAAGGTATTCCCGTGATGGACATCGGGATAAGAAAGTTTCAAAATAACTTATTGTGGTGTATCTATGCACCAACAGTAGTCGTATATCCCCCAGTTCTCAGAGAGGGAGGCCTCCTTAATGGTGTAAGAGCGTGGAGATAGAGGCACGCCCTAAACATAGGAGTGATGTATGTTTAGACACACAGGGGCCTTGGTGTTGGTGAAGTCACAGTCTCAGATGGTAGAGGGTTGGCTTATAGCTAAAGAGCAGACAGGCTAGTAGCGTAGGACATGGGAAAGCATAGCCAGTTAGAAAACGTCCTGAGCGGAATCACAGATGGTCTATAAAATAAAAAAATTACTATCTTAAGGTTCATGTTTCTACCCACCAGAGGGTGGAGAGGTCGGTAAGCCGGAGAGGCAGATGGCCATATCCATGAAAAAGTGAGCTAATTCATTGATGAACTCAATGGCAAGTTTTTCATGACCATTTCAGATTAAAATCAAGTCCTCAATGTTTCTAGTCCAGATAGGTGGGTGTTCTGTGTATTTCTCATTTACCTCTGCCCAGACCACCTGCTCCTCCCACTAGCTCAGAAACAGATTAGCAAAGTTTCTTTCTTGTACCTAGTGGATTGGAGTCCTTTTGTATTTTGGACGGTTGCCGTTTACCGTCGCTGGCACTGGCACCAAGAAGCAGGCTGCACTGCGTTTGCGCAGCAGAGTTTGGTTGATATATATATATATATATATTTCTGTACACACATAGATAGATAGACCGATAGATAGATAGACCGATAGATAGATAGACAGATAGACCGATAGATAGATAGACCGATAGACATGTAGACCGATAGATAGATAGACCGATAGATAGATAGACCGACAGATAGACCGATAGATAGATAGACCGCCAGATAGACCGATAGAAAGATAGACCGACAGATAGACCGATAGACAGACAGACAGATAGACAGACAGACAGATAGACAGACAGACAGACAGATAGACAGACAGATAGATAGACAGATAGACAGACAGACAGACAGACAGACAGACAGACAGACAGACAGACAGACAGACAGACAGACAGACAGACAGACAGACAGACAGATAGATAGATAGATAGATAGATAGATAGATAGATAGATAGATAGATAGATAGATAGATAGATAGATAGATAGATAGATAGATAGATAGATAGATAGATAGATAGATAGATAGATAGATATCCTATGTTTTTATTACAAGATCCTGGCAGATAAGTAAGCCTGTCAGACCATCTAAAGACATTTGAGCAAGAATTCTTATAAGTGTTTAGCCATGCAACAGTTGGATAACTAAATACTTATAAGGTCCCAAAAGCGAGACCTATTGGCTATGTCAATGCTTGTTTCTGTTTATTACTGATCTGTAGTAATGGCGGCGCATGGGTGCCACTATTACTACATAGAAGTAATAAACAGGAAAAAAAAACCGGGCTCACGGAGAACATCAAAGCGGCCGTTTTAGCGGCAGTTTTCTGCCGCTAAAGCGGCGATAATTTTATCGCCTGTCTTGATAATATGCCCCTTTGTTTTTTAGCAGCAGTAATTTCTATCTGGCTATGGGTCTGGAGGGATTCTTCAGGCAGGTCTCTCACTAAACCTTCAGTGCTGGCCAGACCTGAATGGCATATGCACTTTTCTTGAATTTCTGTCTGTTTGTCCTATCCTTCCTTCCTGCTGGCAAGAGACCGTGGGTGACAGCTCAGTTCATAAAACCTTTGTAACATAACAATAGGGACAATCATTTCAAAAACTTTGTAAACCATGAGTACAAAGTGATTTGTGAACACTGACCTACTTTGTATGTATGCCAGTCAGTAATAAACACATCATTTGCTCCTCTTCCACTAGTTAGCATGCACTGCAGGTGCATCTATTTGTTGGCTGTCAACACTAGACATCAGTTTCCTAATGCACTAAGAGGCCGATTACGCTGTTGGTCATAAGTAACCCTGGGCTGAGTTCGCGTAGTCGCGCTACGCGGAATTCCGCGAAGGCACAAAAAAACTGAGCGAGCTACGCGGAGTTCCCAAGCAGGCGGAGTTGCTTGTTCCGCCCGGTCACAATGCGTTTTTTCTGTTCGGGAACGTGTATTGCATGTTCGGGGACGCTTTTTGCGTGCTTGGGGGAAAATATCACACGAACTTCACCACACGGTCGCCAATGGGCACGGCCATCTTTTTTTTCACTTTTTGCTATGGTTCTGGGCCTGTTTTTCTATCCTCCCTATACCTTTTCAATCCTTTGTTTCTAGAACCTTTTTTTAATCTTTTTTATTTATTATCTATCCCTCTCTAGTGCTGATTGTATATTTTGCATTTTTCCCTACTTTTTGTGTGGTTTTAGTGCGTTTTCACTCTATTACTTTTTCATTTCTTTTACTTACTTTCTTACTTCTTAACTTTTGTTTTCTGCCCCGCCTTCCCAGTACCATGGCAAAGAGCCTTAAGAAAACCAAGGGCCAGGGGAAGAGGAGTGAGAGCCGTGACCACCAGCCATGTGCCTTATTCAGTGAGGCGGAGGTGGCTGCACTGTTTTTTTTGTCTAGCGCCACCTCCCCTTAACCCCGGCAGCAGGTGGCAGGCCTGGGTCCGGGTACGGGCTCCGGGAGCGGCACCGGTGGTGGGAGAGGGTGCGCCGGGCAGTGTTTCGTTGCACCGGTGGTCCGACATCCTGGACCGGTAGCAGCACCTGCTGGACCTGCTTAGTGTTGAGGTCCCAGGGCTTGGTGAGTAGCTAATTATATTACTATTGTGTTCTCCTGTTCTGTGTTATTGCAAATATAATTTTTTCCGCATATAGCTAACATACTGCTGCTGCTTACATGCAGGTAACTTATGTTTAAAAATCTTATTATTATGTGATTGTTACTTCCAGACAGGTGCTCATGTTCGGCGCTAATAACTAATCATACTTGTTTGCAACGTTGTGCTCTCTTGGGCTGGTTATGTAAGAGAGGTTAGAGAATTTAATCCTTTCGCTGCGGCGGGAATTCTGCCGCAGCGCTGGGGGGTGCGGGGGGGCAGGGCGGTGGCGCTGTGCTCATGACGGAGCAACTCCGTCATGAGCCACGGTTGAGCTGTGCTCATGACGGAGCGGTTCCGTCATGACTCCGCCCAGTTGCGTTGTCCCCCCGCACAGGCGGGGAAACAGCGCCGCGTGGGCGGAGTGGCCGCCAACGGTCGTGGCATGACGGAACCGCTCCGTCATGAGCACACGGCAACCGTGGCTCATGACGGAGCGGTTCCGTCATGAGCGGGGAAGGGGTTAAGTTAGGTAATGCATATAGGAAAGACTCCAGTCCTTTCCTTCATCCTGTCAGGCTGCCCTGTCTCCTGTCACTAAGATAGTGGTAGTAGATAGTATTATTTGGTAATTTAGCGGCCTACGTGACACGTCCTCTCACATGACTTCAGTTCTAGTAGAACCTTTTGTAGTTAGTCCGTATAGTGAGTGATTAGAATAGCAAACAACCAATGGTGTATGCAATATGCATGCGTCCATCTATGCATTAAGAAGAATACAAATGCAGAATTAGCAATTGGTCCGTCAAAGGGGGTTTGTGTTGGAGACACAGATGATTGGGAATGAGATTGGAACTTAGTAGAAGCAAATATTTTTACAATTCATTCCAACACCTGGAATAGGTAGGCTAGGTGTGTTTAGGATTCAGGAATTGGAATTGAACTATGGAATAATAATGATCGGATAGTACTCGACTGCGATACATACCAGTCAACTACTACTAGTCGAATAGGTTGATCTTTAGGATAGGTCAATGTTATTGCAATTGCCGCATCCTCTCTAAAAATATTTTTAGAGCAATTATATATATTTATTTAACACAAATCATTTTGTGTCTCTTTAATTATGTCTTACATGATCAGCATCCAGGGGCAAGAAGAATACTGGGTCAGCTGGCAGTGCGGCGGGTGCGGGAGCTGGAGGGGCCTCCCAGGAGCAGCAGGAAGTGGCCTCAGGCACAGATGGCTATGCTGTTGGCCCCAGTAAGTCCTCCTCCTGGTGTTGTTATATATTGATACTTCCCTAACTTTTACCGCTCTATTATTTCCATTTCCTAATTTTAATTTTTCCAAAATCCTCTTCAATCTATCTGTTTCTAAATTCTTGTTTTTTTGCTCCATTACCTACTACTAAGTACGAGTACTAACATTGTTTCTAGTGTCTGTTTTTTTTTTACATCAAATCAAACTGCATCTGACTAACCTCTGCTCTGACTCTGTATTAGTCTGTCTGTAGTTTACTTTCTTCTGAGTTTCACTCAGCTTTCCCTCTCCCCTTATATGCGGATTGGCTAGTAGTGGTTACTGTAAGACTCAGAGAACCCATCAGTCCTAAGCTACTACTAGTACTAGTAAGGACTCCTTACTATTACTAGTACTAGTAGTACTACTCTGCTGGTCTGATTGCATGCCCAAGTAAGGTATTCTCTGCAGGTTTGTGAGATGAGAAGGCTTTAGTTTCTTTGACTGTCTCATCATGCTCAATCAGTAATGGTGGTCACTCACGTTGGACAGGAAACCCCAAAGTGGTGTACTTTACTTTTTCGAAATCAGGCCTAGTACTATTTTTACTAGCAGCAGTTGATGGTGAACACTGAACAACTGATTACCGTTCACCATGGCTGGAAGGCAGTATGAGGAGTAGGAGGACGGCACCATTATTTTCCAACTAAGAGAGACCTCATGTCCACCCAGTTGGCCACTCTTTTTTCTTTTCAAAAAATGAGATGCACCAATAGCTCTAGTCACTGAGTCCAGTCCTTTGGGTTGTCCTCTTCTTGAGAGACTTTTCAGAAATTGCCGCCAACAAAATGCCCAACCGGATAGTGTTATTTGATAGGACATATTGTCTACTCTACTCTAGTATTCAAATTGTAGATAGTGATGTGTGTGGTGTATGTATTAATAATTATGTATTTTCAATCTTGCAAATGAAAAACATAAATAGGGGAGGCGCATATGGCATCTAAAAAAAATTTAAATGTTTTTTCTAGGCGTACCAACCACCAGTGACGGGGCAAGCAGTGAGGGCCATGCCACTCCAGAGGGAGCGGGAGATGCGGCAGCTGCAGGGGGTGAGCCAGCAGCAGGGGCGGGCGGTGGTAAGTCATATTCCTTACTTATTGAGAATGATGAATACACTTGCTGCAAGGGTGTACACTCAGTACTAGTACACTGTACCTCTGCTGAGACTAAGTTGTTGTGAACACTGAACAGTTGAAGAAGACACCCTTTACTTAACATTAGCATTAGCGTCAGGGGTTGAGTAACTAATGGTCTATTCTATTCTATCTTCAACTCAGCAGAGACCATTTTATGACAAAGACAAAGAGTCAGATGAGTCGACGACATGTATGACTGTCAGAGAAGGATGCATGGGTGAAGGAAGGGGCCCCGGGATGCATATAGGTGGCGAATGAAGATTAGATGATAGGATGCATGGGTAGTTGAAGGATGGGTGAAAGGTGAAAGAGAAAGCAGAAAGGATGCCTGTCTGGGTGGGTGAAACTGTATGGGTGAAAGGAATCCTCTGGGGGGGTTTGAGGGGTCAAACTCTAAGGCAAGCAAGGACGCATGGGTGGTGGTTGGTTATATCTATGACAATCGTATGTTGTCGGTGAAAGCCGGTTTATGATAGCCATGTTTGGATGGATGGATGCCTGGATGGTATCATAGATAGTAGGTGAAAATAGAGTCAGACTGGATGAAGAGAATGTAAAAGAAAATTAAACCGTGCCAAAGGTGAAGATTAAGAATAAAAAGAGCAATGCACTGATAAATGAAAAAAACCCTGGGAAGAACATGGACTGTTTTTTTGCATGGTTTTTGATTCAAAGGTTTGAGATTGTACTTGTATTTCAGAATGGAATACTCCCTTGACTCACAGTAGTTTGCAAGCACATCATATATATTGTGCATGACTATTATTTATACCCTACCCACCCATCATTAATCGCCTCCCTCTCTGACTCCTAGCCCACTTCCGCTCCAGTCCATACCCATGTCATTTTTTAGTGTGTCAGCCATGGGGGGCCTATCAGCTGCATGGTAACTAGTACTTACAAATCACTCAGTATGTCTTCATCATCCTCTTCACGTGAGTGACATGATGTAGTGCCGCCATATATCATCATTCATAAGCATGTCATCATTAACTATCATCATGTGCCTTATTGAGGTACTCAGGGTGAAAGTGAAATTGTCTGAGCATTTGCCATTGATTTAACAGAGTATGGCCGTCATGGAAAAATATATAATTGTGCAGTACAGCTGCCCCACATGCAGACAGTAGTAAAGTAACATGAGTCTGCAACACAAGTATGTCTGTCTAGGGCACAAGCTGACTGAGCTGGCATGCCTACAAGATTAATGGTGCTAAAACCGGAGAGAGAGAAGAATACTTCTACTCTACTCCATAGTGCCTGAAAGTCTAATCACCACATCCAAATCTTAGAGGCAGAGGAAGTGAGGAGGATAATAGTACCACAACTGCTAGTGTTACTGTGCCACTATAATTTTTATGTGTGTAATTTTGTGTTACTATTTTGCTAAGAGTATTGGTTACCATTATCTTTTTTTTCTTTCTTGCTATAGCTACTCCTTACCAACCCACCAGGTAGGAGTTAGCAGCCAGGGTACGGCAAAGGAAGCTGGAGGTCACCCGGGATGAATATCGCCGGCTGGTTGTCCTGGCGGAGAAGGCGGCAGCTGCAGCTTACTCCAATGCCCCGGGCCCCACCCAGGCCCCTGACGTGCCTCCGGTGGTACAGCCGCCCATCAACATCTACTGCGGCCCCCCACCCCTGTTGTTCCTGAAGGAACTTTCGGCGCTGCATGCTCCTCAGGATGGCGTGCCTGGAGGAGATCCTGGAGTGAACTAGCCACCACCGGCACCCTCGCCGCTAGACGTCACCTCAGTCTTTGACCCTTGCCCCTTTTTTAATCGTTTTTTTGGTGGGTGGGATGTTGGGAGTTGTGGAAACAAAACTTTTTTTTCTTGAACTTCAACGTGGACGGACATTTATTTAATTTACTGGACATTGGTTGGGGTTAAGGAGAGGGGTGGGTCAGGTGTTGTGGGTTTTTCTTCCAGTTTATATTTGTTAAGGTAATAAATTATTTAGAGTTTTCCAATACATATGATGCAAATCTTTTCTGGGGGGGTAACTCTTTTACGTCACCTTGTTTGTTTCCTCCTTTTGCTGCAGGGCCACAGCCAGTTTTTGAAATCTGCCAATATTGTAACACACCAACAGATAGATGCAGTACCCTCACTTGTCCTACTACTGTCAGTCTCTCCTCCTAGTCTATGCATTCTGCAACTAAAACCCCTTTGTAGTATGCACTCGGAAGGATGTGGGTGTGTGAAATAGTTAATTAATTTCCAAAGTATATACATTATTGACTCTCCCACACTTCTTCTCTTACCTGTGATTGATGTTCGGGCGAAGCGATGGCTGCATGGTGATGGTTTGGTTTCCTAAGGTGCCATGGTGGGGGGTGGTAGGAGTAGTAGACAGTTGCATTTGCAAAAAAAGAAAATGAGACAGTCAGTCACCTGAGGGAGACTAGGGAACGAGTACTTAGTAGAAGTACCGTAAGTAGTAAGTACACAAGAAGAAGACTGCCAAACAAGAAGAAAGTGATGATGAATGATATTGATAAGCAATGCTAAAGTACAATATAACAGGGATAGCCTAGTACAAGTTACAACAAACTGAAGTTGACTCGATCTATGAAGTGGACAAGCGTAACCTTTAGTGCTGGATGGATGATAAATCGATGCCTGCAATTAATAAGTAATAATGGGTTAATAATTATGTTCCTGTGGAAAAAAAAAGAATAGCGAATACTTCTGAGCATGGGTGGGCAATGGGCAATCTAATCTGTTGCCAGTGTGGTCGAGATATATATATACATATACTTAGAGCAGAAGAAGATCCTTGCCCTGCCTTGAGTTAGTGTTGCTTTCACCACATTCTCCCCAGCAAGTGTGTGATCAATTATTGGTGTAAATTTAATTTAGTCTCTTCTCAATATAAATCACACAGGCCGGGGGAAGAGGGTTAGAGTTTGATGAATGGTTGGGAAGGGGTATTTGAGGGAAAGGTTTGACAAAGACAAACACAACACATGGACAACACACAATCTTGGCAGATGACCATCATAAATCTGTTAAGGGAGAAAAAGGAAATGCATGCATGATGATGACTTGAGGGTTAATGATAAGTAGTACTAGACTAGTAGTACAGGGCAGCAGTATATTATTAATTATTATTATTATTATTATGCAATTGCCTTGCCTGTCTGCCCTCAGAGAGACCCAAATTACATGCATGTTATGCTCTGTTGGACCAGGCTTTCTTTTAGAGCTAGCTAAGAAAATTAAAAAAATATCTGTAGGGATCAAATTAAGCAAAGAGCACATATAATAAACAACAACACACACAGTAGTAATGATTGAAGAGAAAAAGGGAATCAAATTAATTAAATGATGGTCAATGATACTAAGTTACTATGTTATGGTCAAATTGGGGAGTTGCATCTCTGCATTTCTCTTGGTCCTTCCTTCAATGGACACTCCGTCCGTCAATCTTGGGTGCCACTTCCTGCCTGGCTGATGCGGATTGGTAAGGTAAGTGTGAGTTGTTTTTCCCAGTATATCACAGGGTAAAGGTGTGCCTGTAAGTGTAGATGGAAAAACAAAAGGGATATTAAAAAATCAAGGAGAAAAGTAAAGTTAAAATGCATAAATTACAGAGGCGTGCAACAAGAACACTTTGAGAGGCGGCATGGCTGAATCATGTCTACTCTGTTTCCAGCTTTAACCTACAACAACAGCAGGACAGAGCAGGCCCACGGCGCCCACTCAACCTCCACTTAGCTTAGATTTTGAGCAAGACAGAACACACATATACAGCAACATAGCATTTTCCAATTTAAGTAACTAAATCAATGCACCGCTGTCAGTCATACCACTACACTCGCCTCCACCACTACGCAGACATGTAGGTCTGCTGTGGTTGTTGTTGACTTGTTTACTTTTTAGGCCACTTCATGAAATGCCCCGAGTTATTCCATCAATCATCTCCGATCCTACTGACTGCAACGAATATAGTATGGTAATCACTATGAGGACACTGTTCCGGGGTGGATATGGTCAAGAAACGACCAATGTCCAGCCCAATGTTAAGGGATAGAAGAGAAATGAGGTCTAGGGTAAGGTACTTAGGGACGGGGGAGACAACAAAGTGTCTCTTGTTGCCCTCACACACCCCGAGGGATGTCATGCTTCATCATCGGGCGTGTGCTCCTCGTCGGGCCGGCGGTGCAATGCCCTACGGGTCCCCCGAAGGGTCTCTTTGGCGGAGATCTTTTAGAGAGCTGCCGATAGGTGTATGCGGGTATGTGGAGGGAAAGTACCGGGATAAGTGGTGGAAGTAGTGTGTGCAAAGTAAATTAAAAGTACCTAAGGGTTACCTAAGACTAGGGAGTGTTTTAATAAAGAGGTACCCTTGGTACAGTAAAAAACCCATAGGTTAATCGTTACCTATCAAGACGTAATGTGTCTAAGGTAACTTACAAAAGTGGCCGACATGTTTCGCGCCTTAAGTGGTCAAAGCGATCCCTGGCGTTTCATCAGGACCAGTAGAGGTGAGTGATGTGAAGAAGGTGCACAGACTAAGTGTAGTGAGAGGGGTATTAATCACCTTCTCACTGGGCAAAGGAGGGGTAGTGTCTCCTATACAAGTTGTGTGTGGTTAAGGAGTCTGTTGTGCCCCCTTTGCAAAAGACCTAGACCAAAAGAAAAATGATAAAAATGCACAGAGAGGGAAAAAAAGGAAATCAAGTTGAGTTCAAATGCGGAAGTTCCATTTCGTACGGCATTTTGCAGGCAGAAGTAGTCTCCACACAATGCCGGAAGACAGTCATACTTTCACACACCAGTGGCACAAGTTCACTTGATATTGGTAGGAAGAGCAGCAAAAGGAAATCAAGTTGAATTCAAATGTGGAAGTTCCGTTTCGTACGGCATTATTGCAGGCAGAAGTAGTCTCCACACAATGCCAGAAGACAGTCATACTTTCACACACCAGTGGCACAAGTTCACTTGATATTGGTAGGAAGAGCAGCTGTGAGTGGCATCCCATGCTAGCCACATGTGACAAGTATCGGAGCCAGGGGGGGGGCGTAGAAACCGGCGATAGTGGGGCTGGGTAACCACTGATTCCCACATGCACTCTCAACTGTCACTAGGCCTAACAATAAGTTCACCAATCATGTAACGACAGACGATAGTCACAGAAATAATATCGCTGCCTCAGTAGTGGCTTCAAAACAACCCTGCAAACTCATTGCGGGACATCCAGGAGAGCATTCTTACCTAAAAAGGAGTTGGGATTACTCCTTGAGCTAAGCGGCGTAGGAGGCCCACACCATCTAGGGCTGGTAGCAGGCAGTTGCGGGTACCAGAAATGGGCTACACGCGAGGGGGGAGGAAAGGAATATTGGTGGTAGAGCATTAGAAACACTGAACACAAATATTAGCGGCGCACTATTGAGACTTACTTTTAGAGGAAGAGTGTCGTTGCCTGGAGAAATACTCACGGGTTGCTCAGGTGACGGCACTGGAAACCTGCCCGGTCCAGACGCCAGCTCGGAGGTAGGCAAGTGAACAGAACCCGTGGTTTTTAAAGTATGCGACCAGGGGACGCGGGAGGTGCCTGTTTCCGGTTTGGCAAAAAACGCTATGTCAGTGAACCCGGAGCTGATCATGCGTGAAGGTTTGCCGGGTCTCAGTGTTCTCTCGCGCATGCGTGCCTAAGTGCTCGCTCGCGCATGTGTTGCGTGAATAGTGCTCAACCTGCGCATGCGGGGAATGAAGGTATTCCCGTGATGGACATCAGGATAAGAAAGTTTCAAAATAACTTATTGTGGTGTATCTATGCACCAACAGTAGTCGTATATCCCCCAGTTCTCAGAGAGGGAGGCCTCCTAAATGGTGTAAGAGCGTGGAGATAGAGGCACGCCCTAAACATAGGAGTGATGTATGTTTAGACGCTCAGGGGCCTTGGTGTTGGTGAAGTCACAGTCTCAGATGGTAGAGGGTTGGCTTATAGCTAAAGAGCAGACAGGCTAGTAGCGTAGGACATGGGAAAGCATAGCCAGTTAGAAAACGTCCTGAGCGGAATCACAGATGGTCTATAAAATAAAAAAATTACTATCTTAAGGTTCATGTTTCTACCCACCAGAGGGTGGAGAGGTCGGTAAGCCGGAGAGGCAGATGGCCATATCCATGAAAAAGTGTGCCTAGATGTGGCCTTCTACAATTCAGACCATGGGATGTCGTCACCCAAACTCCGGCCTGCTTTATTACAGCACTCATTGCTTTAGCTTTAACCAACAACTTCTTTTTGTACAAAACCACCATATATCATCAGGTACAAGGTACCAGTATGGGCAGCACCTTCGCGCCGAGCCTGGCAGGGTTGTACATGTCCCATTTTGAAACCAACCATATCTTCACAGACACCAACCCTTTCCACCAACACCTTGTCACATGGAAACGCTACATTGATGACATCTTGATTCTTTGGAGGGGCCCGGCACCCTTGACACTGGAATTCTTCGAATGGATCAATAATCAAGATCCCCATCTACGCTTCACAATGACATCTAGTAAGAAGACAATCCCTTTCTTGGATCTATCCATCAAACTTGAAAACGGGGAATTACATACCAGCACATATAAAAAAAATACGGATTGTAACAGCCTCCTTAGTTTCAAGAGCCACCACCCTAAAGCCCTAAGGGAAAATTTACCATATGGCCAGTTCCTTAGAATTAGACGCAACTGCAGCAAAATACAGGACTTTGAACTGCAAGCTAACAACTTGACAGATAACCTGACAGAGAGGCACTACCCGGTACAGGTGATCAAGCAGGCCAAGAAACGGGCCAGAAATAACACACAAGAGGGCCTCCTGGAAACGAGGGAGCCTGAAATCAATAACCTGATCACATGTGTTACCACGTTCACCCCTCTCTCCAACAAAATTAAAAGAATCATCAATCGCAATTGGAAAATCCTGAACAGCGATGCCCTGAATATCCCTACGCCCCGCTTCGCATTCAAAAGGACTGAAAATCTAAGAGACCAGTTGATTAATACACGACCACGTCCTAAGCAGATAAGGAAAGAGAACACCCTTTGGGACCTCCCAGCAGTCACAGGTCACTATCCATGCGGCACATGTAGTGCCTGTGCCTCCACACGACACACCAAATCCTTACAACTGGGCAATCTGAAATGGGAACAACGCAGACATACTAACTGTAACACAACTAATTGCATATATTTGATCTCGTGCCCATGCGATCTGTACTATGTTGGAATGACCACCAGACCCATCAAGATAAGAATCAGTGCACATAAAAGTACTGTCAGGCGAGCACGCTCAGCCACTAAACTGACAAACCACTTTTTGGAGAAGGGTCACCCCTGCGAAGCAATCCAGTGGACCATTCTGGAATCCAATACCAACTGGACCAGTGACTCCCTCTTTAGGCGGGAACAACGCTGGGCCCACCGCCTACACACGGATACCCAGGGGCTTAATGACGACATCCCATGGTCTGAATTGTAGAAGGCCACATCTAGGCACAATTTTTCATGGATATGGCCATCTGCCTCTCCGGCTTACCGACCTCTCCACCCTCTGGTGGGTAGAAACATGAACCTTAAGATAGTAATTTTTTTATTTTATAGACCATCTGTGATTCCGCTCAGGACGTTTTCTAACTGGCTATGCTTTCCAATGTCCTACGCTACTAGCCTGTCTGCTCTTTAGCTATAAGCCAACCCTCTACCATCTGAGACTGTGACTTCACCAACACCAAGGCCCCTGTGCGTCTAAACATACATCACTCCTATGTTTAGGGCGTGCCTCTATCTCCACGCTCTTACACCATTTAGGAGGCCTCCCTCTCTGAGAACTGGGGGATATACGACTACTGTTGGTGCATATATACACCACAATAAGTTATTTTGAAACTTTCTTATCCCGATGTCCATCACGGGAATACCTTCATTCCCCGCATGCGCAGGTTGAGCACTATTCACGCAACACATGCGCGAGCGAGCACTTAGGCACGCATGCGCGAGAGAACACTGAGACCCGGCAAACCTTCACGCATGATCCGCTCTGGGTTCACTGACATAGCGTTTTTTGCCAAACCGGAAACAGGCACCTCCCGCGTCCCCTGGTCGCATACTTTAAAAACCACGGGTTCTGTTCACTTGCCTACCTCCGAGCTGGCGTCTGGACCGGGCAGGTTTCCAGTGCCGTCACCTGAGCAACCCGTGAGTATTTCTCCAGGCAACGACACTCTTCCTCTAAAAGTAAGTCTCAATAGTGCGCCGCTAATATTTGTGTTCAGTGTTTCTAATGCTCTACCACCAATATTTCTTTCCTCCCCCCTCGCGTGTGGCCCATTTCTGGTACTCGCAACTGCCTGCTACCAGCCCTAGATGGTGTGGGCCTCCTACGCCGCTTAGCTCAAGGAGTAATCCCAACTCCTTTTTAGGTAAGAATGCTCTCCTGGATGTCCCGCAATGAGTTTGCAGGGTTGTTTTGAAGCCACTACTGAGGCAGCGATATTATTTCTGTGGCTATCGTCTGTCGTTACATGATTGGTGAACTTATTGTTAGGCCTAGTGACAGTTGAGAGTGCATGTGGGAATCAGTGGTTACCCAGCTCCACTATCGCCAGTTTCTACGGCCCCCCCCGGCTCCGATACTTGTCACATATGGCTAGCATGGGATACCACTCACAGCTGCTCTTCCTACCAATATCAAGTGAACTTGTGCCACTGGTGTGTGAAAGTATGACTGTCTTCTGGCATTGTGTGGAGACTACTTCTGCCTGCAATAATGCCGTATGAA
Source organism: Triturus cristatus (assembly GCF_964204655.1). Classification (NCBI taxonomy): domain Eukaryota; kingdom Metazoa; phylum Chordata; class Amphibia; order Caudata; family Salamandridae; genus Triturus; species Triturus cristatus. The sequence goes on from NC_140592.1 coordinate 742,801,961, forward strand.
ACGGAACTTCCGCATTTGAATTCAACTTGATTTCCTTTTGCTGCTCTTCCTACCAATATCAAGTGAACTTGTGCCACTGGTGTGTGAAAGTATGACTGTCTTCCGGCATTGTGTGGAGACTACTTCTGCCTGCAAAATGCCGTACGAAACGGAACTTCCGCATTTGAACTCAACTTGATTTCCTTTTTTTCCCTCTCTGTGCATTTTTATCATTTTTCTTTTGGTCTAGGTCTTTTGCAAAGGGGGCACAACAGACTCCTTAACCACACACAACTTGTATAGGAGACACTACCCCCTCCTTTGCCCAGTGAGAGGGTGATTAATACCCCTCTCACTACACTTAGTCTGTGCACCTTCTTCACATCACTCACCTCTACTGGTCCTGATGAAACGCCAGGGATCGCTTTGACCACTTAAGGCGCGAAACATGTCGACCACTTTTGTAAGTTACCTTAGACACATTACGTCTTGATAGGTAACGATTAACCTACGGGTTTTATACTGTACCAAGGGTACCTCTTTATTAAAACACTCCCTAGTCTTAGGTAACCCTTAGGTACTTTTAATTTACTTTGCACACACTACTTCCACCACTTATCCCGGTACTTTCCCTCCACATACCCGCATGCACCCATCGGCAGCTCTCTAAAAGATCTCCGCCAAAGAGACCCTTCGGGGGACTCGTAGGGCATTGCACCGCCGGCCCGACGAGGAGCACACGCCCGATGATGAAGCATGACATCCCTCGGGGTGTGTGAGGGCAACAAGAGACACTTTGTTGTCTCCCCCCGTCCCTAAGTACCTTACCCTAGACCTCATTTCTCTTCTATCCCATAACATTGGGCTGGACATTGGTCGTTTCATGACCATATCCACCCCGGAACAGTGTCCTCATAGTGATTACCTCATTGACGTTTCGGAGCATAGGCACTGGACCATTAATTAGCTCCTGGTCCCCCCCCCCTTTTCTTTACGCACGAATATATTATGGTCATCATGGTGTCCAACTCTGTAGTATACCGAGTGAGTCCAGATTCCATATTCAAAAATGCAATGGATCGACCTGCAGTAGAAGTACAATTTTGCTATTAAACAACAAGAAGGTAAACATTTACTTGAGTCACTTTTTTGTGTGTAGATTAGATAAAATACTAGTACACTTCCTGCACAACAACACAAACACCAATCACTCAGAGTCAGCGTCCAATGCATGCCATCATCATTACCTGTTCTTAAGGAGCAGTCCCTCCTGGCTCGGAAAGGAGGATAGGTACAGTCAAATAGTCATGTTCTTTGGAGGGAGTCGACGAGGCAGGCACACATTTCTTGTACTATTCTCCATCCAATGTCTGGCTTGAGGGAAATTGATTTAGGGCAAGTCAGGACTGGAGGAGTGGACTGGAGCAGGACTCGGAGAAGTGGACTTACTTCTTTAATGACTGCACACAGTTGCAACTCCAATACGGCAATAAAAGAGTAAGACGGTGGTGATGGATTTGTTGTGATTGGAACCTGAAAGACAGAGACACACACAAATAATAAAAGTAAATAAGGAAGAAAGAAAAAGTAACAAGTTGAAAGCCTAGTTGTCAGGAAAGTAGAGCTCGTCCTCAAACTCTGGTGGTTCGCCAAGAAGTAGGTCATCTAACATACTACTTCCATGACCTAAGTCGCTGTCATCATCTTCCTGCTGTGCTACCTCAGGTATGGTGTAATCCAGTGGTATAAAGTATTGATTCATTTTGAGCACGGTTAACCTCTCCACGTTTTGGGGCGAGGGATTGGTCCATTTCACTGCTACAATGGCACCAGCAGCACTGAAAACATGCTCAGAAGAGACACTTGCGACAGGACAAGCCAGATAGTTTATCGCCAGCCTGCTGAGCACTGGCCATTGGCCCCTTTTCTCAAACCAATACACCAATGGGTTTTGATCAATGTAGACCTCTGTTTGGTCATCAAGATAGGCCTGGACCATCCGCTCAATGCTCAGGGGTGCTCCACTTTGCTCTGCCTCTTTTGCCTTTGCCTCAGCACTGGACCTAACAAGCCCTTGCCTTACATACCATTCGTGTGCTGATTTTACTGGGGCTAATGATCCTGTTCTTGCTATTGTTGATGTTGTTCTTGGTGTTGTTGGTGGTTTTGACTGCTGTGAGCCAACCGCACTTCCCTCAGGCTCTGAAGTTTAACTTGACGCCAGCTGCCCTGCAGTACTTGTTGTGGGCTGGAGTAGCGGGCCTCTACTTCCCAGCCATTCTTTTTCCAAGCGACATTGTCTTCAACAGCTATCCAAGTTTTGTACTTGTCAACATCCACTTCTAGAAAAGGAATCAATGTGTTAGTGTTCAGTACTGCTTTGTACCGTGGATCCAGAATTGTGGCACAAATGTAATGGTTGGATGCCACAATGTCTGTTTGCACCCTTGTATTTTCAGATAAGCAAAGGGTTAAGCTCTCCACCAACTTATATGCTTCTTTTTTCCTCCACACCTGCGTACATTGCGGACACCCCCTTCAGCTGTTCCTGTAGCATGTGCAACAATGGGATAGCTTGGCCCATAGTACAGTCCTCCTTGTTGACTTCACGTGTGAAGAGCTAGAAAGGAAGTAGCATCTCTGTCAGGCATTTAACTAGGCCCCATTGGTCCATCTCAACGGTCATGCCTTTCACAGTAGCATCCCTTCTTTGCATGACCTATTCATTGATTGGTCTGTACTGCTAAAACAGACGTTCAAGCATGTAATAAGTTGAGTTCCAATGTGTTGGCACCTCCTGGATGAGTGCTTTAACCGACACTCTATGCTTACGTTGAATGATCCTCACTGTTTCCGGGCTTTAAAAGAATGGCTGAAATATGTGCAGATTCTTCTGCAGGTGGTCAGTAAGTTGCTGACTCAGTCTTCTTTTTTCAGAAAGTCTTGAACAATAATGTTAACGCAGTGCGCCAAACACAGGACCCTGAAATAGCCACCATCATACATGGCCCTAACTATATTACTGCCATTGTCCGTGGCAACAAAACCAGTGTTAAGCCCTCTTGGGTGCAGCCATTCAAAGACCTTGCTGTTAAACTCTTCCAAAATGTTTGCAGCAGTATGAGATTTCTCTATGGCGAGCATGGCTACAGTTGCATGTTTCTGAGTGGCATTCAAAATCTCAGCAGTGTCAACACCTGCAGATATCTTTTCTCAAACCCCCCAAAAGAGATCCAGTGTGCAGTGATGCACATTTAATCAGTGGCTTGGCAACTGGTCCACATGTCTGCTGTCAGGTGGATAGTGTGAACAGCACTCTGCTGCAAAGCTTGTCAAAGCAATTCCAGCACGTCGTGTTGTAGTGCTTGAACAGCAACTCTGGCAAAATAGGACCGGCTAGGAACCTTCCATTTTGGGTAGATGGTTGTCACAAATTCAACTAGACCCACCCCTTCCACAAAAGAAAAAAGGAGAAGGTCAAGCGCTAACATTTTTGCGAGCTTCGCATTGTACTAACGTGCCATTGGGTGGTTGTGTTCGTACTGCCCCTCTGACCTAAACATGCTGACAGTGGTAGCCTGGATTTTTTTCTGTACTGGTGCAGGTGACATCTTCATGATGCCAGATGTTGTTAGGCTCAGTACACGTTTCGTTGTGGTACTCTCTTGCCTGTGACCCCTTGGTGTCTCAGCCTGACTCTTACTCTTGTGCCACTGCGATGTTAAATATGTGGATCTGACCGGTACCACTGGACTGCTGGGGACAGGGCTACTTTGTGTACCAGAGAGAATGTTTTCCTTTTGTTCACCTTCCACCATGATCGGATCTTCTACACCTTCATCCCCACCAACAACAATGGGTGCCGTTTTTTGGCCGCTAAGGTGCGCCTCCCACTGGATCATGTGGTGTTTTTTCAGATGGATTGTTTGGCCTCCGGTACCATCGTTTGTACCAAGCTTACACCGACTTACAACTTGTCCACAAATTGAGCATATCGCAATGATCACCTCCTTCCTGCTAACTGAAAAAAGTCCCAAACTGGGGAGCTGAACTTTCTGGAGCTGCTGGTGACACATCCAATGCCGGATGAACTAGTAGGTGGGCATGGAGTTTGACTCTCTGCAGTACCTACCTCTACTGCGTTGGTTGTGCTGGATGTAGGTCACTGCCGGGCCTTTGAAAATGCAAAGATGGAAGCTGGAGGTGGTGTTGGTGTTATCTGTGTTGGTGGTATCCGTGCCACATCCCTCACAGCAATTTGAGATGGGATAATGTTGTCAGTCTCCACTGGGGCGGGACTAATGCCCGTGATGACTGGCTCATCATCATCATCATCCTCCTCTTCTACATCTACCTCCATATCTCTAAGGCTTTCTGTGACCTTCCTTTTCCCTAGCCTTGTCTCGTGGTGTGTCTCCCTCTCAGACTGAGGTGGTGGGATCCAATTGGCGTGTTGATCATCAGAAGGGGGGTTGCAGAAGAACTCGATGGACTAACCCTTCTTTTCCTTGCTGGGGATCTGGAAGACAATGGATCTTCTGAAAGAGTGGCTTGCTCTTCTTCTTCCTCTGCAGGAAGCTGGAGTTCCTGAACTTCCCCTACTTCAGGAGGAACAATTACTATTGTGGGCAGTGGTTGTGGCTGTTGTTGTGCACTGAGTTTCCTGCGTTGATTGGGTACTACTTTGCGTTGATGATAAGTCAATTTCAACATCACTGCTCATTGGAATTGTCGTGATTAGACTGGCTGCCTCTGTGACAGACATGTGCTTGGGCCTAGGTTGGTGGGGTGGGTCCACTAATGGAGGGGTGCTGCTCCCAGCTTGCTCCCTGGACACCGCTGCTGCAGGCGCAATTTTTTTATCCCAAAAAAGACCTTGGGCGGCACACCAGTCTTGGTAAGTGGCAGTTCCTTCTTCTCACTGGCACGTTTCTTGGTACTGGATGACATGGTACCTTTCTTTGGGGCCATCTTCTTCAGATGTCAACAGCACGTAGTGGCACAAGTTGAAGAGATGTCTGTGGTCACACGTCACATGACGTCGTGCGCAGCAGGACTTCTGTCTGGCAGTACAATGGGTGATGATGCCTCCTCCTCTTTTGTGCACCTAAAAGCAAAGAATCAAGAAGAACATCAGTGAAACGTGGCATTTATTGTTGTGGTTCAATTACTACTAGTACAAACAAACAAATATAATCTATAACTTAGTGTGTGGTCACACTTGTTAGTGTTATTATTAATATTATTAAATTTTATTAACTCAGTTATTAAACAAACATAGCAACAATGTACCATTTGTGAGTCTTTGACAACAAGGGCTTTCATGGTGTACTGTGTACACTCAGGAAGGATAGGAAAAAAGAAGAACAAAAACTAAATTACAAATGTAATGGATGGAACCTGTTTGGCATTGTGCATCACGTGGGAAGCAGCATTCAGGAAGCTGCAGCTGGCAATGGGGGTGGAAGCAGTAGGCCAAGAGGGACAAAGGAAAGACATGCAGGCCTATGGGCTGGCAAGAGCAGCACACTAACTACCACCACAAAATGGCCACCAGCCACATGGTCATTCACAACAAGCAGGAGGCCTGGAAAACAATAAACACAAGCAGGCCATATGGCCAGATAAAGGAGGCATGCTAAACACAGCTTTAATGCAACAGTGCAAAAACGAAAATCCACAGGGCTAAAAAAGGTTTGCAAGTTACACAACAACCATACCACACACATCCAACAAAGACATTTATTTAACACACATTAAAAAACACATTTTGCAATCCAATCTAATGCCATCCATGACCTAAATGATGTTTAAACTTGACAGACACCACAAAAACAGATGCTTCATGCACCCTAATGAGTAGCTCTGGGCCTATTGGTTGGAAACCCCATTGGCAGACTAGGCCACATAGTGAATCAATTCAAATCAATAATATTGCAAATGTATTACAAAATGTAGTGAACTGTGCTGCATTTTTTGCTGGGTAAAAGAAGAAAAAATGGCATGCAGATCAACAACAAGGCATGGGCACCACAAAGAAGGCTTGCAGGCCTAATGCTGAAGCACACTGGCTGCCTTCCCAATATGGCCGCAAGCCACATGGCCAGGCTGGGCCACCACAACAACAAGAAAGGGAAGACAGACAATGGAGGCCTATGGCAAAAGCACAATGACTGCCTTGCCTTCACAAAATGGCCACCGGACACATGGCCAGGCCATCACCACAACAACAAGAAAGGGAAGACAATGCAGGCCTATTGTAAAAGCACACTGACTGCCTTCACATAATGGCCGCCAGCCACATGGCCAGGCCACAACAACAAGAAAAGGAAGACAGATAATGCAGGCCTGTGGCAAAAGAACACTGCCTTCACAAAATGGCCGCCAGCCACATGGCCAGGCCACAACAAGAAAGGGAAGACAGGCAATGCAGGCCTATGGCAAAAGCACACTGGATGCCTTCGCAAAATGGCTGCCAGCCACATGGCCAGGCCACCACAAGTTCCAACAACAAGAAATGTATAAAAGATGAAAAATTACTTACAAAGAAACAACTAGGTTCCTACTAAACTACAGGCCACCCACCACAATAAATAAAAAAAAGAGGAAAAGTACAAAAAAATATAGGTGCACCTTAGGTCGGACGCTTTACGACCGACATCATCGGTTTCATTTCCGACTGGCTAATTACAATACAGCCAGTTGGAATTGGAACGTTTCAATTCCAACCGGCTGATTACAATACAGCTGGTTGGAATGAATTGAAACCAGCTAGCCATTCCGGCTGGCTTCCAACAGGCTCAAGGAGCCCATCGGCCAGTCAGAACCAGCCCGTAATCTATATGGATGGAGGTCTACGGCGTCTGGATTACGATGCACGGTTTCTGGCAGGGGTTCCATGCCGACCTTTCCGGTTGGGGGCGTGATTCCGGCTTCATCCTAAAGGACGTTTCTCCTACAGATGGCCAAATGACTGATGCCTATGGTAAATAAATTAGGCCCTGGCAATATTTCCAGTTACATTCTCACCCTGCCTTTTCCTTTATAAATTATGCTCAGTTTAGTGAGTGAAAAGTATTTGAAAAATAAACCATACTATTTACAGAGAATTAAAACATTAAATTCAATGTCGTTTTGAGATACCATAAGATATGTGTTACTTTTCCTCCCATAGTTTGAATTTTTTTTATTTTGTTTTAAACAATACTTTACGAAGAAACACAGGAAAAACCAACAGCTCAATAACATCATAAGCGAGACATGTTGGCTTTCTCAATGCTTGTTCATTGGGTTGTCACCATTACAAACTCAGATGTACTGTATTGAGTGTAAGATTCTCAACCAGGCAACCATGGGGAGAAGAGTTGGCCTAACGGCTAGTGCGATCGACCTCGAATCTGGGGAGCCAGGTTGAGGTCTCGGCAATGACGCTGAACATCCTGTGATTCTGGGCAAATCACTTAATCTCCCTGTGCCTAACAAAAATTAATGTGTCCTCGTGTAACGCAACTGGTGCTATGTAAAGTGCTCTGATACCCAGTACCGGGTCAAGTTACGCGCTATATAAAACTCTGTAAAAAAAAAAAAAAAAACATCAGGCATTCTGTCACAAAATTAAAAGTAAACCATATTACAGTAGGCAAACCAAAATGCTAGGTCTCCTAAGAGGGCCTACCAGGGATTGTGACAGTGTAAATCTTCTATCTCCACAGTTTGTCAGTGGGGACCCAACACCAAAACTCTAGCCTATTACAGTAAACTGTGAGATTCCATTTAACACAATACCTCTCTGCAGAATTTCATAGAGCAGAAAATTATGCAAAATGTGTTGGATACAGCCCAGGAAATAGCAGGGTTATTAAGGAAAAATGTGCATTTGGTGTAGACTGCTGAGTGTATTTCTGTGAAGTTAGGCGATTCATCGTGAACAGCGGTGGCCCCTCAATTATGGCGAAGGAGCGCCACCCCCCTGCCACCAGCTGAAAATAAAATAATAATAAAACTAGTTTCTAACCTGTTTTATTATCGTTTTATTTTAATCACCCTGGACCCGCCCCCAGGACTCTGACGAGTCTTGCGGCGGGTCCAGTTGATGACACTGTGGTGGTGGAGTGCTAGTGCTAGTGCACTCCCTTGTACCATCACTGCGCATGAGATTTTTGGCAGGCCGTTTCAGGCCGGCAAAACACCTCATGCACAGTGAAGCTCTCTCCAGCACCAGCTGAGTTGCTGGGGCTAGAGAAGGCAGGCACAGGCTCCCAGTCTGCCTGGGAGTGCAAAGTTGTAGAGCTCAGGCCAATCCCAAAGCTGCTTTCCTGCAGCGTCATGACTGGTCGGGAGCTTGTCCCAGAAGCAGGAAGAATGGGATGGAGCGGACGGTTGAGGCGGCGACGCTCTGGTAAGTTTTCTTAATTTTTTTATTTTGTCCACGAGTATCCCCCCCACCCCAGCTCCCTTTTCCGGCCCGCCCCATCCCTTTGACAGGGGACGGGCTTCAACTGATTGTGAATGCAGTGGTCGTGAAACCCTGGGATCCGAAAGACAGAATTATTGTGGTAGCTGATGCTAGTGTGTACAAACTGAACAGAGCTGAAGGAGGAGCAGTAAGCATACCCCATGTTGCCTGTTGCCTTGCTTCTCCTTGAAGGCAGCAGCCATGTTGAGTAATAGGAATATTTTTCTGTGCCGTGTGTGGTACATCTAAGAATGGTAAGAGCGGCTGTGCTTCTGAAACGAGGCAGCAATGACGCAAGGAGAGAGAGGCCTGTTAAGCTCTCTTGAACCCCTGAACAGCGATCTGAGAAAGGAATCAAACACTATAAAATCTGCAGCGAAAGATGTGGAGAAGAAGTATGAGGGTCTGGACAATATAGTGCTTCTTGTAGAACAGAAGCTGGGCTGGAAGGGCATGCTATTGCAGTTGATATGAGGCAAAATGAGGGGAAACCATTTGATTCTCGGCAATGGATGTGCTTGTGCAACCCGAACAAGGGTCTTCAAACTGGGGGGCGGGCCCCCCTAGAGGGGCCACAAGTGATCACGAGCGGGGGTGCCAGGCTCTGGCCAAAAGAAGCATTATGCTAACAGTGCTGTTGTCAGCAGAAGAAAGTAAGCAGCAGTAAGCCGCTCTGTAATGGGCCATCACTAACATCTTTTGTAATTAATATCCTGGCTGGGAGAAGGTGTCAAAAGGGAAGGGACTCCAAACATGCTTCCAACCCCCCACCCTCATTTCTAATAACCACACTGTGGATACTTTTACACATTAGTATGGCCTGCCTGACCAGAATAGTATGTTTGGCAGTCATGTATTTTATTGTATTTTTAAAACGGTAACAGAACTTAACTGCAGTGTTTAAATAAGTCTAGACATATTGAAACACTGCCAGTTTAATAGAATAGAAAAATGTTTGGGGGGGCTGGTGATTTTTTTTTTATTCGGGCGTGGCATTAAAAAGTTTGGAGATCATTGATCTAGAAGAAATGATCATGGGGATGGACAACTTGCATAGGTGTACCCACTTCAGAATCCTGGGTATACCAGCAGGGGCGTGGCTTCCATTGGTGCAGTAGGTGCGGTGGTATTGGGGGCCACAGACCTGAGGGGCCCACTGAACCCTGATTATTGCTGTATATTATAATTCGAGCAGCAGCCGAGGGGTGGGGAGCATTTCCTTCCTTGTTCTAGGGCCTATGACCACACGGGCTAGCTACTAGGTCCCACCTGACATTGAGAATGAGGCTCTTTCTGGCAGAATCACTGAAACATTGTCTGAGCTGCTTGGCCTATCACAGGACTCGGTGCGCGATATAATTGTGAAAACTTTCCAACTATCCCACAAGCTGGGACAATCCAGGGAATCTGCCAAATGTACACTATTAGTGGTGATGAGCTCTGCAAATCAAAAGGATCAGGTTTTAAGGACAGCTTTACAGAAGAAAGTGGAGCTGAGGGGTGAGAAGACATTTTGGGCTAAATGTACAAAGATCAGAACAGCAATTTCCTAATTGTAGGATTTTTTGTGAATCACAATCAGGAAATCGCTATTGAATGAAACTCTGTTAAGTTTAATTAGTGATTTGTAGCGGGTCGCAAATAGACTTACCTCATGAATATTAATGAGGTAGGTCGCAATTTGCGACCCACTGTAATTAGCTGCCTTCACAGGGATGGTGCCCCGCTGGGGTCAGCCTACCACCATATCTGTGAATGCTTTTAAATTCAGCAATCTTTTTTTTTAAGTGCAGCCCATTTTCCTTAATGGAAAACGGAATGCGTTTAAAAACAGAAAATGAAACTTTGAAGTTTCATTTTTTAGAGTAGGCAGCAGTCTATGGAACCACTGCCTGCTCTTAAAAAATATTTTGCCAACAATTTTCAAAGGGGAATGGGTCCCTTCGGGACCCCTACCCATTTGCGAATGAGTTACCTCCAGTTTTAAAATGGGGGTAAATTACGAATGATTTGCGATGCATTTCGGTCGCAAAACATTCGTACGTACCTTTTAAATTCAGTATTAGGAAGGGATGCCCTCAACACGCCCCTTCCACATACTGAATCGCAGAACCCAAATTGCGATTCAGTAATAAGTTACTGAATCGCAACTTGGGCTTTGTACATCCCCAAAAAACATTTTTGCAGTTGCAAACAGCACGATTAAGAGAATCGAGACATTTGCGACCGCAAACATGCTTTGTACATCTATAAGGTGACCTGACGTCCCAGATTTGTCAGGACAGTCCTGGTTTTTGAAGGACTGTCCTGGCGTCCTGACCCTTTTTTTCTAAAATGATAAAAATGCCCCGGTTTTTAAGGGAGGGCGGGGTGAACCTGCACATTAATCACAGTGTTGTATAGGCTCACGTTTCAACCGGCTCTTTCAGAAACTGGAGACATACGTTCTCTCGTTTAGACTCTCCTGCTGTGCTGCATTGCCTCATTCAGGCAGCACAGCAGGATTTAATGAGGTGTGAATCAAGGCTGTAGGGCCTGTATGTCAACTCGGGGCCCACCAGCAGTCGGACCCTGGAGCAGTTTCAGAGAACAGGGAGGGAATGTGAAAATAAAAAAATATATATATATATATATATATTTATAATATATCTTTATATATAAGGAGGCAGATTTATGAGCCCCTTGCGCCACTTTTGCGTCACTTTTCCCATGTTAAAAGTGACGCAAAAGTGGCGCAAGGGGCTCATAAATCTGCCCCAAGATGCCCTGCGGATAGGACAGTTAGTCCTATGTCTATGTCTGTGCCCGTCCCCGTTTTTCTTTCTGAAAATCTGGTCACCCTATACATCCAGCCCTTTGTTCCTTGGTCTCAGTACGTATACCATAGTCCATAAGACATGGCTGATGTGCATTAAACAGGAGTTGTTAAAACAGGAGTAACTGCATCAATTGTGATTCTTCTGCTATTCTTGTCCTAGCTGTTGCCTCCACTTGCTGTCCCTATTGGCCGTTGTTGTTTGCTGCCTGGGCTTGCTTGCTTAATGTGTTGCTTCTACCGCTTTTCTGTGTTTATTGTAGCGTCTGTCTGGTTTGCTTGAGCTGTTTATTGCATGTGTTAGGCCTATGCTGTCTAAAGCTGCTGCCTGTGTTTGTTTACAATTCTGTGTGGCCTTCTTTCCCAGTTGGAGGCAGCATAGATTGCTGCTGTGCCTGCTTCTACCACTTTTCTGAGTTTATTGTAGCTTCTGTCTGTTTTGCTTGAGCTATTTAGTGTTTGTGTTAGGCCTATGCTTTCTGAAGCAGCTGCCTGCGTTTGTTTACAAGTCTGTGTGGCCTTCTTTCCCAGTTGGAGGCAGCCCTTGCTGCTCTGCCTGCAGTGGAGGAGGAGGAGGAGGGGTGGCGACTGGCTGCAGTGAAGGCCTCTGTGCTTCTCTGACCTTGCATTCACAGAGCGGAGGTCGGGGCCTTAGGGAGGGGTAACCACATGATCGATTTATTTCCAGCTCAGTGACAACAGTTCCAGAGGATTCCGATTCCCGTGAGGGCGGCCCGTCTCAGTGAACTGGCCTCTCCGTGCGTCACCACTGCACAGTCTTCTGGCTTCTCTAAGAAGCCACCACTGCCAGCGCCACTGCTCCGGTATCTATCTGCCCCAGCGGGAAGCGGCACGAGTACTGATGTCTCCTGGCACTCCACACTGCATAGGTTGCGCCTGTAGTTCGCGCTCCAGTGCGCATGCTCAGATAGGAGCCTGCCCCGGCACTGCCCTATCAGTGTGTCAGCCATTGTGTGGGTCCGCTGGCCTGTGTGCACCTGTGACACTACTTAGGCCCCTGGCTCTCAGGCCTGCAGCCACTACAGTGCTCTGTTACCGCCCCCGCCCTTCCCCGCAATATATATGTCGGTAAGTACCTGGCAGTCTCTCAACCTGACCTCAACTGTGCAATTGCCACGCACACCTGCCAAGTGACCTCCTGTCACTATGCGTGGGTGACAGGGTTTTTTTGGTTTTGCGTTTACTTTAAACATTCAAGTGGGAGATTTTGAAAAAAAAATCGGGGAAACGTATTTTGCGCATTGACTTCTATTAAACAGGGGCAATTTAATTTTTGGCTTAAAAAAATGGGAGTCTCTCACCTGAGTCGGATCTATTGCACGTATGTTTAATGCATGGAGTTGACATTGTCTGCAGTTCACAACCTTGTTAGCCAAAGCCAGGGATAACTGAAGGTATGGCACATGGCACGGGGCCATGCTCTGGCAGCCATGGCCCAGGCGCTGCACCTGCCTCGGCAGTGCGCACGTGATCCCACTGCTGTCCCAGATCCATATATCTACGCCAGCAAATAACCCAGGCTGGCTCCCCGTGCCTGTCTCGTGCCTCAGGCGCTTGTGCTGTAGCCAGCCTCGTGACACATTACTGGTGGGGATGGCGGGTTCTTCACTCACATGAATGCCTGCTTTGTGTACGCGCGCCTGCCTCACCCTCGGGCGCCTCTCCACTATTTCTTCTCTCCATTCCTTCTATCAGTCCTCTTCATTTCCCTCTCTCATTTCTACATTCCATTCTTTCCGTGTTTAATACCCTATCTGCATCTGTATCTCTCCTTCAGTCACGCGTACCCTCGCCTGACTTTGTTCCTTCAGTTGTTTCTCTCCTCACTCCATCCCCGTCCTACCATCTTCCTGCCCTCTGTGGGTCCCTGGTATGCAACGTCATCGGAACCACTATACAGAACCTATATTCTACATTTTATTTTGTTCTACGTTCCATCTCTCGTATCAATATTCCCGCTCTTCTCTACTTTACCTCTTCTCCATTTCTCTCCCCTCTCTAAGCCTCAAGCGGACTTCCATTCCTAGAATCTCTATATCTTTCTCCCTTTTCCTTTCCCTCTTCCCATATTCTCAGACTCTCTAAAGTCGCGTCACCGTGCCCGGCGCCTGATTCACGAACGTGTCTCTCGCTGCCCCCCTCATCCGTAATTTCACATTCTCTCCCGTTTATCTCAATTCCTGCCTCTCCTCTCTCTTCCTTCCTCCAGCCCCTCTTCTAGACTCCCCCCTCCCTCCTCTGCACGTGTGAACAGCAAGTCACGAACTGTGGAGAGGAGCTGTTTGTGCCTGCGTTGGGGGAGGGGCAGTGCGCATGGTCTGGTATTAAAGGCAGTGTGTACGTATGCGTGCAGGAGCGAAAAGGAGTGTGTGTGGGGGAAGAAAGCAGGGTGGATGTAAAGCAGTGTGTGTGTAGAAGAAGAAAGCGTATGAGGTGTGTGTGGAATGGGGAAGGAAGTGGCGTTGTGAATTATGGGAGGAGGAGTCAAGTCTGTTGAGGCTGAACATTATCCTACATGCCAATAGGCCCGGTTCCGACGGGAGACTCCCAGTTTTTGATGTCAAAATGGCTTATTTTTAGCTGTGTGCCTGAAAATTGCCTGGTTCTATATAGTTAAATGGGGTAAGCACATTCCCCCAATCAGGCCCAGCTCCATTTTTTTTTTTTTGGGTGGGCCAAGGGTGCATTGGGTGGGCCTTTGCGGGCCGATTTGTCACTTATATGTCAAGGCAGGCCTGCTTCAGGGCCCTCCTTTATCTTTTCTTAGTCTCACAAGGCCCAGTAAAATTCACTCATTTCCAAATCTCTTTCTAAATGTTATCACTCTCAAAAAGTATATTTTTCCATGTAATGTCCCTTTGATGGGAAGAGGTTTCTGAGGAGGGAGTATCAGGCAAGTGACACTACTCGGCCTCCCTCTGTGCGAGCCTTTAGGGAGAATCCCTCTTCATAACTACCGCCATCTGACCCCTGAATCTGCAGCGCACTCCCTTATAGGCTTGATTATCCACTTTTCTACCACCCCTCTCCAGTGCACCTTATCTCATAGCAGACCTTGGGCCCCAGCCCCATGTCAGCCACCATCCAGTTCCACTTTCATTGTTTCCGAAAAAAAAGCATTAGTCAAATCACCTTCAAACTTGAAATATTGAATATAGCAGTAAATGTAATTAGCATGTACTTTGAAGTATGTTCCACAGTTGCCCTAATGACCTAACTGTTAATTAAATAACCAAAAACTGAAAGGCCATGACAGGGCCGGTTTTAGCTTAGCGCTGGTGCGAAAGTCTTTTTTGGCACCCCAACAATGACCTCTTTCTCCGTAGATACCTTTACTACCAACCTCCAACAGTGCCCTTCATCTCTCAGTAGCATCTTCCCCCTCATGACCTCCTCCTCAGACTCCCTCACTACCACCCTCCACCAGTGACCCTCATCTCTCCATAGCCCCACTACCCCATGACTTCCTCCTCAGATTCCCTCACTGCCACCCTCCACTACTGCCCCTCATCTCTCCGTAGCTCCCCCACCCCCTGACCTCCTCCTCGGATTCCGTCATTGCCACCCTCCACTAGTGCTCCTCATCTCTCCGTATCTCCCCCACCCCATCACCTCCTCCTCGGATTCCCTCACTGCCACCCTCCACTAGCTCCCCTCATCTCTCCGAAGCTCCCCCAACCCCATCACCTCCTCCTCGGATTCCCTCACTACCACCCTCCACTAGTGCTCCTCATCTCTCCGTAGCCACCCCATCCCATGACCTTCTCTTCGGATTCCCTCTTTGCCACCCTCCATAGCCCCTCCCCCTTTTGACCTTATCCTCCGATTCCCTCACTGCCACCCTCCACCAGTTCCCTCATCTCTCCATATTGACCTCCTCCTCAGATTCAGTCACTGCCACCCTCCACCAGTTCCCCTCATCACTCCATAGCCCCTGCCCCTATTGTCGTCCTTCTCAGATTCCCTCAATACTACCCTCCACCGGTGCCCCTCATCTCTCTGTAGCTCCCCCCTCCACTCCATCACCTCCTCCTCGGATTCCCTCACTACCACCCTCCACTAGTGCCCCTCATCGCTCCGTAGTCCCTCCCCAATGACCTCCTCCTCGGATTCCCTCATTGCCACCCTCCACCAGTGCTCCTCACCTCTCTGTAGCCCCTCTCTCATATGCATTTCATTTGTTGTATAGCGCTATTCATTTCATTGTAGGGTGTCACAGTACTTTACATCATGCACACATTATACAGAGACAATAAATCAGTTTACAAGGAATGTCACATACATTAATGAGGGTTACAAGGTGTAGGAATCACGTCATCTGTACTGGTGGGCAACATATTGTAAGAGGGTTTGGTCTGGAAAAGCACACACACAGGATTTAAAGAGTACTCCAGTGGTTGCAGGTTGGCTTTACTGATAAAATGTATATCTGCCCAAACAAACTCCTTTTAGCAACATTATAATAATGAAAGACTGGGTAAATTCTAACTATATCACAACACAAAAAAAGCTAATTTTGTATGCAGCTCTTTGATGACAGTTCAGAGGTCACTGTCCTATCTTAGGGTTTTAACTTCTGAACTGCAAGTAACACAAGGATCTCTGTGACAAAGGCAGTAACCCACTGAGCTATCCACATAAAATACAGTTTATCTGCATTTAAAACCTACCAACGGACAAATGACTGCTCTCCTACAGGATCATAAATCACCAGTTATCTGAACATTTTTTATTGTTGTACATTGGTGGCAGATTCACTGTGAGGGCCAAGGCTCATGTTTGGGTGGGCCAGGCTCATCTTTAGGTGGGCCTGGCCCACCCGGCCCACCCTCTAGACCCGGGCCTGCCCCCAATTGTTTTTTCAAAATCTCCCACTTCACAGTTGTGTAATTTGGCATGATTGGAGCAGCGCAATTTTGCTCCACTCTTGCACGACATAGAAATGCAATTAAATACACGCATTTGACATCATAGTCACTGTGTGCCTTAACTTTATTAACATGTGTGAAGCATTTGAACGCATTGCTGAAATGTATTCACTGTAGAGACGAGAGATTTATATACGTGTGCACTAATGTTCAATTTAAACATGAAATCAGGTATTTCCTGTTCACGTTTTACACTTACACTTCAAGTTATATTTTCATGCGTAAATATACTCTTTTACTCACATTTTACATTTATTTCTAAAGTTACACTTGTGAATGTATGTATTCGAAATGCACATTAAATGCTTAACTAAAGTTAGCCGAATACAGGCCACAGTTGAAATGCATTTTACTTTTCCAGAATGTTTCCTCTTTTGCTTGCAGGTTTAATATCATGATCTGCATTAGTTGGAGAAAGGCTTATTGTCTGTATTAGGCTGCGGATAGAGAGGACTGGAGGGAAACTTGGCAGTGAAAGTGGAAGGTCGAAAGAGGACTTTGGTTCATAATGTACCAGGAAGTCAAGATGTTCAAGGGTGGGAAGCGCAATCTCAATCGACGCGATGTAAACCTGAAGCGATGTTGCAGATACACTCAAGTCATGACTTGATTGGTCCCTTGTGGTGTGAAGGTGATAAGAACATTTCTGAATCTCCTGTTACTTTGGTGTTCCCACAGTTAGAGTTAGGAGAGATTCCTTCTAGACTTCGAGAGGTACAGAACTCTCTGCTTGCCCTATTCTTGCAAGTGTGAAGCTTTATTCTAAACACATTTTCTTTTTCCAAGTTTTGGTATAGATGTGAATGTGCTTAATGCTGAGCAGTTGAAGTTATCGGACTGGACATAGCCTAGAAATATACACGTGTGGAATACACTGTATTGTAAATTGTCTGCTAAGGTTTGTGCTAGTCGGTGAGGAACCATCAGGTGCACAAATGAGATAGGGACATATACCTTTGTGTGAGAGGAAGGTAAGGTTGGTGTAGCGGATCCTGTTTGTACAAAGGAGAAACTGCATTTATCAGGGTGATTTCGGCTGGTTGAGGTTTCAATTTTGTGTGTGTCTGAGTAGGTCGGAAAGTGTCACTCTGGACCATTTCTTGTGTGATTGAGTACTTTGATTTCTTTAGAAGAGCAGACAAAAGTTATTTGTTGAAATCGCTTCACGTTTTGGTTTTTGCTTGCTTAGTGTTGAGAAAAGAGTGCGCTCCTGAAAATTATAAAGGAGGGTGAGCCGCTACGAGGCGTGAGAACTACATCATAGTGTGCAGCGCTGAGATTGGACAGTAGGTGTTTGTGCTGCGCTGTTATTGGTTGATTACGTCACAGTGTGTCGCGCTTCTGTTGGTTGTTGACGAGGAAGAAGAATTGTGGGCAAAGAAATTATTCTCTGGTTTAAAACAAGAATTCTAATTGTGTCTGTTGTTATTACTGCTGGTAAATGAAAATTTTCAAGGCTGTATGAGATCTGACTAGGGCAGACGTGAGAGCCCCTTTTAGAAAAGGAGAAGAAGAAGAGGCGCGGCAGGTCATTATATGGCCTTAAATGTGGGGCTCGACATGAGTCAACGGCATAAGATCCCTGAAAAAGAAAGGTGATTTGATGTTTCCACTCTATGGCACATTTAATTTCAGAATTATTGAAAATCTGAGATGGGTATTGTAGGAGATGAAGTCACCTCCTAGACCCGCATATTACAAGGAACTTTCTTCCTAGAAGAAATGGGAAAACAAACAAAAAAATTAAACAAAACACGGGTGGGTCTCCTCAACAGGAACACACTGAGAGAAAATACAATTTGAGGAAACGTGACAATATCAGGAAGCTTGATAGGTATCAGAATACCGATACACATTCCTCTAGTTCCTTTCAGGAGTCATGGAAAAACATTCATGAAGTGACGGACGGTCAGAGCACAGATTAGAGGAGCGAGTCAAGCCGAAAAGGGAGACACATCACACTTTGGACTACATCATTAAACAGGAGGACAAACAAAAGACTCTTAAACCACAATTTGAAAAGAAGAAGGGAGCCAGAATTAAAATTAGAAATGCCCAGGCTACTGAGGACTCTGCTTCTGAACGGAGAATGGGCAGTGACGATGCTAGACTGCTTGGCAGAAGTCACAATAGCTTGCCGGAACTTGATGGATTATCTGGCAGCAGTAGCGCCGAGTGAGCATATCACGGTGGAAACACCTGAATCAAGGGTAAGTGTCCCACATCGTTTATACGAAATAACGCTCGCAATGGAGGAGCATACCCAGGCAAGTGAAGAGTCTCTTTTGGGAGAACCTGACATATGGCTACAACATTATTTTGGCTGAAAAAGATTGGCCCCCTGAGATCGTAATGGAGTGCCCAATGGGAAAGACGTAATTTTGCCTGCTTTCTCCAACCTCGTACCAGAATCAGTTAAAAACGCGCCGGAGTGGGCGTTAGTGCTAGCTCCTGCACTTTACCGCAATCATGTTGGGCGGGACGATGAGTCACCTCATCACTAAATCTCATTAAAAATCCATTCCTCAACCACAGAGACAATACCCAATAAAGCATGAATCAAAGAAACAAGTCAGGGAGATCCTAGATCAACTTGAGTACTAGGGTGTGATAGAGAATGGCATCTCATCCATGAATAATCCCTTAATTCCCGCAATGAAATCCAATAATTCTTATAGTCTAGTATTAGACTACAGAACTTTAAACGCTTCCACACATACATTTGCAGTTCAAAATGCACATAGTGCTGCACTGATGAATAACATAGTGCGGAAAAAATACAAAACTATACTAGATATCTCAAATGTATTTTTTACCAAAATATAGCAACTATTTGACAGCATTCTCAGCACTTTGGGTCTCAGCGCCAATTTTGTCGATTATCACAGGGGTATAAGAACAGCCCTGGCTGTTTTCAGCCTGGATAACAGAGTTACTTAAAAATTTTGATAAGGAGGGATTGTCCTATGTAGATGACACCTATCTGATGGACGATGAATTACGCAACACTTGGCTAGAGTGAAACACATAATCCTTGAGTTCGCTCACATAGGTTACAAATTTAATTTAAAAATATCAAAAATTGTCCACCTCACTGTTCTATTTCAAGGATATGAGTTGTCAAGTGAAAGCAAAAGCCTGGCAGCACATTTTTTAGAAAAATGTGCACCTCTCCAACCTCCGACGACTCTGAAAAGACTACATTCCATTTTAGGATTTAAAAATTTTGGCAGGACATACATTTTGGATTACGCAGAAAGGGTAAAACCTTTCTATGACTTAATTAAACCTGATTTTTCAGTACATCATTGGACACAGGAACATAAAGATATTTTATGTTCCGTATAAGCTAAAATGATAGCTTCTAAACATTTACACACACATGTTAACACAACAAACCTGGTGATCAGCGTAGTTGCTGGACCAACTGGTCACACCTACATCACTTTCAATGAAGGTGATACAGTACCTATTGCATACAAATCACATTTGTGCACAACCACTAAAATGCGTTTTGCATCCACTGAGAAAATACTCACAGCGGTACAGACTGCTGTAGTGAGAGAGACACTAGCGCGGGGAAATGTATAAATGTCGTGACCCCGGTACCGGCCTCAGAGGTCGTTACAAAAGCGAGCATTCCAAATGCTAAAAGTTTACATCCAAGATGGATTCAATGGGCTTACTCTCTCACTGCAACAGATGTAGATTACAGATTCAACTCTACATTACATACATAAGCATTTTTGTAGTATGAAGAAGAATATCCTCTGCTGAATTAAATCATGCCTCTAGATCAATATGAATGCATCATTTATACCGACGGTTCTGCCCAGCTCGCCGTAGAAACGAAACAGCAATATTCCGCTGCATGCACAATTGTTAAAGGGCGCATGCATGATGAAAAGTTCCATCCTGGGACAACACACACTCAGTCCCTTGGGGACTGTACAGCGCAGGTGGCATTTCCAAAGCTCTGACACTACAAAATACGAATCTTGAATTCCCCACACTTATTGTGTGTCATTCATTTTACTGTGTCCAGTTGTATAATGAATATTTGCACTATTGGTGCCAGAGTGGATTTAGAGATTCTAAAGGTTGCACATTAAAGCACAAAATGCTTTGAGAACAGGTGGCAAAGCTGAAAGAAGGCCTGTCACGGGCTCATGTTATTCATTCATTAAGTCATCAATGTGCTGGCGTTTATTTTGAAGGGGATTCGATGGCAGATGAAGCAGCTAAGGCAACAGTTCATACTGCTGCCATTGTTGCAATAACTCGCTCAAGTACGAGAATAGATGGTACAACTATGGTGGCAGTTAATGCAACGTGCAGCGGAACAGCCTTGCAAAAAGGCTTTTCACTCAAGTGCTCCTACAAGTTAGACGCACAAAACATTCCGTATGCTCAGATTCCATGAGTGGGGGATAGAGTTATACCAAACAATGATCGCAGATTAGGACTGATACTAGCTGCACATGAGGGCCTGGGTTCCGCTGACACAGGGATTACTGCTACAGTTTCATTACGGAAGTACTGCTATTGGTGGCCAGGTCTATCAAAACAGATCAAGGACTTTATCCTTACATGCGACATCTGCCCGCAGATGAAGGGCTCCACTGTGGCACGTCCAGCAAAGACACCACTATTGATTTCAGACAAGCCCTTGGCTTGTGTGTAGTTGGATCACTGCGGCCCCTTACAATCAGATGGGGCCTACAAGTACATCTTGGTGGCAGTAGATTCATGCTCCAGATTCCTGTGGGTTTGGCCACAGCGTTCGGCTGACGCTCGAACTGTAATAAAGAATTTGTGAGTCTTCATTAGGACATACGCAATTGACACACCACATTCCGACCAGGGCTGGCATTTAGCTGTCGGGCTTACAAAGAAGCCATGGGAAGTTTGGGTGTGGCCTTGCGGTACTCCTCCCCCTACCACCCAGAGGGTAATTTGGTGGTTGAGAGGAAAAACCATGACTTAAAGCAGTCCTTAACAGCAAGGGTATTAGGCTCGGATGGCAGTTGGGTCAACCACCTATATGGAGTTCAGGGAACACTTAACAACATGCCAAGAAAATCCCTAGGGGGTCATACTCCTTATGAACTCCTGTTTGGTGTGAGAATGTGGGTACCAGACCTCAATAGTGGCAGCTGAAACACTATTTGACATCAATTAACGTTTGGCTGTTTTACAGGAACTCAATGAATTACGGGCTTTACAAAGCAACATCCAAGTAAAATGCACTGCTACTGGGCAAGTGAGGGTTGTGTCCGCAAGATCTTCCTGGGTCCCAAAGGCTGCGGACCAGGTCAGAGAAAAAAATAGTGGCCAAGAAAGAATTTGGGCCATCCTACAGAGCGCCTGTACCTGGCTGTTGAAGGTACCAGAACTGTACCTCTTCCGCCCCTTGCCGGTCATAGAGACAGGAGGTTTGTCTCTATTGATCTGATCAAGCCACACTATGTGGCCGATTCTCAACAGTAGGTCTTGCAGCTCCTGAGTAGCTGCTGCACTCCTCTCACTACAGTATAGGAAGTTCAGATGGAAGCTCTAATAATGACAGATGATTCCACCCTCCAAAGAGAAACTGTAAACAACAATGAAATGATACTTCTCCCTGTTGAAGCAACTACAACTGTACAATCAACAAGTACAGAAATCTCAATTCGAAAAATTGACAACGTCTATGTGAACATGCCATAGATTGCGTCATCTCCCAGTTCTACAAAACCTGCTGAGCTGCCAAGAATAGACCGGACGGCATCTGGCTACTTCGTGCATTATGTTGACTCCTGATAGGATTCAAGTGAACTTGAACTGCCACCACCACCTCTCCCTTTCAAGCTACGAGTATATGCTCTATATCTTTGGCTGAAAAAGACATACTTTATTGTTCCATGGATACAGCTCTGGATTACAATTGGATTACTTTTCTTGATCCTCTGGATTGGTTTGGTGACTGTCTTTTTCCTCCTTCTAAATGGACATTATCTCCCAGAACGCTCTGCAGTACATCTTGTGAACTTGGTTCTTAAACCACATGCATCATTACACCGTGAACTAAGGGACCTGTCCCTGGTGAACATTACAGCAGTTCCAGTTCCTAAAAGAATAGTGTGGGACAGGGTATCGTATGATGTGTATGGTCCTACTGAACTATTGCATATCCCTTATTTGTTTAACATTTCCTTAAATGATATCATCACCTCTATTAATTTCTCTGATGTTTGGAACATTGAAACTGCACAATATGCTTGCAGAACTTGACCAATCAGCTGCATTTTCTAATGAGGAATTGTACATCTAATTATGGAGACATGTACTGTTATCAACATTATGGTCACCATTTTTTACACGAAGCTAGTGTCCCACGCGCTGTTTATATTTGTACACAATGGGAACACTGCCCAACACCGCTGAAAGGTAGGTCAAAGACATTTGCATAAAACTTTGCTTATTTTTCAGGTTTTGACCCATCAGACCCAGCCTCGTAATATTATTATAGGCTTACACCTACACCTGCAAAGAAAAATATGCTAACAAACACCAAGCTGATATACTCTGCTTCCTTTATTTCCCAACTGTCTATACACGGTTTCGGCTTTTGGAAAGACACCCTAGACTCAAAATCTGCCTGGGAGACTAAAGACTGGCAGGTTCAGGGCTATTTGATGCTGAATGATCAAGGTTGCTGTGGAACGGAACCAAGCATCGCTTATCTGGGGACGCTTGATTCTTTTGTCACTTGTTGCACACTGTTTACACCTGCCCGTACAGTTAGGGAGGCAACGCTATGGCCTTCAATAAATGTTGCTTACATACAGTTTGATTCTCTGAGCAAACTGAAAGCCATGCTTTTTCAAAAGGATGTGGCCTTAACTTCAGCCAGAGAAACGTTTGATCTCCAGGTTGCAAGGTCCTCATCTACGATACAAACACCACTCTATACTAACTTCCTGCTCCATTTTGGGGAGCTGGGCCACCGTATCTTTAACATGTCTGATACGGAAGGAATTGTGTACTGTTTTAAATTTATCGGCACTGGTTTGGTTAGCAGCTTTCAGACGATTTTCTGAGTTATACCATCTTTCATACACTCCGTGTTGAGAAGCGTTTTTGGAGGGTTCCCGCTTGTCCTGGTACTTGTGGCGGGAGTCCTGATTTTATTCTTTCTCCTTCGCAATGGATGTCCCAGTTCAACCCAGACTGGAGACAGCACTGCTTGTGCTGCGTTGCCGTGAGCACATAGTACACTGCTATGGCACACCGGCTTCCAGAACTGAACGAGCTTTGGTTCTTATCCTTCAGGCCTGTCTGACTTGACTGCATACAACCTGTCTTCCGGTGTCTGTTTTGCAGCCACAAATGCGTCCTGGATCTATGTCTCGGATTACAATTGGATATGCCACCGGACATTGAAGTACTGATGGCCCCCTAAAGGCCCATGTGTTTTTGTTGTCCCCAGTGTATTCCATTGATGCTGAATGCATTCTTAGAGCCACCAAGGGATGCTTCAGTTCCCAGTGATGTGAACAGCGGCTCTGCAGAACACGTATGGGCTACAACGCCTCCCTTAGCAGCTGCTGTTGAAATTGTATGGAATCACCTTTGCGCCATAATCCTTCTTTGAGGTACACCTCATCAGAACGTCGCCTGTGGTTGTAGACAACTGTAATGTTACGTCTACCACTCGGAACACATAAACAATTGGCTTTTTCGTGCGGGAACAATTTGGCCTATTTTTTAAACAAAATGAACCAAAACTGCTTTCTACTTTCTTTTTCTAGGCACCATGGCTTTCTAAGTGTTTTGGATCTCAAATGGTATAATGCTTTAAAGGCTTGTTAAATGAATATTTTACAGAGAAGATCGCTTTTAAATGCTTTTAAGAGTAGTCTTTTAACGTTGTTAAAATGATCTACTGGCTTTTTAGATAGGTTTTAGATATCGGCCCTTAGTATGGAGTAGGTGTTATATTCCCAGGTTAGGCCCATGTAGCGAAGTAGCTTATTTCTTACATTGTCCTCACAATAACATTTCAGCTGTGAATGTTTGCACTTAGTTGCTTGCACGACAATGTTGGGTTGGTTTCCCTGAAACTAAACATGTTTACACATCTAGCTTTGTACAACATTATCACAATGCTCTGAACATCATGTACAAGGTCTCTTTTCGCACTATGTACAAATGTCATCTCTATCCTCATCCACGGGGCGACAGGGCTATCTACATATCCATAACATCACTAATCTATAAGCACATCTATTATAAAAGATGAGCATCCTAATAGATTGGTAGAGGAGGCCCTTCAGCCGACACCGAGGGTCCCTGCATGCTGAGATTTCACCACGCAGCGGTCTGACATCTCGTGAGGGGTGTCCAGTTCGTGACCAAGACGGGGTTCTTCATTCTCTTTCATCAGATAGGGGGTTGGATTGTCCCTTGGAGGGATTTTCGGCTATACACCTACACACACTCAAGGTACACTTAGAGTAGGGTTTGCATCGTAGGAGTACGCTCGATCACTGCCTTGTTTTATATGCCTGCACATACACACTGCTTTAGCACCATAGTAGAACTATATCTACTAATTACGATTTTGGTGCTCGTAATCACTTGTATCTGCTTCTGTCTATTAATCATTGCAGCATATATATTTTATACAAGAATATCATTGGTTCAATAAACTTAAAGTCACACAGTGTATTCTCCGTATACTTCTCAGAGAAGCATGTGTGACTGAGAGAAAGGTTCTGTACTGTTTCCACGATCCCTGAGGAGTCAGGGTTGTCATGTTCAGTGGTTGCCAAAAACCATTTGCTCCCTGATAAGGTTAGGGGGGTTTACGGTGGCACCATGAGCTAGCTGGTCTATAGGCCAACAAATCCTGTGGGAGTGTCCGGAATCAGTCTAGGCACTAAGCCCCTAGTTCATGTTGTCCAACAAATGTGCAGATCCTACGGATTAGTAGTAACTACACAACAGTCACACAGGGGATTCATGATGTTGCCAGGATCCCCAAAAAGAAATGGCACACATGTCATGAGATTGCTGGAGGCATTGCAACTGCCTACCAAAATTGCTGTCATTAAGTGTTTGGCCCATCGAAGTGGAGATGACCATGTGTGAGTTGGCAAACGGGAGGCTGATAAAGGTGTACAATATTGCGCTCATGGGGCTTGAACATTTGATGCTGAATATGTAAATGATTCTGAAGATGAGGCCAATTAGAACCTTTTGTTGACAACGCTGATACCTGGAAGTGAAAAGGATTCAGGAGGAAGTGCCAGAGGCAGAACAGCAGAGCTGGGTCAGAGCAGGTTGTGTCAAAAGAGAATATGATATTTTGGTTTCAACAGATGGAAGATAGCTTGCTGTCCCCAATGGCTAGACATTTTCATGGTCACTCACATGTTGGGAGGGTTGCAATGGTCCAATTGGTTCAATAGAACTGGTTTAACTCCCGATTTAGATTAATGGCTGAAGGATTGAGTCACAGATGTGTTGTGTGCAGTGGTCGAAGTGGGGAAAAAAAAGTAGGGGATCTGTGGGCGGAGAATCAGAGGGCGAGAATAACCCGAGAATTGGGTCAGTGGGCGGAGTCAGAGGTGTAGCCTGAAAGAGCAAAACATCCCAATTTTTAGTATTTGTTTGGCATTTCACTGACCAGTTACAGCTCACTGCGTCATTTAATTCAACCAATGGATACACATGTTTATTTAAGGTTTAATATGAGTTATTGACATTAAAATACATTCACAAAGTGGGATACGTTCCCAATCACAGAATGTCGTAAATACGTTAAAAAGTGGAATCACATGCCATTTGTCTCACTGAGCCATGGAGTTTCTGTCATCAGCACTTCTCCCTTTTTCCACAAGAGCAGTTCAAACATGAATGGCAAAATATCTTAATTTGCTAATGTTTTCCACATAATTATGGCTCTGCCATATTTGCCACCTAATACATCATCTATTGCAAAATCGGATGGTTTTAACTAATAAATTGTTTGCAGCTCAAACGGATCAAAAGTTACTTAAAAATGTGACTTGTATTGCTGCGAAGTGGACGGCCCTTTGCAAAGGTTAACTGGACACTTTTCTCACTGCTGCACTTCTATGTTAAACTGGTACTAATAAGGCAAAATCTTTGCAGAGACAGTTAGTAAGTGTAAAAATAAGAAAATATCACAAAATATACCGCATTACACTGCAGCCTTTTTTGTGCTGCATAATTTAGTCAACACTGCGGCATAATTTTGTCCTCCAGTGCTGCATAGTTCCAATGCCCCCAAAGCAGGTAGAACATGTAAAAGTGCTTGTGCTTGAAGCAGAGAGACCTTGAATTTTCCAAACTTAGTTTGGTGTGTGTGCAAATCCTGCATTGCCGATCCCTGGTGAGTTACACTACTACTGCTGAAACAAGGTCTATGGAGGTACCAAAGGGTTAGGAGGACTGGCCTCAATGGTCCTGCGACCTCAGTGACAGAGTCATTGCCGCTCTGGGTTGTGCTGCTTCGTAGGCCTGCCCCTAAGACTGGACGTGAACTTCAGTATGGATTGTGGTGGACAGGCCTTCAATGTTAACCCACACTTGCCACCGCTAGGGGTTAAGATCCACCTGATGGTGCTAAGACACCAGGGCTTCTAAGGCCCAGCAAGGCCTTCTAAGATCTAGCATGGGAATGCGCTGTCTCAGGAGAGTGGTCTGATGGACTGGTCATGAAGGCTGAACCTGGTTCCCCAGTTCCAAATTCGGTAGCTCTGGTCATAGTACAACATCCTCTCCCACACTGAACACATTACTGCCCCACTAAGAGAAACTCACACTGCCTTTAGCACAGCTACAACCCAATTGGGCCTGCTATATAAACCAGGATGCGACTCAATTCAAATTATGCACTAGACAAGAGTAATATGCTGCCTGAAAAAAAAAAGTAACGACTTCCTGGAAAAAGCAAATACTCACAGGGAATGCCAAATTAGGTAAAGTATGTGAAATGTAAGCAGGAATAACAAACAACATGGTTACCTTAAAGCTTTTACACATTCAGAAATCAGTGAGTGCTTTTGCGTGAAAAGTTAAGGACATGGCTACAGGGCCCAGAAGGGACCAGTTTCAATGTCCATTCCTTATATCCTTACAAAATGTAAGCAGTATGATTTTAAAAGACCACTTCCGTGAACACAGAGGCACAGTACGCATTTTGTTTTCCAATCCACCCATCAACCAGGTATTGCAGTACCTCCAAGAATGGTGCACTTCCCCACCCGGGGAAAACAATGTTGTTCTGACCACTTTGCTACCACTCTGTCTTGCTTTATTTATTTATTTTTAATATATTAAACCTTTTATTTCTCTTCCTCCCGAGGCTGCACTTTGTAATAGAACGACATTTCAAGTAAAAGTGTTTTTCTGTTTTTGGATCCATTTCACAGGGGAACAAATAAATGAAAGGAGAGGAAAAATAGAGTAAGAAGAGTTTCTAGAAGAAGTCACGGTTTTCAGCAAGTGAGGAGGAGCAAGAGAGAAAGAGAGGGAATAAGAGGAAGAAAGAGGGGGAGCAGCTGCCAGCAGCAGAGCAGGAAAGTACCCCTGTCTTCTCTGGTCAAGAAGGAAAAGACTAGGGGCCTCATGTAGGTAGCTAAATATCGGTCGGTTACGGACGAAATTCGGTAAATATCCCGTTACCGACCGGTATTTAGGGATTTGAGATGTAGGAGGCATGATTTAAGGATTCGGTAATTCACCGAATCGGTAAGGGATCGGTAAAAGACAGATTCGCTAAATTACCGAATCCTTAAATCATATGTAGGGAGCACTCAAGTGAGTGAATTTCAGTAGTAAGGATTCGGTATTTAACACCAACTACAGGTTGATGTTAAATAACGAATACCTTTCAAAAAGCTCAATTTGGCTGCTTTAAAAGTGCCATGTGGCAGACATACATGCCCTTAGGGCATGTATGTGCGCCACATGTGCACACATGCACGAATCAGGGGTGCAACAGGGTGTCAATGTGACACCCTGCCACCCATGATTATGCTTCCCCTATTACCGATTCGGTATTTACCGAATCGGTAATAGTAAATGGCTTCCCATTCATTCCTATGGGCCTCCAGGCCCATAGGAATGAATGGGAAGGGATGCATTATTACCAATTCGGTAAATACCTATTCATAAATACCGATATTTACCGAATCGGTAATAATTACAGATTGTTTACCTACATACTATTTACCGATTCATAAATACCGAATCGGTAAAATTCGGTATTTATGAATCGGTAAATAGTATGTTACCTACATATGGCCCATAGTCCTTTTCCTTCTCTGCCAACCTGCCCGTCCTCGAACGTCCACGAGCGTGGGGCGCATTCTTTAAAATAAAAAGTAGGGGAACGGATTCCACTAAATTAAAGAAGTAGGGGCACGCCATGCCCTGCCGATCCCGCCCACTTCAAGCACTGGTTGTGTGCCAACAGTGAACATAGGGAAAAGAACCACAGTGACACTGAGCCATATAGGAAGATCAAAAGGATCATTCAACAGGATGCAGCCAGGCTTCATTGAGATGCCTGTGTGCAACAGGTTGAGATATGTCCTGGTGATTGTGTGTATCTTCTTGCATTGGGTTGAAACTTACCTGACCAGAAGAAATTATAGTCTCACAGTAAATAAGTTGTTGTTGATGGAATTCATACTCAGATTCGGTTTTCCACCTTCGCTGGAGTGAGACTGAGAAACTAATTTCAATAATGAGGTCCTGTAAATGTTGTGTGCAACATTACAAGTGGAGCAAAGACTACATTGCAGTTATCGCCCTCTGAGACTTCATAGTCAAGCAGGTGAATGGAATGTTGAAATCCAGATTGGCCAAATCTGTGCTTCCACATCTCTGAAATGGCCTGATGCTTTGCTCCCTTTGTTAATGAGTCTACACAGCATTCCTGATCAGAGGAAAGGACTGTCCCACCATGAAATCATCATGGGTCGAGCAATGAGGCAGCCAGCAGTACCTGTAAATGCGCTTGTGAACATTACATATAACATAATTCTTGACTACTGCAAATGACTAGCTGGTGGGATGCATTCTGTGTCTCACCAGGTTGGAGCTGCTACCGCTCCACCTCATCAGGAGCAGGGACATGACCGCAGTCCCAGTGACTGCGTCTTGGTGGGGAAACATGTTCAGAAAACGTTCCTGGAACCTAAATGGTGTGGTCCATACCAAGTCATACTTGTCACAAAGACTGCTGTTAAGTATGGAGGTCTCCCCGACCGAATCCACGCTGCCCACAATCGCAGAGTGGGGTGTCCCCTTGATGGAGGTGACAGTACCGCTCCCAAAAGTGCAAGCTGAAACTGAAAGACAGCGGGAAGAGGTTGAAAAAGTTACAAAAAATCTGAGAGAACCGGAAACATCATGAGGGGGGTCTTGGTGAGTTGACATCCAAGGTTGAGACAGGAGAGTCTTGGCCTGTGGCGCTGACTGAGGCAGATTCAGACCATGAGGAAGGGCCTAGTACTGTGGTAAGCTGAGTGGGAGCTGGAGACAGTTGACCAAGAAGGCAGGAGCGATAGAGACTGAATCTTGACTGTAGAGTGTGCTCCACTGTATCCCAGAGGATGCCGATGATTCTGCTCTAAGTGGAAACAGCTGATAGCTTCTTTAAACCCATTTTAACGTTAGATACTGCGTATGCTTATAGGAACAATTTAACTTGTTCCCTGACTGATATTGAGAAGATTTTAGATGTGGTAGAAGACAGGAGAAGAGCAATGGATGCTCATTGGAAAACAGGGTGGGATCAACGATATAGAAGTCAATGGGCCAAAGATTAATTAAAACAAGAAGAGTCAGGAGTTATGCCTGTATCAACTTTAGACAAGTGAAAGCTATGTAAGTGTAGACTCAAATCTGCAATTAACACACAAAATATTGGAAGGAGTGATTGTGATTACATTTATGACTGTGAAGGGAATTGAACATTATTCATGGGAGTACAAGATCCTGTTATGCTTGGAGTTTATTATGTTTGTGGGGATCAAGCATATTTTACATTGCCCCAAGGTTAGTACGGCATATGTTATTTGGCAATAGCCACCTCGAAGATTTATTATGTACAGCATTTAGATGATCCTATATAGAGTTCACATGTTAGAAACAAAAGAAGCAGTAGTGGTGCAGAGATAATAGGAGATATATTTGGTGCACTGATTCCGTCTGACGGAGTAGTTCTGAATGATGTTGAAATTAGGAAGTTGTCCACTATAGTTGATATGGTTTTTACTAGAACTGCAAGTTAATTGTTTGCTGTGGATACTGAAATTATAGCTATAAGATCTATGGTAATGCAGAAGCGCCTTGCATTATACATCCTTCTCGCAAAGGAGGGTGGAGTCTACAAGATGTTGAAGGTTCAATAATGTTGCATCTACATGCCTGATAAGAGTGAATAGTTGAAGAGATACATTAAGAACATTACAGACTTAGAGGGAGATATAAAGTAATTGGAAGTTCCAAGTGCATGAGAAGCAATTTGAAATGGATTTGCTGCAGTTGGCAATAGGTTTGAAAATCTTGGAAGTGGAA
This sequence comes from Triturus cristatus, assembly GCF_964204655.1. Classification (NCBI taxonomy): domain Eukaryota; kingdom Metazoa; phylum Chordata; class Amphibia; order Caudata; family Salamandridae; genus Triturus; species Triturus cristatus. Next base: position 742,832,760 of record NC_140592.1, read on the forward strand.
TAGTTGGCTTCTTTTTCAGACTCCTTGTGATAATTTCCCTTTGTGCAACATGTCTGTTTGTAATCTTTATGGTTTAAGTAGTTTTTATTGAGTATGCATGAAGGACGGCACAGTAGGCCCACCTACAACCATTGGCCGGTGGGGAACCTTCAGTCAAATTCAAACTTTTGTTAATAGGATAGAAGGAAGGACGAGAGCACCTTCGTAAGGAGCAATGAGAAAAGGAGGAAAGCATAAAAGGAAAGAAAAAGAAAATTCCGCCCACAGAGTAGAACAGATGCGGTAGGGACTTAGTGTTGGGGGGCTGCTGAGGGGCCTTTCAAATCAGGCGTCAGGTTGGCAGCAAAGCGTAGGATTCTGAGGTTTCGAGGGCAGGTAAGCTCCACGAACTCGGAAGAGAGGTATGCCACCGTGGACCCCCAAGTCTTATCAAACTTAGGCAATGTGCGGTGGTTCCCGGCAGTGACTCTTTGTTTGTAATCTTTAAAGGGTATGTGTATAAAAGTGAAGATACAAGTGCAACAGTAAAGAAGAGGAATAAGAAGAAAAAAGAAAGGATGTGGAACCAGAGGAGAATAAGTGTAGATTTTATGATGAAATACAGTACCCAGAAAACTCTAAACGTAAAATGGTGACAACCTCAGAATTTTGAGTTGATCTCATCTGATTCATATGTTGATTGTGATGCCTAACATCACCACCAGAGGCGGGTTTGGAGCAGCGCAATTTAGACTCCACGCTTATGTCACAGAAATGCAATTATATATGTGCATTTGACATTATATTCACTGTGTGCCTGAACTTTATTTACATATGTGAAGCATTTAAACTCGTTACTGAAATGTATCCACTGTAGAGACTACAGATTTGTATATGTGTGCACTAATGTTCAGTTTAAACATGAATTTCATGTTCATGTTTTACACTTCAAGTTCCATTTGTATGTGTAAACGTACTCTTTTACTCACATTTCACATTTATTCATAAAGTTATATGTGTGCAAGTATAACCATGTATCAGAAATACACATTTAGGGCCATATGTAGGTAGCAACACATTTACCGATTCATAAATACCGAATTTTACCGATTCGGTATTTATGAATCGGTAAATGTGATGTAGGTAATGATTCGGTAATTTTTACCGAATCGGAAAAATTCGGTAAATATGAATCGGTATTTACCGATTCGGTAATGGGGCATACCTTCCCATTGATTCCAATGGGCCTGGAGGCCCATAGGAATCAATGGGAAGCCAGTCACCATTACCGATTCGGTAAATACCGATTAGGTAATGGGGGGAGCATATACAAGGGTGGCAGGGTGTCACATTGACACCCTGTAGCACCCCGGATTCTTGCATGTGTGCACATGTGGCGCACATACATGCCCTAAGGGCATGTATGTCTGCCACATGGCACTCTTACATCTGCAAAATATTGCGTTTTGCAAGGTATTCGGTATTTATCACCAACCTATATTTGGTGGTAAATACCGAATTCTAATTCCTACTCATCACTCATTAGAGTGTTTCCTACATATCATTTCAGGATTCGGTATTTACCGAATCGGTAATTTTACCGATACGGTAATTTTACCGAATCTGTAAATTACCGAATCCTGAAATATGCCTCCTACATCTCAAATAGCTAAATACCGGTCGGTAACGGGATATTTACCGAATTTCAGCCGTTACCGGCCGGTATTTAGCTACCTACATGAGGCCCTAAGTGCTTAACTAAAGTTAGCCTGACTACAGGCCTCAGTTGCAGTGCATTTTGTTTTGCCAGCATGTTTTGCTCATTTCCTTATTTATTATCATGATTTTCGTTAGCTAGAAAAAGGCTTCTTGTCTGTATTAGACCGTTGGTAGAGAGGCCTGGAGGGAAACTTGGCAGTGAACGAGGAGAAATAATTGACGAAAGAGGCCTTGTGTTCATGTACCAGGATTCAAGTTGCTCAAGGACGGAAACTGCAGTCTCAGTTGGATGCGATGTGTACCTGAAGCGTTGCAGATGCACTCAAGTTGTGACTTGATTGGACCCTGGTGGTATGAAGGAGATAAGAAAGTTTCTGAATCTCCTGTTACTTTTAAATTGGTGCTCTTCCAGTTAGAGTTCGGAGAGATTCCTTATAGACTTTGAGAGGTACAGACCTCTCTGCTTGCCCTATTCTTGCATGTGTGAAGCTTTATGCTAAAAACATATTTATTTTCCAAATACTTCTACTGGTATAATCATGCTGATACCTTCTATGCTCCAGATTTAGAGACCCTTGCTAGATGCCCCTATATTAGATTTCTGTTAAGAAGAGAGAAGGGAAGTTTATCTATGGAACACCTATTTGCTTTAATCTGTGTTTATTAAATTGTGATTATTGCAATTCGATATGTCATTCTATGGTGCCTTAACCTAATGAGATATTTCAGCTTACCTATTGTATTGCTGCATTTACTGGATTTAGTTTTGGTTTGCATGTATACTGGATTAATTGGAAATCCAAAATAAAGTCCTTTAATTATCTTCAGTGATTCCTGGTCCTTATTGTGGAGTCGCATGGGCTTCACAGGTTAGAAATGTCTTGTTGATGTTTTCTCCCTTTCAATGCTTCATGTCAGCTAACAAAGGTCCATACAACTAATGGGGAAAAATCTTTGATGACTTTGACTAAGAGATTACGCTGTAAGGCTCAGGGCTCCATCACATGTATGCAGTATGTGTGGAGAAAAGGATCTGACCAGTATGAAGGCAAGAGGCAATTTTATGTGTTGACAAGAGGAGTGTGTATGTTGGGAGTGTGTGTTGGTGGATGTATGTGGTAGAAAGACATTGTGTGGGGAGGCATGGCCAGTGTGTATCTGGGAAGGAGAACAGAGTATGAGGGTAGGGAGGACAGTGTGTGTTAAGGAGAGCAGTATAGGAAGTTAGACAGTATGTGTGGAGGAGGAAGGTACACATTGTGTGGAGGAGGGCCATGTATGTGTGTGTGTGTGTGTGTGTGTGTGTGTGTGCGTGTGTGTGCGTGTGTGTGTGTGTGTGTGAGGTAGGGCAGTGTATGTTCAAGGAAAGTTAGTGTATGGGAAAGGAGAGGACAGTGTAGGAGGGAGAGCAGCTGGTATAGGAGAAGTGAAACTGTGTATTTGTGGTGAGAGAGTGGAGAGGGTTTTGAGGGGAGAGTATATGTATTAGATGAGCAGTGTTTAAGGGCCAGATTCTTTTGTGTAAGAGGTCACAGATATTGTGGTGCAAAATGGGAGTAAAGCTATAGTGGGTATTGCTTAGGAGTCCCTGAAGTATGTGTGTGTGTGGGACAAAGGCAATTCTGTGGAAGAGGTATCATAGTCACATTATTCTTTGGCAATCAGAGAAAGTCACCAATCAATAAACTTCAAAATACAGGTCTTTATTGACATGACAAGCCAGACAAGTGTTGAAAAAAGTAATTTCATAAAAAATATAACATTTTACAGTTTGCACAGAAGTGTTAGTTACAGACATCATGATCTTTTGACGTTCAAGAGTTTTGCACTTTGTCTTTTTAGGTCAAAGCCTACCAGACACTGCAGTTGTCTGGTTGCTAAAGACGTCTTGGGGGACATTCTAAAAGCTGACCTAGGAATGCATTCTGCCCATAGCTTAGCATTGGCTTCGTAATTCACATTTTCTGCTTTCTATCTGCTGACTTTATTTATTTTATGTTGTCCAGCATGTCTTTTTCCTCCCGAGGAGCATAGCCTGTTTACCACCTCTCTGACTCACTCCTTGTACTCTTCCACAGGGGCTCGCTTTCTGTAAACAGGCCTTAAAAGGTTGTTCTTATATTGTCACATTCGATGTGCATTTAAAGACAGAGGTCAAATGTCAGACTCTGTCTTCTGAGCGGGCTAGGTATTTAGTTTTCTTTCTCTGACTTCAAAGTGAGAGGATTTATGTGACAATCTGGGGGTGTGAAAGGAAAGGATTTTTTATAACACATGACAAAATGTAAATGTCAGAACCAGTAAAGCACAAATGAAGCACATTGTTATGTTATTCTGAAGTGTGATGGAAACGTATATTTTAATAGGATCAATACAAATCAGTACAATACGTGATACCATTTCCTGACATTATCGGTTTTGCACTGTATAGTTTTATCAATAAAACTGTATGTCTGTGCAAATGTAATGGTCATTTCAATTGAAAATGTTTTGTCTGTAATGGCAGTGCAATACTACACCATGCATACTCCACTCTGTGCCACTCTACTCCACTCTATGTCCCTATACTCTATGCCAGTCTATGCCACTCCACCCCATGCCACTCCATAACACTTACACAACTCTACTCCTCTCTACACCACTCTACTCCAATCAATGCCACTTTACTCTACTCCTCTCTACATCACTCTACTATACTCCACTCTATTCTACTTTATGCCACTTCACACTGCAACACTTTTTCACGACACTCTACGCCAGTGTACTCTATGCCACTCTACTCCTCTTTAAACCATGGGTAAACTTTGCAACATTTGATTACAATATGGGATTCTGTATTTAGTGCACTGGATATCGTGCCAGTGCGGTACTCCCCTTATCAGTACGGGAAGGTTCCATTAACACACTAGGAGCCAACGCCGTGGTTTTAGTGGAAGTTGGCACACTTCATAGGCTCTATTAAAATGGGTCCACATCTGTTATCGGAGAAAATCTGACCTTTTTATGGCCGGGAATGAGAAGCTTGCATCAGTACAGAAAATACTACCAGCATTATAAGCAACTGCCATACAAGTGAGACCAATAGGCCTTGTTTCACCAGCATCCACGATGCAAACTCCCAAAAAGGATTGCATCTTCAATTCTAACACATTACACGAGCTAAGTGCAGTGAGCCTCCAAGTAATCGAAAGCATACGTACCGTTTTGATATGATACTACACTCCGAAATGTGGGTTTTTGTAAAACCAGTAAGCAGTACCAAACACTTTGCAAATTCTTTGCATAAAACCAGACCGCACAATCATTTTTATTTATAAATCAACTTACCTTCTACAGGCACAAAACTAATACCCTGCTCCATATGTAGCAGTCAAGGGGGGCTTCTGAATTTAAGTCCTTGCATGCATATATCAAAACAGAAGGTGACCAAATAGCAGAAATATAGTCGTTATTTTTGCTCTACTGCAAGCAGATGAGCATGTTCCCACTCTGATTATTTCAGATTGCGGCTTCCTTGTTCAAGGATTTAATGTCCTCTTAAGACACTGGTAGCAAAATGATTACAGAGACTCAGCTGGAAAGCAATTGAAGCCAAGAACTTTGGGAGGTGGGTCTATTGATGGATAACCAATTTCAAAGGAATGTCCAGCATACCTGAGCACTTCAGAGTGGAGGTCCACGCTCTAAAGTGAACACTGGAGCGGCAGAGATGGCTACTACCACCTGCCAGGTCGCTAACAAAAATTGAGTCAGATAGCATATTGGTGAAACAGCCAACCATAAAAACACACATTCTGCCAAAGCATACCCCATTTAAGTACAGGTATACTTTGATTTGAGGATAAACCACCTGCCTCTATCTATAGCAGCGAGGACTGATGCATTCAAACAAAAAAGGCACTAGCTTACTAAGGTAGGGGACAAAGATCTGCCTTCAACCTACATTGGTGCTGGCGCAACCTTAACACTGCTGCAGCAAAGATATTTTGTTGGCTAAAGACACTGAAGCTGACTAAGGAATTTCTTACAGTGCAAACTTTGTCAGTTAATTAAACTTTCTTCGGTTGTCAGACCTAAACATACCTCTCTCTTTAAAAACTTTCGAGGTGATGTACTTGGATCATATTTCCCTATTGGTCCTGCCAACAAATGCATATATATATTTTGGTTGCCGAGTGTAGACTGTTACTTCAGGTTCTTATGTGTATGGCATCAATGTGATGCGATGGCTTGCAAAGTCACAAAATATTTGCTATATTCAATAGTGGTTAAGGCAAGTCATGTGTTTCACTCAGATAATAGGTTGGATTTACATTCAACAATGTTGGCTGAGATTCTGTTGGTGATTCTCACATACCTTCCGTCCATAAATAAACAGAGTTATTGAGAGAGCAAATATGATTATAAATAAAGTCTTTATCTTGCCAGGCCCTGCTTCTCAACTTCCTCGGGCAACTGACCTGCCTCCAGTACATGGCCAAAATGCATGCGCACCAGGGGTGGAGCCTGCACCACAGGTGTCCAACCCAGCTGTTCACGGCCTTCAGCTGTGTGCAGTGTTATTGGGCAGCAGGGCCTGGACTCCCTCTGCTCATGGTCTGTAGCTGTGCACAGCAGGGTGGGATACAGTTCACTGTTCATGGTCTTCGGCAATGTGCGGTATAGGTGACGGACATGGCCTGATCTCTGGCAAGGGCCTTCATTACAGACGTCCCACCATGGCTGCACATAGTGTTATGTTTTATATAGAGGCCCTAATATAGGCATGACTCTAGATGTCCTAATATAGGCTTGATTCTAGATGCCCTTATATAGGCATGATCTTTCACCTACATTAGTTCTCTTCACTACACAATAACGAGCTCAGAGGATTGAACCTTATCTAGTTTCAGTTCTGGGTGCAGAAGGAGGGTTTTTCCCTAAACAAAGGCCTCCTATAACATCTCCGATGGGCTCATACATTTTGTATGAGCATTCATGAGGGTTCTTGGAAACGAAGCAGAAACTACATCACCTGCATAATATCTATGTACAAGGTTCATCCCTTACGTCTTCCTCAATCCGACAATGACCCATACAAAATATACAAGGGACAAAGAAGCCCTAGATACTTTCGGGTATAAATACACCACAACTTGCCAAGATCAGGCAGAGAGAACCGAGACTTCTAGGCCGACACACTGGCCAGAGACGCTGAGGCTCCTGCATGCAGATGCTCCCGCTGACAGCGGTCTAAACATCCCTTACGGGGTGTCCAACTCGAGAGCAAGAGGGGCTCCTACATTCTCACACTTCAGGTAATGGGGTTCGACTAAACCCTAGAGGGATTCTTGGCTACACACTTACTCACATGCTAGGTACACTTAGGTACATCTAGATAGGCATCAGGAGATACGCACACTTTTATCATGAATTTTATATTCATGTATTTATTCATGCTTACTGCAAAATGGTAGAACTGTACTATTCTTTTATATTCATAATACTGCTAATCATATATCTCTGCCACTGTCTAATGGTTGTTGCAGCTCATATATTTTACACAACAATAACAACTGTTCAATAAATCCTTATTGAAACACCCAGACTGTTTATTCTGTTTACCTCTGAGATAAACTAAATGAGCCTGATTGACTGAGCAAAAAGTAGTACATTGTTTCCACGATCTTGAGGGATCAGGGTTGTCATGTTCTAAGTTTGCCAGAAACAAATCTCTCCCTGATAAGAGGAGACACTAGTGGCACTGTAAGCTAGCTTAAATGCAAACAGGCTAATATTTCTCGGTGGGGGTGTACGGACCCAGTCTGCCACCAATCCCACAGTTTATGTTATCCAAAGGCGCAGGTCCTGCATGGGTACTGTAGGAGCTACACAACAATTGCCTTTGTCCCCTGGCCCGGTCCTGCGCCCCCCATCCTCCGTAGGCAGCATATGGCCATGCCCAGCTCATCCTCCACCCTTTGTGGGCATTCGAACCTGGATGCACATGGCCATAGGCTGTGTGCAACAAGCGTGGGCTGCCGATGCTGAAGTAATTCTGTTAAATTATTCTATTCTGTAGCAAAGAATACTATGGGATTTAAAATGGCAAATGGCGCTTTTGACAACCACAAAAAAGACCAAAGTGTCTGGATCCTAGGAGCTTATGAAATTATTGAAGGCAATTCTTTGTATCCTTGTGGGAACCAGGTGCATGTCATTTGAGAGCTGCCAAGTGAGAATGTGAAAATTGTTGTCAGGGTTTAGAGAAGAAAACAGAGCACAAATCAACTATAGTGAACAGGGTGCAGAAGCTGGGCACCAGAAGAGGATACTGGCTGGGCTCGGCATAACATGGAGCCTAAGTAACGCAACAGAATTCATGGTGGAAAACTCATGCACACATTGATAAGTTTCCTTAACACGCTATGACAAATATTAACAGTGGGGATCAAAACTTTTGATTTTCTCAAAGCAGCAATAACAGGATGAATTCCTTTCCAGCTGCAGGTCAGAGGGCGTTCTGAGAAAAGTGAAAAAGGTTCTCATTGGATACAGCTGCACTTGACTGTAGCAATAGGTGGGATGTTACCATAACTCTAAAGTAACTACAGGGACAGGGAAACCTGTGCTAAAACTTCAGACCTATTGTCGTAGGTAACCTTCGCAGCGACATTGATAGTGCAAGAACATTTGGTTCACTAAAACAAAGTTTCCCTTTTAATAAGAACATCTAAAAGACTTCATTAATAAAACAATATACAGTGCTGTTCAGTTTACTCCCATTTCAAAGTTAGAATCGTGGAGGTCTGTCTGATCTGACTGATGAACTGAGCCCTGTGCCTTCCTCCTCCCAGGTCCCCCTACGGAGACCTTTGTACCTTTGACACCTTGGGTTGTGGAGTGGAGGTCTGGTCCATCTGCTGCCACCAATCAAGGTGATTTGATCCCCGGCTAGCCCACCACAACTGTGGAGAAAACTTTGACTTCAAGTTTTCGATGAGTCTGAAAAGTATTTATTTCCAAAGTAGGGCAGGGGATCCCCCCTGACACCTGCACTAGAGACTACCACCCTGACAAAGTGCAACATACAAACATATACCCTGTCACAGACGTTTCTGGTATTGATCAGATGGACCAATTCGCACAGAAGTGGCAACAGGTACATGGGTGAAGGTCTTCAGAAAGTAACAACTGTCAGTGAAGCTACTGCTGAGGAAGGACATTTGAAAATTCTTGGCTCAATTGCCAAGGTGCTTCAGCTCTGGAGTCAGAGACGAGTGCAGCCGGTCAGCAGGTTTAGCATGAGCACAAAACAATTTAGTTATCGCCGACCACAGATCAGGGGCGGCTCCTCCACTAAGTCAGGAGCTTGGGTGCTTCCTGGTTCCTGCTTCTAGCCAGAGGCGGCGGCACCCACGGACTGAGAGGAGGCTATCGGCCGGATGGCCAGCCTGAAGGTGTTGTTTTTTTAAATCAGTTATTATTCTAATTTACACCCCCGGCCTCCTTCCCCGCCCACCACCCCCAGTAAATAGCAGCTGCCACTGACCACAGTGAAGCATGTTATAACCGAACACATTTAAATATTACACTACCTTCCATTAATGGGCAGGTGTGGGAAGCATACCTCCATGGCCCCTTGTGAGACAGCGGGTAACATTTCCTGAAAAGGATTCCACAGCTTCCTGCCCCGTCTCACACAATGACTCAGGCACCTCTAAGACAGCCAGATATATCTCTGGTATCGTTCCATTGGCTAGTCTTTCTGTTTTGATGCTAGTGACATTGTAGTTTGATAATTCAAGATGGTCGGAAGGCAGCGACCACAGTTACAATATTGACTTCAAAATGACACAAAGGGCCTGATTTAGACTTCGATACGGATGGGAAAAGAAATTATTACACATCGGAGGGCAAATTAATCACTTCCTCCTTGTTGATTAGAGAACCTCAATCACAGAAATATGAGGTCAACAAATCTAGACACACATACCAAAAGTGTACTATTTAAAGTTTTTTTGAAAATATATTACAAAAACAGTATAAATACACAATTTACAATAAGTTCTTTAGCTCCAGAGAAGGTTTACGTGATAAAGCAGGTGCTGTGCAAAATTAAGAGTAGAAAGAAAAGGGGAGGTATGGACCTATTACATATACCATGTTTCTTTATGTAGAAGCCTGCCTTAGCGTATTCAATACATAGCAGAGTCCAAATCTGTTACATCAGAAAGAGATGAGGATATTGATTTCAAATTGCATCTGTGAACCATTTAACAAATCCAGGCTTTGTATGTGATGTCAATGTGTCGACCCAGCACAAAGGAAAGGGCCATTAAGTGCCTCAACAGCGGGTCTACTTCAGGACTGGGTGAGAGAGTAAGGAACCTATCAAAGAAGGGACAGTTTCATATGATTAAAACTAATTAAAAGAGTTGTGTGTGTGTCAAAAACAATTTCCTTCAGGTGCATGTCCTCACCTGAAAATAACCATCGTCCATGTGTAGAGGAATCCCTCAAATTGTCAACAAAGTACTGAAGGCCTATAGGCTCCTCATCCTGTGGCGCAATAACTTCACCTATAAGAACAATTATGTGTCATCACTATTTAGGCCAAAATATGCACTATGAAAACTCCATACTCAGAGGAATGGATGGCTTACCTTAAGACATTTATAGGTGTCAAAAGATCTGTAGAAGCAATCAATCTCATTCTGCGAAAAGACCATATATCATACTTACTCCCTCTGAATGAAAATAAAAAAATAATTATTTTATATTATTAAATATAAGGTTATTAGATATGTTTTGTGAAGGGGTATGGTACTATTGTGGCACCAGTGACAGAATTCACTTTAAAGAAACAGCTATGAAAAGTTATGTGGACTGAGGAGTGCAAAAGGCCTTTGACACCCTAAAGGAGGTTTTGTGCTCAGCACGTGTCCTAAAGGCACCTGGTTTCAGTAAAGTGTTTATTGTCCAGACAGATGCTTCTGAACATGGGAGTGGGGCAGGGTTGGCACAGGTAAATGATGATGGCCACGCTCAACCAGTTGCCTTTATTGGTAGGTGACTCCTCCCTTGGGAGTAGCATTGTACTGCCATTGAGAGGGAAGCCTTTGCTGTGGATTGGTCCCTGATGAAGCTGAACCCTTCCTTGTTTGGGACTCACTGCAGAGTTCAAACTGACCACAGAGCTTTCAGGTGGTATAGTATGCAGATGAGAGGAGAGAACCCCAAACTGTTGAGGTGGTACATTTCCCTACAGGCTACTCTACAGTGAAACACAGACCTAGGACCAATGTTCCCTCTAATTATTCTTCCTCATGTGCGGCAACAGAATGTTTGCGTGCACACGTTTCTAGCTTGCGTGCGCAACCGAGTGATGAGATGGGCAACTAGGAAAATCGACTAGCTACCACTGGAAGGTTGAAAAGCACTGACAATGTCAATAGGTCTGGCTTATATATAAAGTGCTTTCTTAGTCATTGATGAGTTTAGGTACAGAATAAGTTATCATACATGCATTTTGTTACTCGTCCTTGCACTCGTGCATCTATTCATAACTCTTATATTCACTGATTTACAACCACAATAAAGTACATGCACAAACTCAGCAACATTAGCATAACATTACAAGCATAAAAACAGAAAAAAGAAACCGTAATATCGCCTAAAAATGACAGACATATACATGCAGTAACAAACTTAAACAAGGCAGCAGGTGGTCGTCTTTCAATGGTAATGTATATAGTGTATTATTTTATAGTTGCATATTGACCATTTTGCAATGTTAAAAGGAACAAAACCCTATGGACAATATTCTTCCACTGTGGTCAGGTGGTTTAGATGCAGTGGCTGTACATGTTGCAGTACACTACAGTGAGCGGCAAGCAAGCAGCTTTAATCATGAAAATAAAGAGAAGAGGGAAAGAAATGAAAGAGCCATGTAACTAGAACATGGAAACAAAGTAAAGGACTGGCCCACCAGTGCCATTGCACTGAAATGCACTAATTTTCAGGTGGCTGTGCACATGTGGTCAGACAAATGTCACACACAGGGCAAGAAAGTCAATGACTGAAGTGGTATATATACCACTGGTATATATAGCAGTGGCATATATGTTTTTCATTACAAGATTCCAGCAGACAACTAAGTCTGTTAAACTTTCTGGAGACATTCTAGAAAGAATTATTGCAGTGCAAATTGTGTACCTCTAAGGTTTGTCCAAAGGGTAACAAGCAGAAAGTCTTGCCTAAAAATGAATCTGTGAGATTTCATGTAACAAATTACTTCTACAGGCATTAACAGGAGGCAATACCAAACCACCCATAAAGGCCTAATGGCTTTAACAGGTGTGTTTCATAATAAATAAACCAGGCCTACAGCCTATGTCAGAACTTTTCAAAAGGGATAGATCAGACCTACGGCATACGAAATAACTTTTCCCAATGAACCAATCAGGTCCATAGCATTTGTCATTGGCTCATCGCTGTAATAGACAGGGTAACTGTACTGTGCATAAATTTACTACAAGTCAACTACTAGTAAAATTGAAAATATTTACAAAATTAAAGTTGTCTAGAAAATAAAAAATCCCCCCTGAATAGGGCCTAACAAGGATTATTTGAGTGCAAATCTTCTATGGCCACAGTTTATTTGAGTAAGTTGCCAGTACCAAAACTCTGGTCTACTACAGTATTCTGTGACATTCCATGTAAATACTATAAAAATCCCCAGGATAGGCCTATTGGCTTTAACAAATGCTTTCACAATAACCAAATTAGGCCTACTGCCTTTGTCATATCTTTCTATAATAAACAGATCAGATGTATGGCATCAGACATACCTTTTTCCCAGTGAATGAATCAGGTCAATAGTCAATTCCCTTGGCTTCACACCATAACCTGTACAGTGCTTAAAAGCTTCTAACCAGTGTGCATAAAGTTATAGAATTAGAAATGTGATTAAAACATTTGATTCTCTCTCACAGTAATCAATTTCATTAGAAATCAGAAAGAACACTGCAAAGGATTCTGGTACTTGGAGTTTTCCTAAGCATTTGCAGACTATAAGCAGGGCCAATGGAATTATGCGATTTAACGGTTGCAGCATTTTCTGCATATTTATAGATTTTTCCGCATTTGCCACATACTCCATCATCTGCTGCATGATCTGCAGAGTTTACCAAAAAAAGGTTGTTTATAGCACACATAGATAAGTTACTAAAAATGCGGCGACACACGTTGTCACACAGCAGAGGGCCCTTTGCAAAGGTTTACTGGTCCTCTTCTGTTGTTTATTTCTGTGTCTGTGTTTGGGAGTTGAACTGGTACTGATAAAGAGATTCCTTTTTCAAGACAGTGTTAACCTGTGCAAAACAGCCAAAATAAGGAAGGAATACTATCACAAAATGTGCTGCATTGTGCAGCATAATTTGCCTTTTATTGCCGCATAATTTAATCAACCCTGACACATAATTTGGTCTTTCCTGGCCACAGTTCCAGTGGCCCTGACTATAAGGAAATAGTAATGTGGTACTCCTCTCTGTAACCTATCCATTACTTTGGATAGATGACCCAGAAAACAGAATTACCTAAGTAGTAGGACTGTGAAGATTAATTTTGCTGATTATTTTTTTAACTATGAAAATCTGCAGCAGTGAAAATCAGAGGAGGTTTAAATCACACATTAACTTAGGAGCTACCAGATGGTACATTGCAGACTTGGTACCTGGTGCCACTGCACCTGCTGCACAATTTCTATCTGTGTCGCCCTTTAAAACAAGGGAGGTTTAAGCAATGAAAATACGCAGTTCTTTCAGCTAGTGAGTTTTAAAACTAATAGCGTCAGCCTCTGGAATGTTACTGCTGGTTAACACCTGAACAGCGAATGTGTGTGCCAATTACTAGTGTATGTTAATTTTGAGAACTCCCACACTTCCCAATGTATCCTTCAGATTGCACTCTTGGGCTGTAGTGAATGCACTGTGATTGCACTCCTGCTGCTTCTGAACTGCCCTTCACTGATGGTGTTTAAACTTCCTCGATTTGCACTTTTAAAGACAAAAACACGTCTTTAAAAATGCATCTAGCAGCGCCGCTTAATCATTACGGGGGTCAAAGGCTCGAATGAATCACTTTACAAGTGCAGAGGAATGCTTTCTGGTGCGCGGTGTTTGTAGGTCTCTGCGCGGAGAGCAATGCAAGTGTGAGCGCCCGCTCAGCCGCGCAGTTTAGAGGGAACTATGCCTAGTACTGATCATGTCAATGCGTATGGCCTTTTCAGGTTCTTCAACGTAGATGATGAGAACTACCAGAGTGTAGGTTAGTTGCTTATCACCTTATGTCTGGAGGTGGACCATGTAAGGAAATGCGTTTTTTTGCATAATCACCTCCAGGTTTTTGGACTGATGCTGCTGGTTTTTTGACTCTGAAGGTGCATTGAGGCCAGCGAACCATTCTAAATTGAATACTCCAAGGTATCAAAGAAATAGTTGCTGTAAGTCTGACTTGATGGACAAGTTGAATTTAATATAACTTATGGCTATGTGGGAACTTTAGTAAGTAGCCGCTTTGTTGCCGAGAGTTTTCCAGTGACTAATTACAGTTGCAGGCCATGAGACTACCTTCTGCCCTCCTGGGAAGAGATGTGAATAACTCTCAGGAAACAACACAAAACTGCCTTTGGGAGAAGTATGACTTCTCCCTGGCAGAAAGGCGAAACAGGGTGTGAACACAAAAGGAGAGCTTTAAAGGGGAAGCTGCATTTGAAGGGTAAATGGTAGACACACAAAAGAGGTGCTGCTCTTTTTCTCTTGCAGACAGGTTGGCATCGAGGATTGAGAGGTGAAAGCCATTGTCAAACCGGTGTGGAAACGTGTAATATTTTAATTAGAATAAGCTACAGCCATTTTGACAGTGGTGTCCATTTTGTTTCCTTCATAATTCTTTTGTACTCTGCTGTTTGCCTTTTCAATCTGCTTGTGTTATCTATTTTAGTTGACCTCCTGACATGGCTAAGCAATCTACGTGCTGGGGGTTTGTAGCTGCCAGTGCACCTGGTCTTAGATGTTATCTGTTGACTGTTTACTGCTGCCATAAGCATTCCTGCTCCCCTTCCCTATTTGCTGACCAAGTGGTTATCCGTCTGCCCTTGTTTGCTGATAGCTATTTCTAAACTTGTTCTTTCCATTTCTGTCCATATGCTTAGATTGCACAAAACCAGTATATAAGGACAATGGTCTGTGAGTTCAGGGTACTACCTCCTGCAGCACTTGAGAGTGTTGTGTGGACGTAGTCCCACTCATGAGTGATTAATAAACTTGTTATTTTAATTCAACTCCAGGGCCAATCTCTTTTTGTTAGTCTTTGAAACCCGTGGACAAGAGGGTGACCCTGCACCAGTGTACCCCTAAAAAGCTACATTTCCACACCGGTTTTCCCATGGGCATGTAGCCCCCAGGTAGTGACACTTCTGGGGTGGGCTAGGGAGCTCTCCCCACCAAGAGGAGGATTCTGACATCTTGGAAGTGGGCACAATAGTGTATTCTGGGATAGCTAGAGGCCACACTTCACAGGAAGTCATCACTAAGCGGGAGGAGACATAGTAGCCCACTGGTTAGTAGTCACCACATCCTCTGAGGGCACTAGCTGGGCATATAATTGGCACCCTTGGCACCCAGACCTCATATCACGCCTGTACTAAAGAAGGACTGCCCTACTGTTCCCTGGAACAAGCAAACAGAGCCTGCACCAAGACTGGACTGCAACTGCTGCTCCTTCGGCTAGCAAAGAGAGTACTGTGCCTATAGTGTCCTGCTTGGGAAAAAGTTGTGCTTGAGCCCCAGCCACGGCAAGTTGGTAGCCAAGAATGCCTAACTGCTGCTGACCACCAGGGAGACCAAGTCCAGATCCTCAAAAGTTGCACTCAAGTCTGCTGGACCAGGGTGAGTCATTGGAGTGCAGTTTGGTTGCCCGAGTCGGAAGATATCACTAGTTAAAGGGAACCGCTGCTTTTGCTGTAACCAGAGACCAGTGACCAGAGGTAACTGTTTTTTGGCTGGGCGTCAACCGTACTTCAAGGGACATTGACACCTGAGGCAAAGGTCACCCTACAGTGATCGAGGAGCAGCCCCAGGAAGACTCTTGTCACCAAATCAGCATCCTTTAGCATCTTTAGAATCCTGTATCCCTTGCATCAGAACCACCCCTTATAAATCTACGGTGGTTCACCCATTGAGCCTGGAACTGGACTGAAGATTGCTTTAGCTGTGAGGTAGCTGTCCAACCAAGCCTCATTGGTCTCTGTTACCTGTACACAGCGGCCGAAGTAGAAGTTTACAACTTTATAAACATTTTTCAAAGTTTGACTGCGGGCATGGCACATTGCAATGATTTATTGCGTTGAATGAAAAAGTGGAGATTTATTGTTCCATTAAAATTTCATATATCCGGAATCCTTTAGTGGACTATTGTTGTTGATGTGTCATTTTAAAGATAAAAATATAAACTATTTTTATAAATTGGTGTTAGATTTCTATTGTGTCTTATTCCTTTCTTTTTAGACTGTTTTGGTACTTATTTTTTATATAATTTTTATAGTGGGTTTTCAATGTTGATAGTTAACATCACACATTTCATCGACAGCTCATTAAAAATGTGACATAATCCAAAATTGCATACTTTCAGATTCAATCTCAAGTATTCTTGCCAATCCTACTCCCCCCGAGTCAACCTAAGGGTTTTTGGGGCCTTTACCAGAAATACCTGGTGGGAAAGGAGAATGGGGAGACAGAGGGAGAGAATGTAACTGTTTTGTAACCTGTCGATACCCTACAACTGTGATGTATTGCACAACGGTGCATGTCTACATAAGTGACCATGCTGGGGACCCTTTATGTGTTGATTGCATGCTTTTTGCCACCTGTATGTACCTCCCATTCCATTGTTGTACCTTCACTGTGATACATAGTTGTGACATTGCCCACGTTCTATTCTCCACATATATGTATTGTTTTGTCGTACAGCACCCAGCCAGACTATATGACTGTATTTTTTTCTGATACTAAATAAAATTAAAAAATTAAAAAGAATTCTTGCCAATCACCAAACATTGCTTCCATCAGGAGAACAACTATCTCAGGTATGCGCATAATTCCACCTGTTCCCCCATATTTCCCAGGCTTTTTACACACACCCTGGGCTTATTAGACAAACTCCTCTGCCTTAGCAAAGAAATCAATGTCTATCGTCCATTCCTTCATCGCGGAGGCCTCTGCATCCCTTCAATGTTGTGCCAAGTCTCTCTTGGCCACCAAGAATCCCATGGCTACAAACAATCGGGTGCAGAGAGGACCCCTCCATTTCTCAATCAAGCTCAATATTGCTTTTCGGGGATCGGGGAACCAATCTGCCGATCACTTACCCCAGTATGGAACATATAGATTTCCAGTAACGCTGTATGATTGGACATGAACAAATTCCACGAAAAAATTCCCCTCTGCCTCCTGATATTTAGCGCAGCTTGATGTTTGTGTTCTCCCCATTTGCCAAATGTGTTTTGGAGAATAGTCGCACCTGTATAAATATTTTAATTGGATGAGTCACAGCCACGAGAACACAGCCGGTACCATGTGGCCATCATCGCCTCCCTACAGTCATCATCGTCCTACCTCTCCACACCCTGTTTCCATCTTTACCAGCATTGTGAAAGGTGGTCAGGGGTATTTTGTGTAGCAAAGATTGATAAATCTGAGAAATTCCTTTCTTCTCCAATTTTGACAATATTAGGTTTTTGCAGAACATGCAAGTGTTTGAGTACCTTTGCTAGAAGGTTCGACAACCAGAGGAGACAAAGACTAGGCAGGCAGACCTGGGTGTGTCCATGTTGACCCAGGAACCCACAATGTATGCCCACTAAATGAGTTTCATGCAAAAGGAGGAGATCTGGGGCATAACGCTTTACATATAATAAAGCAGCCTCATGTTTGATTTTATTGTTCAATATTCACAATTCAGGACATTATGTGGAATTCCCTATTATGTGCTTCCGGTGGGTTCCCAGCCATCTTGGACAGAATTCACTCTGTGACCTCTAATGTCTGTTGTCAGGTGAACAAAAGAACAACAACTAAAAGCTTGTAAGCCAGAACGAAACCATATTCACATCTCCCCAAGATCCCCCCATCCTATACGTCGCCCCTGACGCACCTGTTGCACCTATTAAGCAAACCATCACTTTGGCTACAAAAAGAGAAAAGAAATAAAATAAAATAAAAAATTGAGGCAGAAAACTGTTATTTCAGAGGAGACCACACGCTGTGGGAGCTGAGTGCGGGCACACCGCTAGAGCCCCGACAGCCCAAGCAAGTTGGTAGGTACTTCAGTATGATACAAAAGCACCTGCCATACATGTCGGCTGAAGTGATCCCGAACCCCGCCCATGCCAACCCCTATGCAAACCAATTTCCTGCTCCTCAAGGTACGCCGCCCCCCCTCTGCAAACTGTGCTTGAGTTGTCCTCAGTGTCACCCCAAGTATCAAGTTATTATTCTCTGACGGAGCTTTGGTCCTCACACCTTTCCTCCTTCCTGGATTCCAAATCCATCTCTGGGGTGTCTTGGGCCCGCCCTCATCACAGTGCCGGTGATCGCCTTTCTATACTTTCTGGGGTGCGATCAGTGTCATGTGAGTCGTCGCTGCTCCTTCAGGGACGACCCAAGTCACCATACCCAGGCCTCTGGCATGACCATCCTGGAACTCCTAGGCAGCTCCTCCACCCACTCCCAGACCTGTTCCGGTGTTTCAAAGAAGTGTGCCATGTCATTGAACAAGACCTTCAATTTAGATGGAAATAGAAATATGTAGCGCAGGCCCATAGCTCTCAATTTCATCTTCACCTGATCAAAGGATCGTCTTTGTTGCTATACCAGTTGTGTTTAATAAAGGAAGATCAGAATGATTATTGATTCATGTTTAAGCTCTCAAAGTGCTACTGGCACAACTTTGCTGTAGCTTCCTACTGTGACCCTATAGGGAGAACATCAACGTATAACATTGTCAAATAGATGAAATAATGACGAAGATGGGTAAGTGACATCAACTTATCCTATTGTTGGAGCGACCCATTTCCATATTACTACGACCACGGTCCTGATGAAAGTCCACTGATCTTTAGAGACACTTGCGGACTGAAAAATGTCGACCACCGATGCAATGATTATCTAGGTGCAGTGGACCACTCACCCATCCACCAGAGAACCACACGCTGTTTTTATTCTTACCGCTTCCTGACGAATAAAATAAAGTGTACAGGAAAGGAGGTATTTTTAAACTTCACTTCTTTCAGCTTAAATCAACGAAATCACGATCGTCACAGAACCAGATGGTCTCCCTCCAGGTCGAGGAAGGTTGACTGCCTGGAGAACGAGAAACTTAGGCGGAAAAGGACCCAATGATAAAACTAACCTCCTAACTTTTCTGAGCGAAGGACCAAGATATACCGCTACCCATGAGTTAGAGTGTATGAGGGCCTTTGTACAACACTCATAGACCCTATCTTTCCATAGACACATGATTTATTCCCTTTTGACTGTGAACTATTAAGCATGGAAGCAGAATGAACCACTGCTTCTTCCTCCCTAATATTGATTTTTTGAAGTATGCACTACAGTGTCATGGTCTCTATAGTTGAGAAAACAGTACCCTGGGAGGTGGGCGCGGGCCTAGGTCCCTGTGTGCTCTCTCAATCAGAAAACAGGTAGAGAACCACACGTCTTAGAGATGTTACTTTAGCCTTTGCTCCAGGAATTCAGTTCCCTCAGGAAAACCAACAAATCTCAAGTTATTGTGGCGGGACAGCCCTTCTATGTCCTCCACTCAACATACAATTCCAAATTAGCCTTTCTGAGTTTGTGGGGATCAGTTTGCATGACTGCCAGTTCATCCTCCTTCTGCCACAGTGACTCAGCCAAACACTTGCAGAGAACCTGTCTTAGTAAGTTAAAGTTTCTACCTACTGAGCCAATCTGGTATTCTAGGGCTTGTCTGGTCTCTTAATTACGTGCAGGATGATATCAGTGGCATTCCTTGTATCCAGCTCCTCCCCAGGGCCATTACTGCTCCCCGTGCCCCCCGTGTCTCGTCTCAAGCCCCCGGTAGCTCTTTGGTAAATTTGTCCAGTTTAGCTTGTTTGCATTGGGCCATGGTCTTAACCTTTGTCATCCTGGGCGTAAGGCGATGGGAGAGGTGGGGTTCCAGACAAGAGGGAGGTCCAACCCTGGGCCCACCAGCCCTGTCACTGAATGGCATGTGCAGTCTTCAGTCCATCCCCAAGAGTCCAGTCGCTACCCTCCAGGTGTGTGCCCCAGATGTTGCACAGGATGTCCAAGCCTGGGACATCGACTCTCAACACCCCCGTCACCACACGCTCTCCTCGCCCCGCAGGCTCTCCAGTTAGGACCACGGCAAACAGGGGGAGGACTCCCCCTGCCCTCCAACCATGTTTCCTGTAAGCATCAGGAAACGGGAGAAGAGAGATGAAGGGCCCCCAGCTGTCGAATCAGCCAGTCCCACATCTGAGGGGCACTCACAGCCCGACCAGCTCCTCCAGGCCCCAGCCCACACTCCAGTCCAGGAGAAGCCATGAACGCCTCAAAGGAACACGTCTGCCATCTTGCGAGCTCGAGCAACACCCCGTTTTGGAACTTCTTAATGCTTTACACTTGTTCCTTTGATAAAGCCTGACCACTCAAAGCCACAGATACATAGGGTTCAGCTAAAGGTTTTCAAATAATCTGACTTTACCTAGTACACATAGTGAGTTTAATTACACAGAGAGGTTTCACAACCACACCATAAAATAAACGACTTTCCTCACAATTGTTTTTACTCATTGATCACTTATTGATTGGGATACAATTTATATGTGCTAGAGTGAGTTTTGGGGCAGTATGGATGGAACGCAGATTAGTGTTTGTATCTTCCTTTTAGGTCACAGTAGAAATGTGGTGCTTTATGGGTTGATCCGTGTCTTCACGTGGAGAAAAGGGTAAGAAGATAGATAGCATGGATAATGTGTCTGTGGTCCAATTTGTATGGACATCCTTACTCTAGGGCAGTCACTGCCCTGCTCAAAGAAACTTAGCAAAGATTTGGTAGGGTCATTGTGAGGGGTTGAGTGTGAATTTTTGTTGGCCTGGAAGAAAGATGTTAGTAGACAATTGTGGTGTGGTCTTATGCTGTGGAGTCTTTGGGCCCTGCTGTGTTGGAGGAATGGTGATGCATAGTTTGAAACATTTGTGTCGATAGTGTTTCTTTTAATATCGTTGAAGGGGGTTGGACTGTGTGCTAGAGGTGGTGGAAGAGCAGAGGGTCTAATATTTGCGCTTTAAATTCAGCAATTGATAATAGGCAAGAGTGTGTGACTTTGTGGTGAGATGTGCTCTGTGGTCCAGTGGGAGTGTTTGAAAAAAGTATGACTGTGACTGACTGCTACGATGTAGAAAGCTTGAAGAAGGATGAGAGTTAGCATGGGTGAGAAAAGTTGGAGTATGGTTTTAGCAAATTTGTGTTGGTGATTGTATTTGTGATAGTTAATGCTCAAGAATGAGGAAAATGCTGATTATCTGATTTTGGACAAGCAAATACATTAACTGCTCAAGAATTGGAGATGTCTGTGATACAAATTAGTTGTCAGTTGTGGTTGTGTGAAATTGTTATAGAGCTACCTTAGTGTAGCTATAGTAGTAGCCATTGACGTTTTATTTTACTTATCCTAACATGATATCAATCTGCACTGCTTCTTGCATGTAAAGCCTCAATCTGACATTGTGAGAAATTCTTTTGTAGCTTGCTCAGCTCTGAAAGTTTACATTTTTGTATAATTTCAAAGGGTCAAATGTGTACTATCCCAGGTTTGTCTCTGCGCCTGCATACCCATATCTGTTTGTTTCCCCATGTGATCTTAATTGGAGCCCTATGTATGAAAATGTATAAATGTATCCTGTATACATATGTGTGTTAGTGTTTATGCTCAGTGTGTACTATGGGTTCCTCTTGTGGCCCATTCCTAGGAATCACAGATTGATTTTCATTTTCTTAATAAACATTTTCAGGCTTTGTGTATAAGTGTGGTCAGATTTCTTGATAAAACAGGTGGATATGTTTGGGGATTTCTTAGTGATTTTGAGGGCTGTGAGATCCCTAAATGAGGTGAAGAGGAAGGAGTTAGTGGATGGTGGTTAACCTCTCTGTAAATCAGGTTAGGATCAAGCTTAGATGGAGGAGAGATGGTGGAGTGTGAGAGGAGAGTAGAATCTGGTCAAAAAGGGAAGGTGGAAGATTAAGGCTATGGAAGGTGGGTGACATGTTAGTGATAAGGCTGGCAGGTAAAGGTGGGTGTATAATTGGAAGGTGGAGTGGAAGAGAGGAGCAGTGGGGGATCAGAGGCGGAGTAGGAGTGTGTAGAGACACAGGCTAGAAACAGAAAGGTTTATAGACAGTGAGTAGGAGAAAGACAGAAAGTGAGAGGGAGCATATAAGCATGTTGAGAAGTTCTTGTGGCGTGGATGTGGTTATTTGAAGAGGGATGATGCAGGCTTGCCCTAGCGGATGTGTATGCTATCTACCTTAACTGATCACCAAGGGACAAATATACACACTATGCTAAAAGAGAAAGATTGTACCCAAGAGCTGCTATTCCCCCTCTTGAAAGAGTCTCCTCTTGAGGGATACTCAGGAGCAATTATTCCCACCCTGTTGAAAGGGGTACATACATATGCCTGCACTACACTTAGGAGCAACTATCCTCTCCCTGTGAAAAGAAGGAGATGTGTGGACTATACACAAGAGCAACTATCCCGTGTCTGATGAGAATTCCATGTCTGTTGGCTACACATAGGAGCAAGACAAATCTACGCCCAGCTTGGACAGATTTATATACTGTGTCTAGAAGCAAGTATCCCACTTGGCTGAAGGAGAATATATTTGTGGGTTACACTTAGAAATATTTATGTCCAACTTCTGAAAAGCTAACAATTGACTGATTGTTTAGTACTAGATTAACCCAGCGGCTAGTGAAAGGAAAATAAAGGTGTGATCTGAAAAAGAGCTTAGCCTTTTTTGTTGATGGAGTTTTGCAGTGTATAGAAGGGCAAAGAGGGCAGTGTGTATGAATGAGAAGCATCACTGTATAAGATTCAAGTGGGAAAATATTGTTTGTGGGGAAGGGACAATCTGTGAAAGACTAGTGTTTATGGGAGAGTCATGGGGAAAGGATGTGTGGTGCAGGAGAGGGCTGGCTATGTGGGTGGAGACATTTTTAAGTATGTCTAAAGATTAAATCCAATGAAATATTTAGCGGTGGAAGACACTACATTTTTTTCATGGGTAGAAAATAAGGGTCAATCAAATCTGTGACCTCCCATGGCAGATTTGCTGCCGAGTACAGCCTCTTGGACGTGGGCAAGAGGGAGCCTGAGATCTGGAGACTTCAACATCTTCCCAGAGTCATTAGATGTGAAGCTGTCTGATGCTTGATGGTCTGCAAGTGGCAGACATTAGCTTTGCAGTTTTCAGCCGGCTAGTGTGGATAGGACCTGGCGCTGCGTGAAGCCTCCTTTCCTTGGACGCGATCCAGCGCTGCAAAAGGTCTCAAAGGCCCTTGTTACAAGTGGGCTCTTAATTCCGATGTGTTGTCACCATCAGAATTATGAGATCCATAGATCAGTGGATCCCTTTACTTTCACCCAGATTCCCGCTGCCTCAAACAAAACAAGCACTGGCAAAGCCAATACGTTGCACCTATGCAAGATCTATTGACTCCGTATATTTTTTAAGACATGTTGCACAGCAGCGCGAGTTGATGTGCAACACTGGTTGAAGTCAAGAAAAAAAGCACTACGACACTGCCATCTTCACCACATCATATTACTTATTTTCATTTTAAAGCCATGTTGCATAGAGGCCAACTCTGGTGTGCAATATGTTTTTTTAAAAAGCAAGGGGGGGCAGCAAAGGGGCCAGGGGAAGGAGCAGCAAAAGCAATAACGGAGAGTTTGAGGAGGCGGGTAAAGGGAAAACAAAATGAGAAAGATGGAGGGAGGAGTGAGGTAGTACCAGATGGGGGAGTCGGAAGTGGAGATTAGAAATAGTACCTCAATCATGTAAGGAGCAGCAGACCTGCACTGATTAAGCTGAATCAATTGGTGCTGGATCCCTGCTCCACACAAAGGTACGGAAGTGACGCTTGGCCTGCGCGGGGAAATAAGGAGGCTACAAAGAAGGTTGACAATGAAGACAACAAATAATAAGCAAAGGGCGGGCCCCAGGCCTTTTTTCTTGTAAACAATAGTGTCACGCAAGCAAGAGTGCATTCACAATATGAGCTGTTGCAGCCTCGACATAAATATGAGGAATTACTGGAATAGGACTCGGAATTACTAATTCCCCATCATCCCTCATTTCTTAGCGGACTCTCTGAGTCCAACTCATATGGGCTGGATTTTCCCCATTCCCCGGTTATCCATGGAATCGTTAACTCCGGGCGTGTGGAAATAACGTCCCGTTTACTGGGCACTCATAAAGAGGGCATTAGTGCCCTCAGCCCTGGAGCTGGACGCACCCTTCCAGTGCCAAGGGATGGGGGCTGTGTGAGGCCTCGGGATCCATTGGATCTAGAGATCCTCCCAGGGCTTCGGAATTCTGAGATGCGCGTGGCGTCAGGGAGGGAGCACGCGATCTTGAAAGGCTAGCATCTCCCCGTTGCCTGAAGGTGGGAAGCTGTCTGCTGCCTCGTGGGTCCGCGCGCCCCGGAGCTGTCAGCGTCATCCCCAGGGCAGGAGGTCTGGCCGCGAGCAGCCTCCCAGTCCCGTTGCTCGGAGAGCTCGAGCTGTCTACTGACTCAGATAGTCGTGCAGTCTGGCGCCGTTTGCCACTGAAGAGGACATTGAAATATCATGCTGCCTGTGGCCTGCGGGGAGGTGAAATTGGAGCTGTGCTCCGCCTCCTGGGACAAATGATCTGCAGCTTTGGGGCGGAGGGAGAGGGGGGTTTGTATTGCCTGGAGCCTCACGGGGACGTTAGATCAGAAGCTGTGATCACTTTTCAAGGCCCATTAGACGAGGAAATCACACTGCTGGACTGCCAACAGGGGGCGGACGGTGACAAAACAAAATGGGCAACAAAATAGAAGTGGCCACCATTAGCAAATCGAACACTTAAAATGTGCCCCACATTTGCAAATCGGGGCAGTTTTGAATTTGTAAACACAGTGTGTGGGTGCTTATAGAAAGACTGCATGCAGCTTATTGCAGGCAATGTTTGTGGTAATATTAGGGAACTCAACAGTAACAACTTGGCCATGAGACCATAAAACAGGCCTACAAACAGCCACAAAAACAGTCAAAACACTGACCTGTCAGACCAGCCCTTCTGGTCAACCCTGCATGGGAAGTAAACTCAGCCCTGTGAAATTTTTTGAAAGCAGCCCATTAAATATTATTTTGTGAATTTGAGTGTCTCAAACAAGTCTGTGTCTGTGAGTTGCATTCATGTGTGAAAGGGGTGTTCTCCTACGCAAATTGGCATTACTGTTATCCAATTTGGTGGCACCCAGTTTATCTACTCTGGAAGGATGAAAGGCTAATTTTGCCGTGCGGAGGTCACACGAACAAAGGTCAGCAGCAAGCGCCTGGATCACAGGTCATTCATTAAATCACGTATTCATTAAAGCATCCATTTAATAGACTCCTGCACCTCAACTGAATGGACAGCGGCCACTAGAGGGGAGAGCATTGAGTGGATTTTGCATGCATAAAACAATGGGTGCTGGGACAGGGTAAACTATGATTACCTCAAAGCCCTAAAATACATTGAAACAACCTTGGGCACTGGCTAATTCTTCCGCTCAGCAGCCTGCTGTATTTAAGCTTACTGGTGCAAATGGCTGACTACCTTCTAGTGTTCTGATGCGGCCTTGCTTTTCAAATACAGGGAAAAAGAGC